>NC_081250.1:98953749-99279465 GCF_030490865.1 Poecile atricapillus | reverse complement strand
TAATCTTTTCGATATTTAAAAGATGGGAAGTAGAAAAGAGAAATTATATCAATAGAAGTAAATCAGACACAATATACCCCACTTTTTACCTTTTGTGAATCAAAAGGTCCTTAGTCCGAAACGTGACAAATGATAGAAGAAGCTGCTTTGGAGAAGAAAGGTGGGTCATGGCCTTCAGTAACTTCCAATTACAAAATACATTGAAATATGTCTTCAAAGAATTTCAGATTTGACAAACTCATCTTTTCACTAAAATTTACCAAGGCAAAATATTCACATTATTTCTAGTCAACTTGTAAGCCATTCAACTTGCAGTGGACATTGCTTGTGTTTTAAAGTGATGATGTCTTTGGCAGGGAACTCAAGGGATGCTGGGGAGGGAGGGCTGGAGTGCAGTATTTTAGCAGTGACTCGAGAAAGTTTACAAATATAGAAAGACATGACAAGCATGGCAAATTATAAGTATGTGATGACATGTTTGGATATGTTATCATCTGGAGACAGAAGTGGAAAAAAACTAAACACTCACAGTAAGCCTGTGGAAACATGGGCATATGGAGGTCTTCATGTATGCATCCTGGTTCTGTGAACCATAGATAGATATCTTTCTCCAGAGAAAAGATGAAGTCTCATAAATATATTTGTTTTCATATAAACTTAACACATGCATAGACATTAACCTTTTTATCTGTAGTTTATCACAGCCAGTTTAATTGCATCATTTTGCTTTGGTTACACTAATAATTTCACATATAAACCAAACATGTATTTTTCTGTTTGTTTTGGAAGCTTCATGAAACTAATATCAATATTAATTTTGGTCATTTACACAATCCCAGGGATAAAAAATGCAATTATTTAGATATGAGTTGGCAGAGTGGCACAATGTGATTGAGAGCAAGTATTAGAATCAGACTCTTGAATTGAGTGAAATTGCAAGTCTTTTTAAGGAAATTTAAAGATCAAAATGAAGGTAAAATTTCAAGCAAATTGATAAGGATGTTTACTGATCATTACATCTGAATGCTTTTTAACCACCCTGACAATGAAATTATGGTATGAATAAGGCTATAGGTCTATAGAACTGAGGAAAATCCTCACCATGCACGAATATTTTGAAATATTCTGAATATATTGAATTCTGACTATATTGAATTCTGAATATATTGAAATACACTATTATTGTGGTGTTTAATAAAGAAGAGCCTAATCATGGAAAGACATTATTATTAAAATAATATTAAAATATACAACTATTTTGAAATACTGAAATCTGCTAAATACATAAGAAGGGAAGTAATATATATGAAGGAATAAAATAAAATATGCACCATGATCTTCAGGCAGGAGAAAAATATAATGAATGTCATTCTATATGAGAGAGCATGAGGATAGATATCACAACAATAAATCTATCAGTGCGAATCTGTAAGTGTTATTTCTTGATTATAAACTGATAGTCATTGAGTTAGGGGTGATTTATACAGGAGTTTACAATGTGATGTAGTAAAAAAGAAGGTTGAGGGTGATGGAGGTCAAGATCTAAGAGGGAAGACATGTGATAACATTTGGCTTTTAGGCCACACTCTTGAAACATCTGTCAGCAATGTTTCAAGTTCAGATGATATTGCCTTTTGATAAAGGAATGACCTAATGATGCCTTAAGGTCCATCACACTTTTATTTTCTATGATACCAGGGGCCTGGGATATAAGGTTACCTTAACATCATGTCTTTAAATGTCAAAAGGCTGCCATAAAAATTTGCTCCAAAAGTCAGTTTTCAACAATGTAATAATTGTCCTTAGCCAAATTTTTTACCAATTATCCAAGAGTTAGAGATTGATTTATACTGCATGGATGAACATATTTTTTAATCTTCAGTCATTTTGAAACCCAGTGAATGAAATGTGGAAGGATCTTTTCTTTCAAAATATATTTCTCTACTCTTCTCTGAAATCTTTTAAATCTTCTTATGTCATTGGCCTTAGACTGTGTATTTATTTCCCTGTTCTTGTGTCATTGTAAACTCTCATCAACATCAGATAACCTGTCACCAGAACTGGTATAAAAGACAGTGATTTTGATTTTCACTAGCGACTACAGCAGCTGGACCTCAGATGAAACTCTGTTCCCATTCTGACTTGATTACAAAATCTGAAAAAAATCATAAAACTTTCAGTTCTTGCTAGATAATGAAGACTATCTAGCATGGGCTAGCCTCAAGTTTTATGTCAATATGCAATATTTGTTTCTGAAAATCAGTGAAATAGAACAATTAATAATTTTCTCCATCCAGAGAATTTAATTCACTTCTGGATTAAGATTAATTTAAAAACATTCCTGAGGTTTCAAACACGGGCCATCAGATAGAAATTACAGGTTTAGGAATCTGTTAATGAAACTGCCATTTCCTCCTACACAGAATAAAGCCACTATGTCAAGTCAACCAAAGGAAAGAAAAAGATGGGAATTTGCTTCACATGTATGCAAAAATACATTTATTTTTGCACCACTAAATATTTGAGAGTGGGAGTAGTGATGTCAGAGCACGAGACTGATTTTTTAATATCAAGTAAATTTATCCATTTTAAACAAAAGACCTTGCGCTACTCCCAAAAGCTTTTTCTGCTCGAAGATAAATAGCCTAATGGCACTTATGGAATATCCTAAAGTGCTTTACATCAACAAAAGTTACTATCATAGGTATTTGAGTGAATTTTTAGTTCACATTGAATTATTATTTATGTCATCCCTGCAGATATATGACTCCTCTACAACATATTTTCATTAAGATTTAATAGGTTATTCCTAATGAGTTGGCTTCCTTCTTTCTTTGCTGCTTTTTCCCTGTAGTAAAACTTGTTACTAGAAAAAAACCAGTATTTTTAAAAACAGCACACATCAGCGATATGTGAAGAGTGAAGAGTGTGTTTCTGAACTGTTAGCAGAGCAATACTTAGGCGATAATGTCTCATAAAGGTTGGAGTATTCTCTATTTTTCATGTGGTAGTATAATAAGAAACAACATGACAGGCTGGGAGGAAGAACCTTGAAGTGATAGCTACCGGAATAGAAAAAAAAAAATGGGAGAAAGAACTTGAGTGACCTTGTCCTGTCATATGTGTGCCACACTGCCAGATCAATGATCAATTCTGGCAACACACAGGCACTTGCCTTAGTGACCTCAACTTGCTAGTGCTGGTGGGAGTCAGTTACTACCGAAAAGAAAAAAAAAAGGAGAGCTGGACTGATGATAAATAACTGAGAACCTAGGGAGAAAAAAAAAAAACAGTTGGATAGAAATCTCCAGACAGCATGAATCCTTGGAGAAGAATGGTTGGCCCAGTAAGTGTCATATTTGCTGACTCCTTTCCTTCCTCCTTCCTGCCTTCCTTCCTGCCTTCCTTCCTGCCTTCCTGCCTTCCTTCCTGCCTTCCTGCCTTCCTTCCTGCCTGCCTTCCTTCCTGCCTTCCTTCCTGCCTGCCTTCCTTCCTGCCTTCCTTCCTTCCTGCCTTCCTTCCTTCCTTCCTGCCTTCCTGCCTTCCTGCCTTCCTTCCTGCCTGCCTTCCTGCCTTCCTGCCTTCCTGCCTGCCTTCCTGCCTTCCTGCCTTCCTGCCTGCCTGCCTTCCTGCCTTCCTTCCTGCCTGCCTTCCTGCCTTCCTGCCTGCCTGCCTTCCTGCCTTCCTTCCTTCCTTCCTTCCTTCCTGCCTGCCTGCCTGCCTTCCTGCCTGCCTGCCCGCCTTCCTGCCTCCCTTCCTTCCCTCCTTTCTTTCTTTTCTTCCCTCCTTTCTTTCTTTTCTTTCTTTCTTTCTTTCTTTTCTTTCTTTCTTTCTTTCTTTCTTTCTTTCTTTCTTTCTTTCTTTCTTTCTTTCTTTCTTTCTTTCTTTCTTTCTTTCTTTCTTTCTTTCTTTCTTTCTTTCTTTCTTTCTTTCTTTCTTTCTTTCTTTCTTTCTTTCTTTCTTTCTTTCTTTCTTTCTTTCTTTCTTTCTTTCTTTCTTTCTTTCTTTCTTTCTTCCTTTCTTTCTTTCCTTTCTTTCTTTTCTTTCTTTCTTTTCTTTCTTTCTCTTCATGAGGCTTTGTTTTTTTCTGACAACAAGCTTATTTCACATTTATGTACAACCTACTGCTTTGTGAACTGTAAAAATAAGAATTATTCTGTTGAAAGAAAAATTGAATACAGCACTTACATGTTTCTAACACAAAAGTCACACAAAAAAATAGCTTAGCAATGCAACACAATACTCTGCAAAGAAAAGGAAACTTGCTTTGCAAATTGAGTAAAGATCACATCAGATACAAGATAAAATAGGGAAACTCTTATTCTGGGTTTCAGTAGACTGTGAGTCTTCTTGAACTTCAGCATTGTCTGGCAGATAAGTGAATAATAAACTTGTCCCAGTTTTCTACATTGTCTAATCTGTCCATTGTACATTTGATACAAAGTAGAAACCTCATAATTAACATTCTTTTTACATTAATTCCATTTTAAAGCAAGAACAAAAACCAAGGAACAATTCAGTATTTGAATATTCAATTGCTTCTTGTCTGTAAATTGAAAGGAACCCAAAAAGTAGTGATCTAGCCCAATGAAGCATACTGTGAGGACAAATTTTTTTTTAAAAATGTTATGGATAAAGATAGTAATAAAGACATAAAGATATGAAGATAGATGTAAAGTTATAAAGATAAATATAAAAATAGACACACTTCTTCTTTAGAAGAGAGTTTTCTTCTCCTATATATATCCTGTGAGAAATATCATGGGGAAGATCCTTAACACTATTTTAATGTCCAGTACAGGTTCTAATGTTAATATCCCAAAATCCTTTCTATTTTCAGTCTGCTTTAACATTAGTCTCTAATTCTCCCTTGCTTTCCACTCTCTTGAAAATGATGCTTAAAAAGAATATTTTATTTCAGCTTAGTTAAAGGTTTCCCACTTGAATAAAATATGTATCTACATAATTCTACTCCCTGAATATAATCTTGAAGTACTGTATGTGGTTGTACATCATCTAATTGAGAAAATACAAATTTGCATAAACAAGGGCTACAGTTTTCTTCTAAAATGTTCTTTTGAGCAATTTGCACACTATATATTTTACTGTCACTTGGTCTCATCTTTTGTGGTTATTCCCTTTTTATCTGCACTTCTTAAATAGAGACAGCCTCATGTAGCACTGGGAGATTATGCCCTCTGCCAAGCAGCATGTCTCTGCCCTGGAGGATGCTGAATAGTACATCTGAGGCAGTTAGGAGGACAGATCAAAAATCTCCGCTCTTGTTGGGTTGCCAAGGGTACTTACACCCTCACCAAGCATAGGAGGGTTTTGAATATGTTCCCTTATTTTTCTTTTGATGACCCTTTCTCTGCCTATGAAAGCTGCAACTATATCATGCTCTGTATGCAGTTTTGTGGCAGAGGTATGTTTAGAGTTATTTGAAAAACAGTTGTGGAAGTAAAGTAAGTGACAAGACCTTGGAAATATATACACACACACAAATGCACATCCATGTGCATACATATATGCACATTTATTTGCATGCAAAATCAGTATTGCTAAGATTTGTTACTTTTTCCTGTATTTCCCTGTAAACAGGGAAATAGAATTTCACACATCGGGTTTTGAACATGGCAAAGATCAGATAACCAAATATATGAATTAAAGACAAAGATGCATGAATCCTGTTGCCTGCCTATATCATATAACTGGACTGTTATCAGTGTGAGCAGACATCTGTCTTTATTCATTTGGAATTATTCTGATGACATTTTTCTGCCAAGACAAATAGAATGGTAAATGCAATAAACTAAATTTTTATCCTATGAGAAGAGAAATAGTATCAGGATCTTGCTGAAGAAGTAAAACCCCTGTAAGATAGAGTTTTCATCTTTCTTAAAAGATGGACTCCAGAAACAGAAGGAAAAATACAAATATTTCTGAAAAAAAACAGAACAAAGGTATAGGGGTGGGGGGAGAGCATCAGCCCTGCCGAGGTGAAGGTTCATTTTCCCCCAAAAAAGCAGCTTAGCAAACTGTGGCAGATGTCACCCTGACAGGGAAAGTGGCAAGCGGCCATCTCAGCTCTGCTTGTTACTTCTTTCACAAGAGTCAAGCTGGTTTTTCCACTTCATTCAGCATGTTTGTGAGTGCTGGGTTTGTTCAGAAGACAAAAAAGGGCAAGAGCTCTAGAATTCAATAGAAGGTCAGAATGGCAATCTTTTTTTGCGGGGCTGGGCTTCCTTTCATACTGTGACATCTGGAGCCATTACCAGAACAAATTAGACCAATTCAAACCACCAGCAGGAAAAAGTGGGTTTTCTGTTTTTCATACAGCAGAGCTACAAATTTGAGAGCAGGAACTGGGGCTCCCAACAACTCAGCATAGCAATAGATTTGCTATACTTATTTTACAGATTCATATGGCAACAAATGTAATCAGTGATTAAGCTAAAGATGTCCACCCTTCAGCACAGCCTCCACAAAAGGAAGAGAAAAAATAATTACACTGATGAGTTTGCATTTCATTTTCAGCCTGTTACAGCATGAAGTACTAATAGTTCCTGGGAGGCATGCAGCAGAATACAGAGCACACCTCCTGTTTCTGTCTGACATTTTAATATCTGTGGCTAATGTAATTTTTTTAATTCCATACTCCAGTAAATAATAATGCATATTTTACTTGTGGGTACGGATGCAAACTCCCTAGACCATTTAGAACATTAAGTTAGTTACTGGTGTTAAATATTGTGAATATTTGGCTGACTTTAAGCTTTAGTGTTCATATTCTTTTCCATTTTACCCTATACTTAAGTAGAAATAAATTCTTTCTACTGCCAGTAAATAGGAGAGTTGCACAGTTACATCTTCTAGGTACGTTAGCCGCAGGCAAACCTGGGTCTTACACATGTAATCTATACTTGCTAGTGGGACTTTGTTCAGCAGTAAAACAATTTATTGTGTCAGATTGGACTGAATCTCACTTTCAGGAGACTTTCACAGCCTTTACTCTTAAAATCTTTCCCTGTCAGAATTCAATTTTCATTCTGATGATATAAGCTTTTTTTAACAAAAATACCTTGCCGTGATTCAAGCAGAAAACAATGCATCTTGATGAGGTTAAGCAGAATTGCATGTGCAATACCAAGGTCTCTGCTCTATTAATAAGAAATATCTGAATATCAAATACATTATGCTGCCCTCTGTTAACTAAGCATTTTTAAAAATGTTCCCCTCAGGCACCAATCTCACCTTCAGGCTGAGAGCCTGTTCTGACATGTCTCTGATGTCTTGATATTGGGCTGATGGCCAGCAGATAATGCCTTTTACTTGTAGTGCTGAGGGGACTTGGGGGACTCAGACTATAGACACACAGAATGGTTTGGTTTTGAAAGGGCCTTAAATATAATTTAGTTCTAACCCCCTGCCATGGGCAGATACAGCATCCAATAGACCAGGTTTCTCAGAACCTCATTCAGCCTGGCCTTGAACACTTCCAGGGCTGGTGCAACTTTTCTGGGCAACATATTACAATGTCTCACCACCACCAAAGTACAAAATTTCTTTCTAATATCTAATCTAAGAGCTACCCTCTTCCATTTAGGAGCCATTCTCCCTTGTTCTATCATACATACTCTGGTAAAAAGCCCTTCTGTATTTTTCTTCCTTAAGACATCTTTTGGTACTGGCAGGCCACAGTCAGGTCCCCCTGGTGGTTTCTCTTCTCCAGATTGAACACTCTCAACTCTCTAAGCCTGTCTTCATGGAAGAGGTAATTCAATCCTCTGATTATCTTCACAGGTCTTCTCTTTGATGTACCGTTTCTCTCAAACTGCAGATTATTTGACCAGCTAGTATACTTAGAGACAGTTCCTGAACAGATATATAAAATACAACATAAGCAACTGAAAGTACATCTTTTAGAGCACCACAGGCACCCTCTCAATGGAGAAGTTCCATTTGTTCATGCTTTGTTATTAGGAAGAACTGCACTCAGTGCAGATTGAGTAGGATTGAAGGATCTAAAAGCTGAGTCCCAGTGACACCAAAATTAACCATGGAGTAAATCTTCTAACTCTACCAATAATAGCAACTTTTACCCCTGCCTTTTATATCCTCACTTACAATTTTTAATTTTCCAGAATTGTGACCTCATGAAAATAACATGTGCTACAGTCTTAGTTCACAGGGGCATGGTGCAAAGTTTTCACCCTGTTATGTATTACTTCTTATCTGCCAGTGTTTTCCCATTACATCATCTTCAAGAAGACATGCAGTTTTCTCAACAGAACCCTTGATACTGAAGGACATCAGTCATACAGCAGATAAAAATAGTTTTGAAAAACTGTTGGCAAATGCTTCTCTATCATCTAGTTTGGGAGGATAATAATAAAAAAAACCAAAAAAAATCCAAAGAAACAAACAAACAAACAAAAAACAAACAAAATAACCCACAAATTTTTCAATACTGAAAACCCAGAAGACTTCAAACATCCCTTTAAGATGACGACTTCTTTAGACAGAGATGATCCAGAGTTATCCACCATCAGAACAAAGTGTCTATCTGGTTTATGGACTGTCTTTTGTTCAGTAGGACCTCTAAGTGTGAGATTAGCACTGGATAAAACAAGGTTTTTTTCTCTATAAGAGGTAAGCTACTTTTCTAATGAGCAGGGAGTTGGATTCAATATTCAGTATAGTTCTTTTCCAACTTGGGATACTCTATGATTCTAGGAAGAGGTTATACTGTGTGTAACTTGCAAGGTGAATCACTTTAACCAGCTTTTGTTTTGTTTGTTCATTTCTAATAAAGCTAGCCATAACTTCTAGAAAGATGAATTCAGGACTTTTATGGTGGAACTTAACTACAAATCTGCTATTTTACATATTAATCCATAAAAATACTAGAATCCATAAAAATCCATAAAAAAACAGAGCTGATATTTAAGACCTAGTTAAAAGAAGTGCAGCATTTGTTTTCTCACAAAAATTGTAGAAGTAAAGGCAGGCCAAGAGTTTCACTATTAGATATCATGTAATATTCACTTGCCAGAAAAAGTCAAGCTGACCATACACTCGCAAATACAAAAACTGAATTTACTGAATTGTGATCAATTTATCCACTCATCCTATGCAAAATATATTACTATGTTACCAAGTTACTAAGATTAATTTACAACCCAATATATATATGGCTGTGTTTGGTCCTTGCCAACACATGGGATTACCATGATGAGCCACCCACATTATCAAAAAGAGTCTATGAATATTCATTTTTCAGAATTTGGCAAGCAACTAATGGATTTTAAAGGGCCATTGTCCCACTAAAAGGGACTTGAGCTGAGTAAAACACTCACCAACTTTGCATTTTATTTAGTACAAGCTGTAGAATAACCAAAAGTTTAATTTCAGGTGACACGTAATAGAAAACTCCATGTCCCGTGCTCAGCTTAACGTAACTAAAAACCATCTTAACACAGTAGATATACTATATTGCTTATTTACTGGTGTATAGTATACCTCTATGGAAGTACTCAGGAAAACACAATTTAGGATCTTCTGGCAGCAAAAGCTTATATAGGACTTTGAGAGAGTAGCATTTCACAGAGCACATTTTACCTAGAGGCATTTACTTAATGAAACCATTTATTTCAGAGTCAATATTCCTTGTCTTTATTGTTTCATTAGAATATACAGATTCCTGCAAATAATTAATATCAGAGAGCCCTGAGGAAAGAAGCAAAACTATCTAGCGTCTCCTTGACACTAAATCACTTCATAACTTTTGACAGTGACAACTTCATTAGAGAAATTATGTTTCAGGATACTTGTTTTGTGTATTTGTTTCACATTCAAAATTACATTTATTCTCCTTTTCCTGCAAAGGAACCTACATTTCCTGAGCATACTGATAGAATGTGAATCATATTTAAGGTTGACAACACACTGCTGTTCAAAATACATGCCAACCAAAATAGAACTTTATTAAGTTCTTTCACCTAGCCTTCCTCCCAGCTATTCCCCTTTAAACAGATGACTTTTAAATGTTCTGTAATTAATGTTAAGCTGATCTAGTTAAAGCAGAGGAAGAGATCCTGACATGATCGATATCACAACACACTTTTCCAAAGCTGAGTCAAATGACCTGTGAAAAGTACTTTCTATTTTTATAGCCTTATACCTTCATATCTGAAGACAGTGGGCAGAAAGTATAACCTGGATCTAAAATGAAATGGCCTGTCCATCAATATCCAAAACTAAGGTTCTCAACCTGAGTAGTTATTGCAACAGAAAAGCAGAAACACAACTCAACAGATGAATCACTCTCAGATGATAATGCTGAAATCCAGGGATTGAAAGGAATTTATATAATGTTTTAAAATAAAATTATTTTAAATTAACTTCTGCATTAATCTCTAACTCATGTTTACTAGAACACTGTACTGCAGAGGTATACTGAGGTATGGGATCATAAGATGCTTTCAGGTATAAAATTATCCCATTGCTTATTACTAGAAATACTGCTGAAAGTGTTTTCCATTTTATTTTCTCTTCCCCCCAGCCCCCAAATGCACTCTGAGTGCATTTATTCTCTCAAGGAAAACCCAAGGTATATGCCTTTACATAAAGAAAGAATTTTTTTATTCACCAGGGTGGATAACCAGGATAATTGTACGTGCAAAGGTAAAGGTTTGTATAAAGACAGGGCAGCAAATCTCAGCTGAGATATTCTGGGGCAGGTCACCTTTCCAAGAGTAGAAATAACTTTCTACTGCTTTCACCCTCAGTACACAGAGAGCCAAGGTTTATCTTCTCTAATGCATGAGAAACACATCTGCCTGAACACAAGGGTTTTTACTGATTTGTTGTAGAAAATCACAATAATGGTCATTAAGCTGACTCTCACAGAGAAGAGAAAAGTAAATCTGTAATTCTTTGTTCTGTATGTGCAGTGCAGCAGCCTTACACTGATAACAGTAGTCTGGCACAAAACCACCCTAGTTTCCCTCTGGGCTTACAGTCAAACATTTTGTACAGGCTAACAATAGAAAATGATTTCATAGGCACAGGGTCTGCCCTGAGCTCACCCAGAGGCTTAAAGTCATTCACGCACACTCCCTCCTCTGCTCTGTCCTTTCCCCTTTGTGCCCTTTGACATCCAGAACAGAAACCATCCTGACAAAATTTGATATTTATATGAAGTTTTCTCTTGCCTGAAACTGACAGATTTTCAGTGCCTTTCAATACCTCGTGGAAACCTCAGTATGAAAAACTGAAATTCTGAGATCCTACATAACATAACATAACATAACATAACATAACATAACATAACATAACATAACATAACATAACATACGTCACGTAACGTAACGTAACGTAACGTAACGTAACGTAACGTAACGTAACGTAACGTAACGTAACGTAACGTAACGTAACGTAACGTAACGTAACGTAACAAATGTAACATAACATGAATTTGTGTACTAGGATAAAAATTTGGTAGCCTCTTCAACATAGTTTTCTGTGCACAAGAGCATACTTCTTTTAAATGAGGTTTAACCTTTGGATTGCAGCTATAGATTGTAGTGTTGGTGTTGGGTGCCATGAAGAACCCTCCTAAAACTTAAGTTCTCACCGGACCTGTACAATGCAATCGTGAATCACACAGGTCTCAGACATGACTGGGAGTTGTTACTGAAAGAGATTGCCTTTCCTTACTTCGAGAAAAGTAAAATGAAAAGTATGATTTTCCAGCTATTAAAGCACTAGCCAAGAACTCAGGCACTTGTTCTTCTAATGTGACACATGCTAGAAATTGCCTCATTTATGTGTCTCAGAAGGGTTTGTCACTGCTCCTAAATCTAGGAGCTGAGTTCTGCGGGTTGGAGTCATGGATCTGGGGGAAGTTTCTCATGGATATCTTTGGGATCCAGAGAGCCACTCATTTTATGCAGCAGGTTCATGCATATAAAGAATATCCATCACTGTCCCTTGCACATTCATTTATCCATTTTAATTTCATGTGTCAGAACTGGGGAAGTAGTGCATGATATAAGTTTTATACTGTCAGGGGTGAAGTGAAAATCTCAAATGCCTAAAAAGAGGGCAATGCAAACCTTTTTGAGATTGTCTATCAGATCCAGTGGGAACCTAATAAAGCTGTTCATCAGGGTTTTTAGCTGGGGAGATGTTTCCATCCTTTGAGTGGGTTTAGTTTGCTTTTGTTTTAAATCTGCCTATCCCAAGAATGCTAGAGAACTCAGAAATATGACAGCTTCTCCTTTAAGGACCAGCTTCAGCCTCTCAAAATAATTCTGGTTTTAGCACATAAGGCTATCACTTTTACAACAATATTTCATAAATAGTATCTTCTTCTCAATTTCTTTAGATCAATATAAAAAAAGAGTTATTTAACTAGGAACTGTTCCAGTGTTTGACAGTTAGATGTTTCCTACCTGGTTTGGTGACAAAGACTGAAACCATGATTAGATGTCATTAATGTGTTTCTAACACAGATTTGAGATTAGTCTTAATAAATGGGTATATTTTATCTTCTCAGGTGTGTAGAAGAAACCTGTACTGCTTGGCTGAAGATTTTTTTGTACTCTCCCTTTCTCTTTTCTTTATTTTTCATTTAGAAATAGAATAAATGTAAACTTCAATAGCACATTAACTTTTCCTTTGTAAGTTTACATTTTAGCATACTTTTTTGTTTTTTCTCTTCTAATTTTCAGTATTTACTTACTTTCACCTCCATGAGAAGCTCTTAATTTCAAGGGCAGAAATGGGTGAATTGGTGTTTACAGTTTGTTTTGCATCCCACTAATTTTCCTCTGGTTTTAATTATCCAGGATGGTTTTTGCATATTCATATGGCCTTTTACACAGCACAGGTACAGTAATTCAAACACATTTGTAATATATACCACAGCATTTTCAGTAGCTTCTGCTGTTTATAGTCACTGTTGATGATAAGTCATTGGAATTACTGTGAAACAAAATGTTCTTATGTTTGGGGGTTTTTTTAAGAGCATTACTTGAAATGATGTCTGTTTTCCACTCAAACTGGAATGCCTAAATGGGCTTTCAGATAGGATGTCCCAGTGTCTTTCACTCACATTGCACTGCTATCAAGAGGCATCAGTGACAGAAACATAAAATAGAAGGCAAAAGCTCTGCTAATTTGTTTTGTGGACTGAGGAACACTTTGTAAAGTCACAGAATCACACTTGAGGTATATCTTAGAGGGAAGAAGATTCCAAGGAAAGTGAAAAAGGAGAGATATATGTAGGTGTTATTTGTGACCATAATATGCATATGGTGAAAAAAAGAAAAATTCATATGTTTTAATTATATTTACATTCAGAATATAAATTTTATAAGAGTGCATATTATCAGTAATTTTGTTCAAGTTAGACTAAATTTTCAGGTATGAATGGTACAAACTCAGTGCAAAGAATACAAAATATGTCATGGATATTACTGAGCACCCTTGCTTGAACACTGCAGAATTTCTGTGAGAGCTTCTGTGGGCTTTGAATCCCGTAAGTCATGAGTTTTCTGGTTCTGTTTATGGACAATCTCTACTTCTGCCTGAGGAACATAAGATATGAGCTTCCCCTAGTACTCTGATAACCCTTTGGCACCAAAGTGCCCAGAATGACTAGGTCTTGGAAATAAGGTTTGCCTTCCCCAGACACCTCCAGCAGCTCTGGCTGAAGATGAAATTCTTCCTTTACAATAAATGTTTTTAAGAATTTCTGACAGATGTGAGTATTAAACATATGGTCATTTTGCTCATACCTGAAAGCAAATTGCTATCAGACTATGTGCCAGACTACGTTAGAAGAACCAGACAAAACCAGTAAACAACAAAACACTCTTCCCTAACTTAATGGCCTCATTGCTCTGAAGTGTTCTGGGATACTACTGAGAGCATACTCTTATCTATTCTCTGTATTTCTTGGATTGTCTAAAATGAAATGTCTTCTGTACTTCATAGAATCATACAATCACACAATGTTAAGGGTTTGAAATGAACCTTAAAGATCATGAAGTCTTAACCACTTGCCATGGGCAGGCCACCAGGTTGCTCAAGGCCTTCTCCAGCTTGGCTTTGAACCACTCACAGAGTTGGGGCATCCACAGCTTCCCTGTGTGACTTGTTCTAGTCTAAACACCCCCACAGTGAAAAATTTCTTCTTAATATCTAACCTAAATTTTCCATTTTTTTAATTGTATCCATTACTCCTTTTCCCATCTCTACACTTCCTGATGAAAAGCCCCTTCTGTCTTCCCTGTATTCTCCTTCAGATACTGGAAAGTTGCTGTGAGGTCTCCACACAACCGTCTCTTCTTCAGGTTAAACAGCCCCAGCTTTCTCAGCCCGAAATTGTAGGGGAGATGCTCCAGTTCTCCTATCAACTTTGGGGACCCCCTCCTGACTTGCTCCAGCAATTCCATCTCCTTCTTAGGTTGGGAACACCAGAACTGGACACAGTACTCTAGGTGGGGTATTCCTTTGGACGAAGCACAAGATTCCACTGGCTTTCTTGGTTGAGAGAGCATTCTGCCAGCTCATGGTGAGTTTTTCATCAACATCAAGTGTGATGACACTCAAATCTTTCTCTACCGAGCTGCTCTCAATCACCTCTTTGCCCATTTTTTCTCTTGTTATATTTGGTCTTATAATTAAATCAGATAATCATTCTATCTCTTCTCTGCCTTAAGAGGATAATTTCCCAAATGCAAGAAATCAATGATTTTAATTTATTTCCAAAGCATTCTTTTTGAATTTGTAGATTTGACCCATTTTTTGTCTCATTTCCTCAATAATGTGCTTCTGCCATTCTGTGTCCTACGAGTTTTCACTGATCAAGTTCTAGTCTCACAAAAGTTATATTCCCTCTGAGACAGATAGTGTAATAATCCCTTTGAGAGCACACTGACTCCCAAGGGCATCACCGCTGCATGATGAGAACACAGGCCTGAAGATCTCTTTGTTCCTAGTCTCAGAAAGAATTGTTTCAGCTTCTTTTTGCCAACAGGAACTTCCACACTTTCTGAAACATTCAGTGGTATGGCAGAAAAACCATAAATGAATGGAACTTCACAGCCTGTATCTGATCTAATAAACTGTGCTGGCATATTGGTTTTATTTGCTTTGCAGGGGAAGCTGAGGGTGATCTGAAGTTTTTATTGCTGGCTGATTTGTTCTCTTATATGTTCAGGTCTCATGGAATTCAATGTCTCAAAATATGGCATCAGGGGCATATTTCTAGCTCATTTCTAGCCATCCAAAGCACAAACTATGCAGTCAGATATTATTTTTTTGTTTGTTTTAAAGGAGTTTCAATTTATTAATGCTTATAACAAAATCCAGTAGCCAGACGAGGAAAGTTCATGCTAGAAATCAGTATTAGTTTTCATGCTTATAATAATTAAACACTGAAATCCCTTCATCAATATGCTGTTGAGCTTTGCCTCTGCAAGTCTGTAGCATTAGACTAAGAATCATTCTCAAATAAATTTTATAGCTCCACCAGATGTTATGTATGCTCATATACTGAAATACAATGTAAAAATGTAAAGCCTTAAGATAGATACAAGAATTATGGGATAAAATCTGTCACCTGGAAAGGTTAAATTAGGTGACAAAAAAGCCTAACACTGTGGCTGGAAATTGATTAAAGAATAAGGATGCCTTGACATCTCTTTTCAACTAGTCAGTCTTACCTTTGAAAAGAACTGTAAAAGGAACTGCAGAAGATGCACTCCAAACCAGAAAAATAATCCTTTTTTTGAGTCAGTCTGAACTTCTATTGAGATTGACCTTAGAACAAATTTTCAGCAAGAGTGAATAACTGCAATGATAAAATAACATTACTAAAAATGTGGTATCAATGAGAAGGAACATTTTAAATTCATCCAGCTTTCTTCTCCCTGTTGATTTTAAATAGTAAGATTTTGAGTTTTATACATTTATTTTAGTCCTCCCTGACTTCCATAAGTATCATAAGTATCAGTTTTTAAGTTCCTGAAGAGATATTTCATCTTACTTCATCTCTCAGGAAAACATCAATGCCAAAATCTTCTTTGTGTTTATGTGTATGTGTGTGTTCATTTGTGCCTAACAGAGGTTTCATTCTACACTAATTTTAAAGGAAATTCCTTTCTAAAGTAGAAGTTGTGTATAAAAGAAAAAAAAACCAAAACATTTAAAAGGACAATCAAAATTTTCCTTAGTTCTTCTACCATTGTCCTTTTTGTCTATGATGTTTTTGGTTTTTTCCACATGGAGGGTGGAAGACCTCAGAAAGATTCCAAGCAACCACTTAGGTGCACCAGACCTTTGGGGACTCAGACATCCCTAAACTTGAGGAAAGCTATTGCTAAAGTGAACATTGCCCTTCAGGAGAGTAAAATAAAAACATCTGGAAAACAGAACTGAATCACAGAATCACAGATTTGTTCTGATAAGAAAAGACTTTCAGGCCACTGAGTTCAAACATTAATCTAACACTGCCAAGTCCACCATTAAACCACGTCCCCAAATGCCACTTCTACATGTATTTTAAATGCCTATGAGGATTAATAGGCACTGATTGATACATCAATCCAGTCTGCTCAAATCCCTCTGCAGAGCCTTCCTTCTCTCCATCTCAGCTCCAGCAAGGAGGTCAGCACTCCCACCCAGTTTGGTGCAATCTGCGAATTGACTGAGGATGCACTCATTCCCTTCATCCAGATTATAGATACAAGATGTTACATAGGACTAGCTGCAACACCGAGTCCAGGGGAAGCCCACTGGTGATCAGCCACCAGCTGAATCTAACTCCATTCACCACCATGCTCTGGGCCTAGCCAGACAGACAATTATTTTACTTAGTAAAATTTTTTTATCCATGCTGTTTAGGGAGTGGAACGTGTTGGTTGGAAATCCAATCCTTGATAGTTATCTATCATTCAGCTCCTGATGCTTCAATTCAAAATCCAAACCCATCAGCTCAAATAATGACAAAAAGTATATTAGAACAATACTGTATGCTCATGTACTTAAAGCAAAATACAAGATATCCCAATGCTGATGTAGTATTATTATCAAGATTAAACAAGTAGAAGGGAAAAACAAGAGAGTAGCAGGTGCAGTTATAATAATGCCAAAGGAGAATGCAAAATTTGTTTCTTATACTACTAATTTAATTTGTATTCAGGATTTAGAATTTACTGATGAATATTTTTGTCGCATCATCCATCATAGCCTGGCAGTAGAGAAAAGGAAGATAGAAAAATTAAAAACCTGCTTGTTACTGTAAACTAAAGAGCATGAACAACATCCATCAAAGACAGACAGATAGAAATAAAAGTGATTGCCAAAGCCAAGTGATCTATGCTGATTTTCTTTTAAACATTTATTAAAATGCTTTAAATGCAGATCCACTTTCCTTTGGTAAGTATTTATTGTTATTTATTTTGCCATGGACTGGAAACTATGAACAGTGATAAATTAGTTGTAAAGGTCTGTAATTTTACACTTGCTTTTAAAAATACATTTACATCTACTACTGAAGTGCTATTTTTTTGTCTCTGATTAGCAGGGATGCATTTTCTGTCAGCTATTAAGTAAGATGCTCTTTCCTTTACTTTTCTGAGAGTCACAGAACAAGGCATAGGCCAATAGTGGAGAACAGATACTGCACAAGGGACCTGCTACAAAATTAGCTGCTGCCAACCAACATGTTTTCATTGATTCAGTAGGCTTTAGATTAAGCTAGAGATCAACTTCTTTGTACTCTCAAACCATAAATATTTGAGCTTTTACTTACACAGAAATACACACTTCCTTTTCCTTAAGAGGTGTTCTGAATGCCAGTCTATTTCCAAACTGGAGTTAATGTAATTGTAGCCTCAGATTGCGCAGTATCATATACGTCATATACGATAAGTCATATATGAGAATGATTTGCCTTTTAGACAAAATTGCAAGGTATAACATTCCTGATAGCAGTGCTACTGAGCCTTAGACAGCAAGTACAAGGATTGTGTAAGAGTGAAGGAACTGCTCTGACACATAACGCACAATTGTTTCCTTTGTTTTCTCCTAACAAAAGAAAACCAAATGTTCACAGAACAAAATTCAAAGGGTCATACTGAGAGGCAGCTCAATAGCTCTACCCAGAAATTGCACCAACAAGCTGAGGGTAGCTCAAGAAGAAGAGCTCTTTTGACTACAAACAAAAGAAGAGAGAAATGTGTTTGTGTAACTATGCAATTAAAGTAAAGATGAAAAACAATTAGGAGGTTTGAGAAGGGTGAATCGAAGTCAAATAAACTGTCATGATCTTAGCCCATACTCATGTTAATGAAAATCAGAGGGACTATGTGAAAATAAAAATGAAGACACTTGACAGGAAATTCTATTCATTGTAATCTAGAGCAACATAATGCACCTAGCAGGGAGGACAGCAAATCCATACAAATTAATAGATTTAGAATTTGTTTTAATCTAAGAGAAATAAGATCTATGTCTCAACATGGACAGCATGTCGAACTTTGTTTCTCAATGCAAATAAGTACTCAGAAAAGCTAACAATTTTTATTTAATTATGACAGGATAGAGAATAATATGAGAAACTGTGTTGGTTTGAGCTGACACTGTTGAGCTGACACTCATTTTCAGGGCAGGACTGGTTAGTACTACATCATCCAAGTTCTGTGTCAGCAAAGCCCCATCAAATCCTGTGCTACCACAGAGTACAGATAGACAGTCGGGTGCATCACTTTTTGTTTGTTACAAAAGAGTTCATCTCTCAGCATAAACATGTTAGTTGCTGTCATAATATTCTCTGTATGAGACTCCTACCTCTGCAGCTGTTTGCTCTACAAGGTCAAAAATAATCTCTTCAGCTTCTTCATAGACTACACATGTGCTCTTGGAGAAACTTCAAGATCCCTGTTTCTGCACTGGATCCTCAGAGCTGTGCCAGGATAAATACTCATGTGTTAACTCCATTTAGCTTTGGGCATCTGATTTAGAAGTTGACTGGCTCTTAGGTTCTTTGCTGAATGTTGAATAATTCTTAGAAACATTTGTTAACACATTTGAAGACAAAATGAAATTTTCAGTCTTTTAAGGTAGGTTTACAAATCATAAGCTAGGTTTTTATATGGCAATACCACATCAGATTTACCTGTTATCCTTTCCAAACTATCATATCCCAGTGCCGCAGTTTTGTAGAAACCTGAGATGATTTAAGAGCTTTCTAGGTTCAAATGGAGAAGAACAATATTCCACTCCTCTACCTCCGTTGCTTCAACATTTCTCACTGTACCACCCTTCCCAACCTTGAGCCACCAAAACATTGCCTGTGCAGTAAATCAATTCAATAACCTAAATCTGGCTGAAAAAAACCCCAGCAACAAATCGCAAAACACACCTCCTCCCCCCAGTGAAAACAAGAGAGTATTTTTGTATTGTTAGGACAAGTAGAATACATTTATCAACCTGCTGCCTTCACAGACTCTCATGTGCATTTGCCCTCAAGAGCAGATGTGTCAGAGTGAACATGAGAAGCGAGATTACTGCACAGAGATGAGTGCAAGTATGAAGAGGGGAGAAAGGAGCTGGAGAAGAGAGGAATGATTGGATCAGGAAGAGAGAGATACCATAACCCCTTGAAGCAGCAATGTTGTGTCATTGAGCTACATCCTAAGAAGGGATTAAATCTTATTTTACGTTATATGTATTTTCTCCCACTTTCAATGTGCAGTAATTTTGATTAAATTACCACATAAGTAACACATCATAATTACTATGTAAATTCCCATTTAAGGCTCTTATCTAACAATAGAAGGAAGTCTGAATAGTGCTTATGTTTAGTCACTAATTCAAAACAGAAATTAGATATAAACAACTCCACTGCCTCCTGGAATGGATGGCATTTGATGATTTTCTTGAAAATGGAACTTTATTTTATTTGTGCTGCTGGGGTTAGAGGAACTACACTACAGTGAAAGATTCTTAACCCAACAAAACTGACACAGAGAGAAGTCTGTATCCAGCATATTCATATACTAATAAAATAAAAGAAATATCCTACTTTTATTTTTTCTTCCTAAACATGCTTTCATTCTCTATGTAAGATTTATTTTGTTTGTTTCCCTTGGGAATCTAAAACATAAACAGTAAGAATTTCCAAGTGCTTCTTTTTTTGCTGAAGTGTAAGCTCAGGTTTAGCTTTCATTTAGATCTTAACTTCATTCATATTCAAAGCAGGAGACTTCTACCTAGAGCTAATAAGCACCTTAAGTTTGAGCTAGCCTGGCAGTGTGTTATTCTGGGTTCAAAATCAAGAGCTCAGTTGTTATGTGCCGACACTATGAACACTGAGCAGTGACTTTGCAAAGGAGTTTGCCTGAGTGTTGAAAACCTGAGTTATCATCAGAGTAGAAAAAAAACAAGAGCTCTGATAAAGAATTGACATCGGGATCACCCTCATCTCTTATCAGGGCCTCAGCAGGGCATTGCAATTGTCTAAAACCAGTCGAGAACTTCACCAAAATGCCTTAGTACAGAATTAAGTCTATCCTTGAATGACTTTAATTCTCACTCTCTTTGATGAAGTTCCCAAAGAATTCCTGAAAAAAATTTCCTAATGGTCACTTGTCTCCCATGAAAAGATCTGCTACAGGTATTGCAGTGATTTTTACAGATATTATGTAAGAGATACTGAACTTTGAAGGTGTAACTATCTCTTGATTTGAGTTAAATTGGCATCAATGAACTACAGATTAAAATACTTTCCCATATTGGAGACAAGTGGAATTTTCAGTCAAGCATAACTAATTTTTTGTAAAAAATTGAAAAAGCATTTCAAAAGACTAGGCAATGAGTTCTTATACTGCATACAACTAGTAAACTCCTGTGTATTCTCTTCATTGAGAGATGAAAAGCTGTGTATGAGGGAAAAGAGGTATCAACCAGTTCAATGTTTATGTTTTTGTTTTTTTTTTCTGTCTTGATTATGTAGTTTAAAAGGTACATCTATGAGAATATAGCTAAGAAAATATGTACTCCTTTAAAACATTATGCATATTTGGTCAAAGCATTAAATGTATATCAAATGTACATTAAATGTATCTATAAATAGATAATATTATTCAAAATTGAAGAGTTGAATCAAAAGCTTTTCAGTTTGTGAAAGAAACATATAGCTATTGGTGACAAATTTTAAATCTGAAGAACATTTTGTAGCATTAAGGATCTAGGAGTAAATAGAAAATTAGAGCAGGGTTTCTATTTAAAAAATAAAGCCATAGAACAAGGTTCAAGGTTCAAGAATAGAGTATAAATGAGTTCAAGAGATTCCTAGGGTATAATTGTTTCTCAACAAGGAAGAAATTGATGGATATGATGAAAAGGTGAGAAGTTGAATTGTGGGAATAAGATAAACCTAGGGGAAAAAAATACACATGCTGAGTTGCTTGGGCACTTTGTAGTTCAAAAGTGTTTCATGTTCACTAACCTCTGATAGAATTCTTTATCAGTTTGATTTGATTGTACTTTAGGGTGCACTGTGGCAGACTTTTGCCAGAGCTGCCCATTGCTTCAACAAGAGCTGTTAGCTAGAAAGTGCAATTCTGTCTTTAATTATTTCTCTTGAAATATGAAGCCCTATTGTATGTATTGTGTATTATTTTAAAATAAGATTCAAGCCTTTGAGAAAGCCACATGTGGCCAAGTTTTCTGAGGCAGTCATAGGTTTTTGTATGCTATTTTAGGGAATGTGCTCTCTTTTTCTCTTTTACAGGAAGATAGATGTGACTTCGTTGACATTTAGTCAGTCAGGCTGCACAGGATTTTGCAATTGTTACATGTTTGTTTAAGCTGTATCATCACCCTGGTAAATACTGTTGCACTGTCCATTTTCACCATCTGAGTTGTTGTGACAGTTACTGTTTGAAGACTAACTTGGAGGTTTGCCCAAAGATTTGGCAACCTGGACTGATAATAATACAAGAAAAATTGGAGACAGCCCTTTCTTGATGTCCATCAAGAACAGGTGATGGTAGAAGTGTAAACATGATAGGTTCTTTCTCTTCTCACTTGCTTCACTTTTTGAAAGACAAGTATGTTTCATCTGACTTCTTTCAGTAGGCTCCAGTGCTTTAAACAGGTCATCTTTACCATGACAGGAGTCAAGGGAAGCTCAAAACATATATACCAAATGACAAAGTTAGTAGTCTTTATATAAAATGCTGAAAAGCACAGGATTGCTTTTGGTTTTTGAAATATTCTTGTTTCCTAAGGTTATTTTCATGTTTTTTTCATCTGGAACAGCATCAGACCCATAAAAATGTCACTTGCCTCTAATTATATAGACTGTATTGTCTGATTTCAGTTGACGTGTATTCTGTGAGGGTATTCACACATGCTTAAACTTAGAGACTTCTTGTTCTTTTCAATTACAGAATTAAGAGAAGCCACAGCTAAAATCAGGAGAGAAATTTGGCAACGGATAAAAGGGAACATTGTTTGCCTCTACTCTTTCACTTGATTTCTGCTGCTTTATCTATATTTCAGCCCATACTCAGTCATTATGTTACATGAAAAAAATTTAATATCTGAGTCTGGGAAAGTCAAAGCTTGTTTATTGTTTGTTGTTTTGCCTAATGTTTGAACACAAGGACCCCAAGATTTATTAATCATCCCACCCTTCTGAATCTATTCAGTCTGGTTATCATATGAACTTGCTTTCCTGAAAAGAACTTTTTTTAGGTATTTTGTGAGCTCTCACTTGAAACAGAGAAGAAAACGTTTCTCTCAGACTGGATTTGTATTCACCCCATACTGAGCACTGTGGCTGTGATCCAGCAAAGCATTTAAGGTTAGTTTATCTTTAAGCATAATCCCATTGAAGTTAGTGGCATGATCCATGTTCTTAAATTTAAACACATAGTTGAGTGCTTTGCTGGATCACAGCCAGAGTACTCAGTACCTTACAGGATTGAACACTCTCTTTTCTTTGACACTTGCCTAAGGCAAGATATACAGACACATGTGAATATATGTTCCTTATAGTATAGAGGTTAAACACAGCATTATTCACAGATTCTTTCATATTCCATTCAATGTAAGATATTCTCCAGTTTCTTAAAACTCTTGCCAGTTGTACTGAAAGTGAAAACATTACAATTCCAAAAGAGTCTAACCTAGACTGTAACTTTCCTTTCTCTTTTTTTTGATCATGCTGAATTTTATAGCTCAGGAGATTCAGGTCAAGTTGGTGTTCTCCATGAGTGTAATTTGTTAACACATGTTTAAATCCCTGCAATGTTCTGCTGACAAAGGCTAACTTAATACGCAACAGATACAATACCTCTCTGGTGGTGGTATGTGTTTTAAATGAAAGTGCTTTTTACAGCTTGGACTAACTTGAGCCATTTGGGGCTGATTGAATGTCAAGTGCTGCAGGCAGCTGAAGTGTTTCTATACAAGTTTGTTTAAGGCTGGTTTGGATAGTAAGACCTTTTGTTTCTGTTGAAATGTGGGGATATCTTGAACATTTGTACATAATAAAATATACAATCCACTATAGAAACAATGTTTCCATGAGATTAAGCCATGCATATAAATAAAATTATATTGTTACTGACAATAATTTTTTTATTGGCTGCATCTCAGCATATTTAAAGGTGATTTCAAATCCAACTGGTTTGAATAAGTTTGGGGGCAAGCATGGTTTCACTTAAAAGGTGTTTTTCTTCTCCTCCTTCTTTATTTTCATATTTTCCCATTCTTAAGCACCCTTTTACAATTCTAAGTCCATATTCCTTATCTGAGCATCGGCCAATCAGACTTTGTATCTGTACAGACTAATGATACATTCCAAGTATTATTCTCTTGATTATAAAGCCTGGTTTGATGGGATACAATCACTTTTCTGTTCTCAATGACCCACTGAATGATGACATTACTCAAAATTCCATTTAGATGACGCAAATGACCTAAGCAACTTGTCTTCTGCCATGGCAGTAACTGAACTCAAATGTCAAAGAAAACTTAGTAAACAAAATCTTCCTTTTATGTAACTGAAATTATGCCTTGGGAAACTTATGGATATTAGCTATGGAAATGGTTTTGTTTCTTTCAGTTCCATGGCATAGCTGTACACATCCATACTCTAACACACTCAGGATTTTGCATTCTAAATAAAGAAAGAAAAAATGCAGAGCAAAGAACTAAAATTTAATTATATGGAATCTGAAACATGGTTATTTTGTTTCACTTTCCATAATAAACTATAAACTATGTCTTAGTTCAAATTTTGCACCAAGTTTTCAATGAAGCAAATATTTCTCTTCTGCATTTACAGCATGGATCATAGTTGCTCTGTTCCCTTTTTCTACCAAAAAAAGGCCTGAGTCTATGCAACGCAAGCTATGAAATATCATCAGTATTTTAAAACATAAAAATTATGTATTAATACTAATACTAATACTAATACTAATACTAATACTAATAATATAAATATAAATATAAATATAAATATAAATATAAATATAAATATAAATATAAATATAAATATAAATATAAATATATTATAGCATATATTATACCATATATAAATATATAAAATATATAACATAGATCTATAAGTAATGTAATATATAAATAGATATATTTATATCTTATAGAAATATAAAATATATTTAAAAATACATAATATATAAAATAATATACTCACAGCTCAAGGTTATTTGTATCAAATACTCTGATATGGGTCACACAGATACATCAAAATTAAACTGTATATCTTGGTAGAAGTCTACTTTCAACAACACTGAGATTTCTGGGAAACAGTTTTTTCTTTGGAGGCCTACATAGCTTTGTTTGCTGTTTTAGCAGCTTTATCCAATGTTCAATGTATCAAGTGAAAATTAGATGAATAATATTTACATGACTTGCTCTCATGTCTTGGTTTCAACACATGCTTCCACAAAATTGTCACCTACAAAATGGGCATAGTCTTCTAGATTGCCTCAGACACACACAGGAGCTTTTCCAAAAGCAAGTGTTTGAAACTCCAGTCCAGACTTCCTTTGCACATTAATTTGGCAACATAGTGCCAAAAATCTTGATAGGTAATATTAAAATGCTGCCAACTAGTTTTCCAACTATTTTACTTCTTTCTCAGTATCATACTTAGTTAACTGTAAAATGATATTTGATTGTTTTGAGGGAGTTATTATTACAGTCTTTCTGCAAGAGTGAGAATTGAAAGCAACTATCAATGATAACAGTGGTTCATTACAAGTGATCCCACCTTCCAGGTTGTCTGTTCTTTTGATTTTAGGCAGATTTACATCTGCCAGAGAACATAATGATCTTTCCATAATAAGATTATGTTTGTGAAGTATTACATGTCTTTCTTTAAACTGAAGATCAAGACTGAAGTTTGATGGTCTGCAATAAAAATCATACTTTACATTCCTTGAGAAAAATCAAGAGTACTTGATCAATTAAAGCATGGAGCAACAGATAACTTTCTTCTTTTTTTATGGATACTAAGCATACATATATCAGCATCTGTAAGAAAAGTTATTGTAGTGGTTTAGGTTTCCTGATTTGAGTTTCCCAGCCAATGCACCAAATAATGTGGTGGGTTTGGTGCTGGCTAAAATCACCAGGGCACTTACTTCTTGCTGTGAGATATGGATTAGGAGGAGGGCAAAACAGGCTCAAAATTTAAAAGGTATGAAGAAAACTTTATTAACAGAACTAAAAGATAAAAAAAATCAGAATAAAACCTGCAGAACACCTTTTCTCCCCCCATCAGACTTCTTTTCTTTCCCAAATAACAACGTAGAGATAAAACCTGGGATTTTAGATCAATTATCAACTCTACAATAGTCTTTAATCAGTTCTTGTAAAGATCTTCTAGAGAGGAGTTTTCTCTTGCCATGCCATGGAGACTTCTTCTCAAGAAACAGTTCTCTTATGGCCTTTCATTTCCACGAATAGCAGCTGCTGGGAAAAAGATTTGCAATTGTGAAGATCCTCCCATTTTCACAGCCTTTACATAGAGGTCACGGGCCATGACAATTTATGGGGTATAATTTTAATTTTATAATTTTTTAATTATAAATTCAAGGATGAGCTGCTCAAAGGGTCTCTTCATCTATCTCTGCAATCATCTTTATCTCTGGGAACAGAGGCCTTCTTCTCTCCCTGAGGGCAAAGGGTCTTTATCACTCTCATCTCTCTCTCTATTCAAGCTTCTCATGGGATCACTGTCTCCTCAGCATCTATTTTGCTTCATCATGGATACCTTTGCTCACATCTACAGTTTGAACACTCCATCCCCCTATACTTTCTCATGAATTAAAGGGGACATTTTACTGTATCATAGTTCATCTCCATGGCCTTACCAAAAGAACTTTCAGCCTCAATACTAGGGCATCTCCTCATTCTCCTTCAATCTGAGACTTGATTCTTTCTTTACTGACCTTGGTGTCTTCATGTTGTCTTTCTACGTGCCATCACTCCATCCTTTTCCCTCCCTTGAGAGTGGATCAAGGTCTGCAGGTCTCATCTGTGCAGTGAAAGGGCTAATATCTTCTCCAGGCCTGCAGCTGGGTCATGGGCAGTGTCTGAAGCAGTCATGGCGACGGATCCTCTGCCCGGCAGCAGCTGATGGGGGGCTGGCCCTGCCCGGAGCCGCTCCTGGGGCCGGCACACCCTGTCTTGGAGCAGGGCTCGGTGTTCACAAGATATCAGCAGCTGTGAACTGGCCCAGCTTCAGCCGGGGCCCTGCGGCCTCCCATTCCCCACCTGGCCACGGCTGGAGTCCGGCCCAGCCCTCCAGGCCGCGCAGGCCGCGGTGGAGCAGGGCCGGGCCCACCAGAGCTCAGTTACCTTTCAGGGCTGGAGGCAAAAGAGAGATATCCCGGGCTCCCCTGTTTTTAAAACGTGGAATCCACAGAGGCGAACCCAGATCCTTCCAGGTTTAATAGGATGTAAATTCTCAGAGCTAGCCAGCTATTGGTTTTTTGCAGGCACAGAGGAAGCTCTTAGCAGTGTCTTTCTTTCTCTCAAGAAAATAATTTCCGTGGGTGTATTTTTTCCTCCTTACTAAATATCAATCAATGTGAAACCACCACAGTTACAGATTTGTGATGAAAACATTCATCATTAGTCTGTGGCTCAGTGATGCAGTGCTCTCTTCATACCAGTGAAAACAAGGTTATTTTTATGTAACCAGTGTCTGCCAACAGAGACATTCTTATAGATATTACATTATCAACTACACCAAAATGTATGAATCTAAGATGGACATAGTAATTTCAAATTTGGAATTTTTGAACCACTTCAATGAACTACTAAGGGACTAGTGTGAAGGTCTGATTTCTAAGTACACCACCATTTCGGATTTTCTTCAAGAATTAAGATCAGAGCAATTAGAGGAATAAATAGTGAATACAGATAACCCCCAAAAAATTTAAAGTAGAACTGTGTTGACTTTGACTGTTTTACGTCTCAGTTGTGAAGTCTAAACTCTGTTTTTCATACAGTTATAAAAATCAAATAATAGATGCTAAAGGGTGCATAGACAGATGCATTATTTTGTTCTAATATCTATCTCTAAAAAAAATATATGAAACATTTTTTAAGCTGTGGAATTAATCCATAATTTGAGAAGTTGTATACAAACTTAAACACTGTATTTGATCTGACACTTTGATCTGACATATCTTCCATTTACAGTTATCTGTCCAATTTATTAACTTTGGGTCAGCAGCCCAAATTCAAAGAGCATATTTATTGTTATGAATGCTTAAATACACACACATTTGAAAAAATATTTTTCTTTAGTATAAATAATTACCCAGAAACTTTATGAAAAATTCAAAGCATGATAAAAACTATTAAATACAATTAACTTAAAATACATTGTACAATTTAAAGATTAACATCAGCCTCACAATTGTTTATTTCATCTGTGGTCTTCAAACATATTTTTATTATTTACTGCCCTCTTTTTCTCTGAATTTTATTTGAAATAGGAGTAATTAGATTTAAAATCCCAGTGAGTCTACCACAATATGCATGGGAATGACATAATAAATGTCCTGCAACAACTAAGGCAAGTCATCAACATTGTTTTACTGTATTTTATGTTTTTTGCCATAAAGATTATTGTGTTTTACACACATAAAGCTCTGTTGACTATCAATCTTACAGTTACCAAATTTTTTGCTTCACCTTTTTCTTCTTATTATTTGCTTGTTGCTTTCAAATGAATATTGTCTGATTCCTTGGTATTATGATTTTTTTAAAAAGTAGTAACGTTTTCAAAATCTTGAAAGAAAACAAAAAATTTTTTCTCAAAAAGAAAAAAATTAGTTAGATTTTATATGCACAGAAAATTGTAGTTGGATTTTAAGCAACTTTATATATCATGAGTGTTTGGAATCCATCTGTCACCACTTTTGGTTATTAATTTCATATTTGCAAATTAGAAGGAGGGGACACTGAGTGTATAAAAAACATCTTTTCCTTACTGAAGCAATCAAATATAATTATCCATCAGACAATTCTTTTCCCTGGATTTGGTAATTAAGTGGTGTATGACAAATTAAATCATGATAAGAAAAATTGTCCATCTGATGTAACAGACCACACAAATCAAGAGCTCCTCTGAAATCCGGAATCCAAGAAAAGTCCCTGTCAGAGTCTGCTTTATTCATTATCAAGATCTGTCTTGGATATTCCAAACCTTGACATCACTTTTTTGTTTAACCTAGGGATTTTGCTTCTGTGTTTTCTGACAAACTTCATTAATTTTATGAA
Organism: Poecile atricapillus; assembly: GCF_030490865.1. Lineage (NCBI taxonomy): Eukaryota > Metazoa > Chordata > Aves > Passeriformes > Paridae > Poecile > Poecile atricapillus. The sequence goes on along the minus strand of NC_081250.1, from coordinate 99,250,611 downwards.
AAAATCCTCAAATCCTATGTTGATTATATCTATTTTGCTTGTAGCCTAATGAGAGATGCTCAGATAACATTGTTAGCTCAAAAATTAAAATCTGAAAGAATTAAACAAGTTGGGAAGAGTAGATGTAACCTTCTCCCCCCTCCAACATCATAAGTCCAAATACTGTTTCTGTGTGTGAGTAGGGCTGATAATATTAAAGAATATGATCACATACTGCCATATATACACATAAATAAAGACTCAGTGTTTAAAAACCAAACAAAAACTATGTTCTCTAAATATAATTTAATAGAACACAACTAAAGTGTTCTATGTATTTCAATAAAGCAGTATGCATTTCAATAGAGGAGATATTTCAAGAAATTTGGCCTTCTAATTAACTGGGATAAGATGTTTTGTTCTATTACAACAAAATCTTTCATGTTTTCTGTGCATTTTTTTTTTCTGGTTGGATCTCTCACATTGCTTCCATGGGTCTATGAATTTAGAATGAAATTGTGAGGCCTGAATAGGTTATGCACCAGGAAATAGCATATGCAAACTTTCTTTCCAAGAAGAAAATAATTTCTAATACAGAAATATGATTATACAATAATCTTCAATTGATGACTGAAAGTTAACAGAGTTAAATACTTCAGATTGTTTCAGTGAAGATTTGTTGCCATTATCTAAAAGGTAAATCATCACTTGTTATTTTGTTTAAATGTGGAAAGATATAATCACAGAAAGCCTATAGTTTATGTTTGTTTAAACAGCTTTTCATTTCTATGTTGCAGCACAGAAGCAAGGTTATAGCTGTGGAAGAACGGAAGAAAAGCAATATTGCACTTGAAATATTTTGGCGGTCTTGAAGAAAAGGCCTGAATAGTTCTGTTTTTCTGTTGGAGTGTTTCCTTTTTTAAAATATGGCTTTACTTAAGAGGGTTGTCATGAACGTTTTAATCAAAATCCCCAACAGAACTTCTCTATGCTCCTTGTTATCCTCCTCTGATATGGATATAACACATGAACTTTTGTAAATTTAGCCAATTATACTAAAGAAATACCAGACTTCACTTTACTGGCTTCTACTATCAGGAAGTGATCTTCAGTGTCCTGGATAGGCTACTGCACAGCAAAATAGCAGCCACAGCCAAACTTAATGAACGACAGTCTTATCTTATCTGAGAGTTTTGTTCTTCTCTCATTTCACTTGGTTATCCTCAGTTATACTCAAATAAACATGTTGCACAAGTATAAGATCTGATTTGTAATAAGCCATTGAAATAACTGTAAAACTTTACCTATAAAGTTGGTAAAAGGCATTTAATATTTAAATTATTGTGTATATTTTGGCAAACTTCAATATCTCCTTTAGGACTGCACTGGTGTATTAATTCTAGGTTTTTATATAAGAAAGTCTTAAAAAAGTGGATTTATAATCAGAAAAAAAGTAAATAACAACTAGAAAACCAGTGCATACACAAACCTTCACAATGGGTTCAATTTTTCAAGTACACTGAAGACAAAAGTAGAAGATCTCCAATCTATTCTAATTCTTGGCATGAAGGCTTCTTTTTCGTGGATCATTGATCTGATAGACTGAATAGGCAATGACTTCTATTTCTTTTTGGTGACTTTCATCAGTCTGTTTTGAGGAAAACATACAAAGTGTTCATATTTGTGTGCAGTGGCATCAGATTGAACTCTTCTGCTAATGTCTGTGTTTGTCTTCTCAAGGAAGACTGGGATTATACCCATTCACTGTGTGCACTGCTGCTGGATGAATTGTTCATAAAAGAACTTGTAGAAGCAGTTGTACAACTTTTGTGTAATATTCTAGGCAAATGAGGTTTACAGTGTGGCAACTAAGCCATCCTGTTCTTTAACAAATTGATAAAGGGGAATGAGGGTATTTCTTTATGCTCCTGAAGAGACACAAGGAATGAATATTTGTGGCTGGTATGTGTCTCATAAACAAGTAATTTGATTCATCCAATGGAAGACTAAGCACAGCTAGGCAGGTAGTGTGAAGAAAACCACATTTTCAAACTGTTTGCTTCCATGGGATGGATAATTCTGGGCTCAGAATATAGAAGACAATGATTAGACTGTGAAACACAAGTTTCGTTGATTATTCTGTTAGATTTGCAATTTCATAGCACAGTCCATATGAAAATAACCAAACAACTTTTCCCATGACATGCTGTCTGCATACAAAGATTTCGTCCTTTACATCATCCATAAAACTTATCTCCTTGTTTGATATTCTTTAGGATATCATAACTAATTACTGTGGTGATGTGGACTTCGTAAAATCATTGTGGAAGAAAAAGAGTTAAATGTATCCCAGACTTAAAAAAATCTGCAAACCTCTAGCTCTGTGGGATGCAATAATAAAAATGTGATTCCACTGTAAGGAAGAGAAAGACCGGACATGGATACTGATTTCTCTTCCTAGCTTCCTTCGTGCTCTTTTTCTGAGTAAAAGAGGAGATTTTACTCCTTTCTCTTACATTTTAAAACATGACCCTTCTTGCAACAGGCCAGGATAGGAGAGGTAATGGGACCCAGCCGTCTATCATGTCATGACCCAAACCCAAAATACAAAGTCCCTTTGTTTAGTCAGCCTTACTACTTTTGAAGGGAAAGAAGGGAATGTGTAAATACCTGAATGCCTTCTTGATCTTAGCATGCATTAGAGGAGCAAAAATTATTATAAAACTAGTGCGATATTTGGCATAGAGGCCTATAATTATTGATAAAAATGGAACAGAAAAATCATACTCTATTTGTGGCTTCTCAGGACTGAAAGAAAATTCATTAATCATTCAGTACCATAGTCTGCTGGTATATCATGCCTTCTATTGATCAAATGGATCTATGATTAATCAGGCTAATTGATTTTGTTGCTTAAATCCAGACTACTTTGGCCATGGAATAATTTTAAGTTCTAGAACTAATTCTGAGAGATTGAATAGGGCTAAAAAAATACATTATCTTCTGATGATTAATATTGTTCTTCCAGTGACCAGCCAAAATTCTTTCTGACCAGTTTATACCTATTTAATCTTGTTTTGAACTGAATATAGTGATAATGATTAAGGGAGACATGACACAACTTGTAACATTTTCTCTGTTCATATTATGAAGAGAAATAAAGATTATGAAAATAAATGAGAAAAATTTTGCTTAATTTATTCACTTTTCTATTCCTGGTTGTAAACCACTAAATATATATATATATATATTGTTTCCCCGAACCTTAAGATTTCTGAATTCAATGAAAGTAAAAATTGAGATAAAAGAAAAGAACTTGTTAATTACCAGCATTTTTTTATCTCATCAATGAATAATTACTTTTTAAATTTATATACTTTTTTCCTAATATGAAATAAATTCCAAAATGGAAGCTCATTTCAATCAAATAATTACAAATTGGACAAGCAACTCAAACTTTAAAATATTAAAGCATAATACTTTCATAAATCAAAAGTATTTTTTCCCTTCTTGTGTAAGGAAAAGAAATTTGTGAATACTTATATTTCTTCACTTATTCATATTGCTTTTAACAATTTTTTTAATTAAAATTTCATTAGAACATTCCCTCATATCTGTCAGCAATTGCCTAAGGAGAAATAATTTTTAAAGGAAACATTTATCATCAACAACAAATTAAAACAAGCAATTTTTGAAGGCTTTGAAATCTGTATGTTCTCATGGTTGCTGGATCATGCCACTTCAAGTGGATCTACAATCACCTACACTGGGGTGAATTTAAAATATCCTCAGCGACTCTTGAATCAGTGTCAGTGAGTCACACTTTAATACTCAGCACTCTTTGGTTCTGAACCTAAGAGCTGAGTGGATAAAAGTCTATGATTTCTTTTAAAAACTCTCCTATTATTTCTGGAAGTAGATCAGAGCTTAGTATAACATATTTTACAAATACTTTGATTTCTGCTTTCAAATGCCAATGTTTCTGAGAAAATTATGCCTATTCTATTAAATATGTGCCACACCATAATCACCATAGACTGCAATTTTTATATTTCCCCATAAATAGAATCTGATATAATGCAGGGCAAAAACTCAAAGTGTTCTTTATCGTCCAGATCTTACACAAGCTACAAGCTTATAGGTCAGGATTTAAAGGTGGTTTCAAAACCAGATTTTGAAGAATAGATAGAGCCAAGATTCATAATTGAAAGATAATGACTGAGGCATTCATCTGTGAAGTGTATGCATGTTTTCAATTAGTTGCAAATGTTCTTTACACAGCTTAATATATGAGACAGGTTAGGCTAGTGTTGTGGCTTAACCCCAGTTTGGAATGAAGCCCCACACAGCTGCTTAACTCACTCCCCCCACTACTGGTGGGATTGGGAAGAGAAACAGAAAGGTGAAAGCTGGAATATTTGTGGTTTGAGTTGAAAACAGTTTAATAGGGAAGGCAAAAGTCAAATACACAAGCAAAGTAAAACAAGGAATTAATTCACTGGTTCCTAGGGGCAGGCAGGTGCTCAGCCACCTCCAGCAGAGTGGGGCCACATCACACATAAAAGTGACTTGGAAGGACAAACTCCATCACTCCAGATTTCACCTCCTTCCTCTTTCTTCTCACACTTTATATACTGAACATGATGTCACATGGTCTGGAATATCCCTTTGGTCAGTCACCTATCCTGGAATCACCTTTGTCTCCTCCCAGCCTCCCACCCACCTCCCACCTCCTCAGCAGTGTGTCAGTACAAAAAGCAGAAAGGACTCTGTCTCTGTGCAATCTCTGGTCAGCAATAACAAAAGAATCTCTGTATTATCAACCACCTGTTCAGCACAAATCCAAAATACAGACCCATACCAGCCACTGTGAAGAAGATTAACTCTGCTATGGCCAAAATCAGGAAATCTAGAATGAACTGTACAACCTTTCAAACAACAGAGATGTGTTTTAGGACAACTCAGACACTTTGAAACTAGGAAAAAAAACCATGAAAAATTAAAGCGAAAGTAGGACAATTGGGGAGTAAGAGTAAGGCAAATTGAATCACAGAGCCCCTTTTAAGTGTGCACACTGCTCTCTCAGAAGAGTGGAACACCTTTTCAAGACCTCCTTTAGATGCTCTTGATCACATCTGTACCTATATAAACCCATCCTAGGCACAGAGAAATAAAGGTTTTGCTGCTGTCATGACCAAGATGCTGTCTTGAAACAGAGCGCGCAAACAAGTCCCAAGCTTAAGAGAGAAGGAAGACAGATGTGCAAAGAAAAAATAAATGCTGTACCTGTTCTCTTCATTTAATGAGTTGCCTCTTTCTGTGAAGGAATTCCTCCTAGATACCCTTTTCTCTGCTTGGCTGTGCCTCAGCATTCACTTGTGTTGTACATCATTTATCAGTACCAGCTCTGGGAGATAACCAGCAGCTGTGAGATGCGTAGTATGTTTTGGATGAAAGCTGTCCCTGTTGCCTTTAACAATGCCAATTGTTCTACATCCCCAGTGTTCTGCACTTGTCTTCAGTGGTTAGAAGCAGCATTCCCAGCTGCAGTGGGAAAGGGTTTTGAATAAATATTAGGCAGACAGCAAAAATGCTATATGTTTTGCATTAATGGTATTTTAAATTCTGAGTAACAGTAAGTTTTAAAATGTTTATGAGTGTCTAAATTAGGAGCCTACTTTCTTAATTTTCAGAAGATATCTAAGGAAAAACTATTATTGCCCTATGTTTTTTAGTCAATAAAAAAATCAGGCATTTCTGATTCAAGATACTGGATTCACACTTGAGATCCCAGACCCTGGAGGCTCTCACATGCCTGATAGCAATTCCATCTACACTACACTTTGGTAGAAACAATTTTTTCCTTCAAAAATATCTGCAGAATTTTGTCACAATATGTTGCTATATTTTTTATATTAGTAAAGGCCTGTATGCACAAACCAGCCTTTGAAATAAGTCATGATATTAAGGGCTAAAGTCCTTGAAACCTTCATGCAGAAGAGAGAGTAAAGCAAAACAATATCCCTGTGTGTAAGAGAAAAAATGTAAACTGTGTGTGTTACCCAATAGTAGCTTGTTCTGCCTGCAGACCCTGTAGAACCCTATAAAAGTGTGCTAAAGATAGAAATAAACTGGCATTCACAATTACTTCTGTGAAGACTGGTGAAGAGCTGGCGGTCTCTCAATAACAATATGATAGCTCCAACGGTACAAAACACCCTATCTGCATCATTCAGTTCATCCTTCAGAAGCACTGGACAGGAGGAAACTTTCTGATGCATAGGGAGGTGTGACTCATCTCAGCCTGGTGTCCAAGCAAGCTGTGATAGCAAAAAAAACAGCTGAGATCTGTAAGAAAGGCACTGTCTCGGGATCTCTGTGTTCCCTTTTTAGAAGTCACATGGATCCAAATTTAAGAAGATGGAATAATTTCTCAATTTACATTCTAACTCCCTGTTCCCCAGCATGGGGACTTTCTGGAGGTATCCTCCAGATGGGAAATTTTGGCACACAAGGAGATGTTGTGTTCACCTTTACCTTTTCAGTAGTAGCTGTGGACGACCAACACTCATTGGTTGGATCCCACGATTCCTCAAACATACATGCTTACATGAATGATTTAGATAATAAGATGTAGTATTATAATGAGAATTAAGGTAGGATGGTATCACAAAAATTGTGTTGGAGCAACTAATTTAGAGGTTTATACTCTGACTTGTTTTTTAAGCAACTTGTCATTTCTCATTGACACTCTAGAGCTTATTATTAGCTTCAGAGATGTGATGATGGGGACCTGACATACTGGTTGGCTTCACAGTTGCTCAAAGACTCTTCCGCTGCAGAAGAATCTGTCCAAAACCAGAGCTTTACTCTGTCTGTTAAACTGAAAGTTTGAGAGTCAATGAGAAGACAATAAAAAAGCTTGCAAGTGCAAGGAAATTCGTTCTTTTTCCTTAAACTATGTTTCCAGTTTTACTGTACTGTCAAAATACTTGCTACAAATTCATTCTTATTATTTGATTTTGTTATTGCCTTGGACTTCAATAACTATTGTGCAATTGAGGTTGTCAAGGAGAACTGATTTTCTGCTTAACTACAGGTTATTTATCATTCTTGCGGTGTATCTCTGTGTATTTGCTGAGACATAGGTACATCAGTCATCTGTCATGTGCTGGTTTGCAGCTAGATCTGGATTGTCCAGCCCTTTTATTTTCTTTCCATGCACAAGGATGAAAGGACAAGACAGTAGTGACTCTAGCCTTGCTCTGAGGTGTTGCCAGGGCATAACTGAGAAGTTATACCAGGTTCTGCAACCCAGTGAAGTTTCCATGTCCTCCACTTCTGTTCTATGTGCTTTGTCTTAAATCTTGGCAGCTTAGTTAAGGTTTTAGGTTAATTTGAAATTTGATTGATTTCAGGCACTCTCAAGAGGTTTATTAATACTAAGGGCAGTGGGAAGCCCTGTGATTATCATTTATATGATCAGATGAGATAAATAATAGGCAGGTAAGGATTTTTGCAGGGATAGGAGAAAATACTTGTTAAACAAGATGCTTACAATCACATCATCATCATCACAGATATTAAGAAGTTACTCCCATTTGCACCATTCCAAACCCATTGCACAGAAATGGATTTTGGTCACCAGTAGTATAATTAAAATGTAGAATGAAACACTGTGAAAATGAAAACTGTGAAAATATCTATAGGTTTTCACCCATCTGTATTATTTCTGTTTTACTGGCATTCATCAGCTTCCATTAGTCCTATGTGGCCCTAATATTTCTTCATTGACTGATTTTTGCACAGTCAAATAACTTATCTGACTTGATGTGGCTTAATAGTAAACAAGTGGCTCTCACAAAACTGAAACAGTGACAAAAAGAGGAGTATCTATAACCAACTAAACTGCACTATGATATTTCCTAATGTATTTAACAGTAGTTTTAAACATGTTTTATTTGAACGAGAATTTTCTACTTGTTTATAATGTCAGATGCTGCAGCTTTCTATGTGGCAATCCTGGTCTTCGTCACTGAAAAAATTAAAAAATACAACCCAAACCAAACAAACCCCACAGGCCTATTTTCTACTCTGCTATGTCTCAAAGAAGCTATCAGGTAATCCCATGGAAAGTTTTTGATCATTGAACTTATAGTCTTCTGGGAATCTGGATGCTGGCATGAATACTTTATTCTTTTCAATATTATCCTGGAAGCTAAATTATTATTTTCCTGAATTTGCCAGATTAATGGGTTAATATTTTTTTTTTAAACACAAAATTGTACTCCAAAACATTTAGAAAAAACTCAGCAAGCACAGCCTTAGCAAAACTAAGATATGATTTCCCTCACTTACTTCTTTAATAGACACATCAATCTCTCTTGTCATGGTTTTGTTGCTATACATATAGAGCAAACCTCTTTTTTATTCAGATTGATTTACTTTTATTCTAGACTGAGGAAAACTAACAAAAAAGAAAACAGCAAAAGAGGAATTGTAATATGTTTCTTCCCAACTGAAACACTAGATGGGAGCTGTTTCAGCAGGGAGCATGCTATGCTTAAAGGCACAGTGAACCTGAATATTTGTTTTCTTGTTATGTATAAGCTTCTCACTCCAAATTTTTTTAATCCCATCTAGTTTATTAAACTGCATATGAAGAATTATCACATTTTTTTCCTTTTATATAACGTATTTTATGTGAGTCCTGCACCTACAGCCACTTTAAATATCTTGATAATCTAAGGAGCAGCCAAGATTTATCATAGACAATGCTACCCTGGACACAGATATGATACCTTGAGAGTAGTTATGGTTTTATTCTGAGCAGTTTGGCTCTATTTTTTTCACCTTTCCTCTGGATTTAGTAGATCACAGATCCTTTTTCCACCTTATTTGATCTCTCCTTCAGAGAAATCAGGGTACTCAGGTGCTGCTGCTACGCTACACTGATGCCAAGTAAGGGCTTCTTGGAAACTCCTACTTTATGCTCCTCATTGCTCATTGCTTCTGACTTACTCTTTTATCCCTTTCTCACCAAGGGACCATTATGAGGGCTCTTAAAATTCATGTGAATTTATGGAAATCTTCCCAAGTCCTATCAAAGGGCTGATATTTATTTTTAACCCCAAAAATGTTTTTAAAAATTAATGATAGTTATGCATATATGTGTGTATAAAATAGAAATAGGAATAAAATAGTTAATCCTTTTCAACATCTGAATCTGTCTGGCCCTCCCATACAAAAAGAAAATTTTAAAGGTATTTCTTTCTCTTTTTATAGTGATTAATGGGATATGATATTCTATTTAATGGGATAATGACCACTGTAAACAAGTTTATCAATATGCTTAAAATTCAAAACAAGTATTATTATTGCAGTGCATCTTACACAGTAAGTACTTTCACAAAGTTCTTCATATTTTTCCTTCTTCCTAATTTATCTTGAGTATACAAAGCCATATTAAACTATAACCATAGTGCAGTCAATCCTGAAAACAAGAAAGAAAAATTAATGAGCAATTTCATTTTAGTCTGATTTAATACATTTTTAATCTTTAAATTTCTGTGAATATATTTACTATGCAAGGTTATTTTCCAGAGTAGCATTTTCAGACTAAGCATAGAGATTTTTTCTTCAGGAAAAAAAAAAAAATCATAGACATTTCAGTGTGAAGGCTTAAAATTCTGGTTTGTGCACATTAAAAAAAGGAAAATAATCTTGATTTCAAAACAGAGAAAGTTTTATTACATTTCACAGCAATGATAATAGAATCAGCACAGGATAGGACAGACTGTGATTTATTTCCTGGATATTTGAAAATCAACCTTTTCAGTTGTGATTCTTCTATGTTCAATAACTGACAGTTAATCAGTTAAATTTGGAGATATACAGAGCAAAACACACAGACACACACACATGTATATATGAAACCACATGAATCTCTACTTTTTTTACTGTTTGGAAGGAAAATATGCCACTCTTCTTCACCAGCATCTCAGGATGTGTCAAGGTAGATGCATTACTCTGGCATAAACAGATGTAAGGATCTTTGTAAAAATATTCTTCAAGGCTGGTCTTCCAAAACAATTAAATATGTCAGCTTTCATTAATGAGAATATAACTTTGTATTGCCCTAAAATCTACAGCTTGACTGAGATACTTTACTGCTAAAGGAAAGTTTTAGATTAAGAAAAACATTGAGAACATCTTCTTCATTCTATAAAATGCTGTGCCATTCTATTTAACAGTTAAACTTACATGCATTAATTTCTAATTTTTTTTTTAACTTGCCTTCAGCTTACAGATCACTGTTTAATGCCTGAAGTTCTCAGAAGACATCAATTTTTCATATCTCCCACAGACTATACATTAAATACTTCAAACTCTGCTTAAATAATTGCAAAAGTCCCTGGATTGAGATTTGGAGAACAGTAGCTTCTCCTACTGCTGTTGTCATGAGGATTTCAGTCCATTAGCAAATATAGAGGAGGGATAAGAAGAGAACTAACAAAATGCCAACTTGCTTCCTGTGATATTTAATGTCATATTCAAAGGGCAGCAGATTTTTGTCTGCACATGAACTGTGGTAAAGCTGCTAGAAAAAGCAGATATTAAAATTCAAACTTCCTACTAATCCAGACACCTGTCAGTCACTCTGCAGTTTGGATTTGTTTGCTGGGATTTTGCTAGGTCTGCTCATGTTAACCCTTAAGATTAATAATAAATTTTAAAAAATCCTTGACCCTGCCTTTTCCACTAGACTATATGTGTTCTTCCCAAAATAATAATATTTTACTAATTTGAAAAATTTCTGAAAGAGCTAAAGATATAATCACTGAAAAATATTAATTCCTTCCTAAAATTTTCATAAGTAATTTTTGTCTCTGATATCTGTCAGGGAGGATTTTTGTCTGATGGAAGTTTACTTTTTATTAGATTATCTTGTTCCCTATAAATTCAAATGAAGGAAATCAGTGATAAACAATTGACAGCACTACACAATGTGTTTTATACTGCTTTGGAGTTTCACTGCTTCTTGTGTTTAACCTTCCTGATTTTGTAACACAAATTTGACAACAGACACATCCTTTCAGAAAGTGTTACACAGCTGCCATGATGAGAATTCCACAAGAACCCATCTTGCTTCAAACTGAAAAAAAAATTAAATGCTGATGTCTTTTGCAGAGTTCCCCAGTGAAGCTGAAAGCAGCATGATTCTGAGGCTGTAAATCCTTTTCATGGAAAATGCAAAACTCAGAATGTTTAGAGAAAGTAGCTACAATGTATTGTGCCACGCTCTGGTTTTCCTACAGAACACATTTTGTGTTTTGTTTTGTTTTATTTTGTTTTGTTTTGTTGTATGCCTTTCCCCATCCTTTTGTCATTTCTCTTGTTAAATGTCAGTGCATTTGCAACTTCACTAACCCTAGTTATTAGCCACCACTCAGAGCAGTAGAAGACAGAGACATATCAAGCAAGATAGCTTAGTCTCCAGTTGTTGTTGTTTATAAATAATGCTGTCAGACTGCCTAGACACCCCAGTCATTTATACGGATTCCACAGAACTGCCTAAATATGTTTAAAAAGAAGGGTCATAAACCAAAAGTGGAGTATAACAAATTTTCTTCACCTTTTTTTTTCTGATTTTATTATGAATTATATAAAATGAGGCTGTGTACATAGTTAAAGATATGTGTGCTGTTTGAGAGCAAGGTTTCTGACCTTAACCCTCAAACTCTTAATGTATAATTTATCTTGCAAAAATAGTATTCCATTTACTCTAATTTTATGTTCTTGCAGCTTACAAGTGTTATCACTTTATATTTCTACACCCCCACACCATTTCTGTATGTCAGAAGTCACTAAGAAGTGTAATAGTCTCACAGTTGGATTTCTACCCTCTATCCTCCACTGTTAATATTTTCTCATATTTCCAGAAAGATTTCCACACCACATTTTTTTTATTATTGTTATTTTTATTTTTTTTTAAATTTCCCCACATATTCCTATGTTCCTTCCTTTGTCTTAGCTTCTTGAGCTTTAGGTCTTTATTTATTAAATGACAAATGCCTCATTTTTCCAGCATTGCTCACACATTGGTTCAGAACCTAAGAATCAACTCCAAAGTAGAGAAGAAAACAAATTTGTTTTCAGCTCTGGATGACCTTATTTTCTGGTCATTCTGTTTCATGACAGCAAATGAGGCTGACATCACTTACAGTAAAAGAACTTATGATCCTGATTTTCTGTACAATTAATTGTTGTTGCATAGGCAGATAGAATCTGATTCTGGAAACAAAAGTCTTGAAAGAAAGCATTGTTTTTGATTTTTAGAATCCTTTGTCTAATTGTACTTTTTTCTGTTTGCACTACTTTAAAAAAAATCTCTAAATCCTTCTCAACTAGTAAAAAGGCTTTGAAATATTTTTTTTATATAGGCTTTGCTGACATTTTTGTGAAAGAAGAACAGGCTGATTTCTTCAATTGTATTAGCTTTCTGTTATTAGGAGACAGAAGTGAATGTATACATGTGTTTTCTGTGCTGCAAAGCAGTTTTTGTGGCCTCCTGTGGATTTCCCTGCATGGAAAAATAGGTTGTGTTTTGGTTTTGATTTTTATTATTATTATTGCTGAGTCCATTCTTATTTTCTAGTGTTGCTATTTTTCATCTGCAGCTCTGAAGCAGTGGCAGATTGCTTTTCTGTGTTAGATAATATAATCAAATAGATCAGTGTCTTAAGGAATAATAACATCTCAAAAATTACTTCAGTTTGAAAACATTGTGCTTGCTCTTGTTATAATTTACAAGAAATATACCATATTTCTCCAAAGAAAGGTGATAGGAGGATAATCTAATTTCTTTCGGTGTGTTTACTATATGCATTTCATAGCACTTTACAGTCAGTTTCAGTTTCTTGTGTAACACCTGCTAGACAGACTCTCCTGTTTCTTTGATATAGGCAGAAATATTATTTTAGGTGGAAATCATCACTCTAAAATCACAAAAGGTGAAGGGGAGATTAACTACCATATACAATACTTGAAAATATATTTATATATATATTTTTAAAAATAGTTACATTTCAGATTGATGATGCCTTGCCAAGTAAGCTAATATTTTCAGAATATTCAGTGAGAATATGTTCTTTCCTGCATTCTCTGTGTGGTAGCATATTGTACATTTTTCAGGCTCTAAATATTTAAATTATTTAAGATTTTTATTTCCCTGAGAAACCTCAGTGTACGTAAATTTGAAAATGTTTTGTCTATGTATAATTGCACACGCATTCTCCTAATCAATTGTGAGGTCAAATTTCTATAGAGATATAAATTTTAATATGCAATGTTCAACTTTGCACTTAATGTGCAATTCAAAATCATGAGATACTTAAACACATAAAATTCTATAACTAAATTCTCTCTATTACTCCTTCACAGTGAATCTAAATACAGATAATTTCAATAAAAAATCCTAAATTATTGTGTCACAATCCTTTCTTCCCTTCCTCTTTTTTGACCAAAAATATTTCCAGTTCTCTATTTTCTAATTACTTGCTGTTGGAATTCAATTTTTTTTTTTTTTTTTTTTTTTTTTTTTTTTTTTTTTTTTGTATATAGAGATGAAACAGACTTTTTCATAAATTCTATTGTAACAAATTCATCTTTAACTTCATGTAGCCTTCTAGTAGGTTTCCAAAGTATCAGAGAATTGAAAACTTATCGAGAGTTCAGTATGGTGGAAAGAGTCCTTATTCTGTGAGTTAGAAACAATCAAAATTTGACACACATGAAATGGAGAGAAAAACAATAGAAGTAGGGAAGTGGCCCCAGAAAGGCCTCACTGATAGAAAACAGTATATCACAAACTAAAGGAAAGACATAAAGAGATGATTTGATTGGAAAAGAGAAAGAATGAAACAACCTACTGTGAATTAGAAGATAGTAGATCTGCAGAAAAGCAAAGAACAGAACTGAAAAGGACTTATCCTGACTTAGACCAAATCTAGCTCTTTTGGGCCAAATAATAAAATCTGAACTAGCATGGCCTATGGTTATATATGAGTTATTTTTAAAATTAATTTCTGGATTTATGTAAGAACTGAAGACATCATGGTTAGGACATCTGTACTTCAACTGGGATGGTATCGTAGAATAAAAGAGTGCTGGAAAATACATGCTGAAATTAAAGTGAAACAAAATCTCCTAATATTTCTACTATCATTATGTCTATAGTTTTTGATTGAAACTCTCATTTTATTTATATGGAATTGAAAATAAGAGTTTGGCGGTATTTAACATCTAAATGAAGTCTTTGGATTTAGATATCCAAGTTAAAAAATAATGTGTATTTAGTTCATAATTCTTGCACAGACAGCGAAACACTGAAACACTAGAGAAACTATGAGAGCTGTGATTTCATTATTCACTTTAAATTAATTGCTCATAAAACCTAGGGTGCACTTTAAATCTCAAGCCTGATACAATTTAGCATGTCAGATGTCATTGACACACATGAAACTGCAGAGCATAAAATCCTATAACTAGCTTTGCTTGCCTTATATATTTATAAAGAAAAACAATAAGGTTTGACTAGAAGACCATGACAAAAGTATTGTTCAATGAGCACTACAAGCACAAGGTGCTATTGACATTTTGTGAAAGCATGATTTGCCAGCTCAGATTTCTAACCATGTACAAACAGAAATAAGCTTGGAGGGATACCAGTGTTTTATGGATTTGATCTTCAACTTGTAAAATATATTTTAATGGAGTGATCTTTTGGAATTTCATCTGAAAAAAAAAAAAAAGAATCAGTGAAGATGAAAATATTCTAGTTTTTCTTTGCTGCATTGTCTCAGATGTAGCAAATTTTCCTTATATTTCACACATTCTGATTTTCAACTAACTCTAGAGTAAAAACTCTACAGTCAAAACAAAAAATCCCATACCCCATTCTAAAACAAATTTTATTAAACAAATAAATTAACTTATAAATACATATGAAATTCATAAATTAATGGAAGATTTTTTTTTTTTCCATTGAATGGAAAGGGTAATTTATTGCAGTCTACGAAGCCTTTTATTTATGTAAGTAAAATGATATGGAAAGTCTAGATCTTCTGGTTACATATAAACTACCTCCTTACCTGCCCTGTTTTAGAAATATGGGTTACACTCAAGTGTTTTTTTGAGCATTTGAGAATTTTGAGATATATTTAAGCTAGTTCAGATTAGAAATATTGACCCTGTTTAAAGTTCTCTCCTCCTGTATTCTACAGAAACACAAACCTGCATTTCTGGGCAAAATTCTAAAAGAAAGTCCTTCCGTCTTCCTTCATTACAAATAGTTTACACATGATTTTATTCTAAATAATCATCTTCTCATTGATGAAAGTAATTTACAAAAGCAATGAAGTACATTTTTACTAGATCATCAATTTCCAAACTGAAAATTTCCATAGAATTAACAGTGCTTTGTTTTATCTATTGTATCTTTAATCTTGTTGATTAAAAATTAAAATTCACTGCTGTAATTACACCAGAATGAATTTCCAGGGGGGCTTTCATTGTTTATAATTTAGTTATAAAAATCCATTGATTTTCCACTCAACCCCTGTTGAAGTTGAAAAGTGCAGTAAGGGTAGGAGAATCCTCAGAGCCATGTAGATGAGATGATTTCTGTATGTTTTACAGAATTAGGAACCTTGTTGAGTAGTTATCTATCTACAGATAAAACTCAACTGATCAAAGAATTCTGCAGATTTTTAAGGATAAAAACTACCAACAAACACACAGCAAGGTGAACCATATATGAATGCTACATGCTCTAAATTGGTATTTTTCTGATGCTTGGCAGCTATTTAAAAGTGCTAAAATTACCTATGATTTTCTCTTTTAAATACAGAAAACAAAAAGTTAAAATTTCATGCAAAAGTATTTATTGTGAATGAAGTTCACAAAATGTGAACTTATGATTGCAAATAAGCTCCAGATCTTTCTAATTTAAGTGAATTTTACTCCTGGCACTTAAAGTATACAGCTAATGGGAGTAGAGCTCTCAAAATATTTTTAATGATCAGAACTTTTGTTCATAGATTTTCCTGAAAAATCCATTCACTTACTGCTGCTAGAAAACAGCCTTACATCTAATAAACACTTCTGCTTGTCTGAACAGCTCAACTATCTAAACATTCAGAATGATCACAGCCAGTGGTCTCTCGGATTTCAAGGCATTTTTTCCCCTGGATCTTTAATTCAACCATACCAAATCTTGTAATGCTTTTGTGGTAAAGAGAAGCCAGAATGCAACGAGAAACTTATATTTCAGTGCTTACTAAGATATAATAGGAGAATAAAGGTATTTCAAAATAAGATAATTTATTTCATAACAATGATAAAGATACAGAAACAATCCAACAAAGAAATACAGAGCATTGGAAAAAACCAGCATTGGAAGACTAAACTTCTCTCTCGCCTCTCTTCTTTTTTTTTTTCCTCACCTTTTTTTCTTATTTTTTTCCTTTCTGAATTGCAGCAGCAAAATATAGATTTTATAAATGACCTGAATGTTTTAAAATAATTCTCTAGGTAGTTAGATTTGCATTAGCTTTTTTTATTATCTAGCCTAAAGGAAACCAGATCTGTGATTTATATGTGCCTGAACAGTAGAGCTATTTTTCCAAGTTTGAAAGGAATGGTATCTCTCACTAAAGTAGTTGATAATAGTGAGGAAAGAAGTCAATCAGGTGTTCAGGCCCTTAGGCTTTCCTTTTAAGACATTAGGATTACAGAACAGAGTGTCCTGGTAAGTGCCCAGCATTTCCACCAAAGCTGTGACAGGACATATGTAGGTCATCTTAGTATGGAGCAACAAACAAAGGAGCCAGCCTTGTCAGGGACGTACTTTTTAAAAGAAAAAGACCTCTCAGTGTAATAGGGACACCAATTCCTCTGTGCTGTTTTATGAGGAAACAATTTTTATCCCTTCATCACATGGGCCTATTTATACCTTGGTCTTATAGTTTATCCATTCTGGAACAAAATTACAGTCTCATAAAAGAGTGCAGTGGGATTCTAACTACATAATTACAATTCAATGTGAAATATAGTAAACTGTTATTAAGAAGTGATTGTTTTGTTTAATTGCTGATTATAAAATATTAAACACATCCATTGATACAACATTTATAGGCAAAACATTGTAAAGATATGTGCAAATAACATACATTTAATAATTATAAAACATATTTACAGGGCTTTTTTTAAATTTTGTATGTCTTTATAAATGTTTGGTACGCTTTTTCTGACTGTATTAGAGCCTCTATTAGCTCCACTAAGATGACCTTTTTCTGTAAATACTTGAGGTAATTGTACTGCCTGTATCGCCCCTTAAAAAATACCCTGCTGCAATTTTGATGTTAGATTATCCTCATGCATATTGTACATAGAGATTGAATAACTTCCCAAAATGTTAATGGTTACCTGCACTTAACAGACAATACTCCAGCAGTGAACATAGTGACTGGAGACCTTACCTTCATATTTTTTAGACCTAGTTAGGAACCTGATTACAAATCTTTATTTCTTTGTTTATCCAGGAAATAAAAATATTGAGAGAAAAATCAAAGTAAAAACTACATCAAAAGTTTGCTTAGAGTTTTCACAGAGATAGAGTCTGCACCCTAATTATGTTATATTGCTCTCCTCCCATTCAATAAATACTATAATTTAGAATTTAAAATAATATTCTCCTCTTCTATATCAAAACCAGAAATTTTAGGATGCCTAAACTAACAGTTAAACAGAAAATTTGATAATAGTTGATTTTTTTTTCAATAAACTGTGAGTTTCTGTCAAATTAAATTTAGTTATACAGAACTTCATCAGTAATCTGGCTGAATTTTAACTTGTGTCCCATATTCATGAACCATATTAAATGGAGATATGGCAGCTGCTCATTTGGCTGACATAATAGGAATTGAGCCATTGAACTCCAGAACTAAAAACAAAAGCAATTACATTACTAGCAAAATCATCAATGTGTTGTTACCAGGGGCTATAAGAAGTAATATGCTCTGTGTAATGGCTCTGAAGGGTACTTACAGTGTAGTCTTACTACCAATAAAATCCCTATTTCCATTGTACAAACCAAGTTCAAAACATTGGAAAATAAATCTACAACAGCTTTAACAGGAGCTTAGATGCCTAGTAAGCATATGGGAACTTACGTGTAGACACATAAACTTATGGGTTTAAATTGGATGTTGAATTTCAAGTAGATTTTGTAACTGTTAATTCTCTAGAACAGAAGAGAATTTTGGGTTTTACTGGGCATTCAGTGGCCCCTGTAAAGCTCTTTGAAGCCGTGAGGTATTCCCTTCCCCAGCTGATAACATGAGGTCTCTGTTAGTCAAACTGATGTTTTCTGTTATATCTCTGAGGGGCTTTCAGATCCAGCTCAATGAAATTCTGCTGTCGGGAGGTAATCTGCTGCAACAGAAACTAGATAGACTTAGCAGTTGTACAAGGAAGGTGAGGACTTAATTTAGGGGAAAAGAAAAATATCCTTGTCTAGAAACCCAAACAAGGTTCTAAGAAGACAGGAATGTCTGATTCAATGCAACATGTGAGAAAGCCCTATGGAAACAAAGTTTATAATACTGTGCTATATATCCTCGAGTTAGAAAAGACTGTCTAAAACCATTTCCTCTATTTTCAGAAAGTACCACAATCTTTCCAAAGAACTCCATCACTACAGATTTTAAAAAGAGTGGTAGGAAATTTACTTTCTTTCTACAGAGCAGTAGACTACTAAGAGGTATTCAGGTGATAAAATACGCTTGTGGCAGACTGAGTAAGCCATATGTCTCAAGTAAGCGTGAAAATTGTTTCCTTCTCCTTGCTGTCTTTGTTCAATGGGGTACAGCTATTTTCCTCAATTCAAATGAATTCACCTTTTGGAGAGGGTTGTCTGATTTATTTTCCCTGTAGCAACAAATGCTTTCACCATTTCAAGGATCTGTTTTCGGATAAAATAATACTATGCAGTAACATAGTCAACATTGGCTGCCTGCCCCTCCCATTCTGACACCTCAGTAACATTTGAACTCATTGATAAATGAAGTCTAATTTCAGAGAGAAGTAGAGATCTTAATGTTCTTTTGCTTGTTGCTGGCTAAGTATCTGTGGCTGCATTCCTGCTTATTTGCTGAAAGGCACCATCAGCTGTGGGCCCTTGAACACCCAAGCCTGTGCATCTGTTTTCTTTCTCTGCAATTAGGGATTTCTGTAAACACTTTTGGGATCTTTTACTAACTTTTCCTTATTCTTTCTTTCATTCTCTTTCTTAAATTACCTCATAGCATCAGGTTTAGGAACTAGGAAGAATTTATTAAAGATGTGGACACGAGTATACAAGTACCTTGAGGTAAAAATAATTCCACTTTGAACTAGTATAAATTAGAAACTTTAAACTCAAATCCATAAATATGAACAAAACAACTAATTTTTGCAAATAGGTGTAAAACTGTTAACATTCTATTACTAAACAGAGAGGAACTGCAGCTCAAGCCTCAGAGCTAAAGTACAGATGTCAGGAGACAATTTTAAGCAGATTTTTTGTCTCTAGTTTGAGAATGTTTGATATGAAAATTGCTGGGAAAGACAGTAAAAATAGGATCCCTTTAAGTCATTTGTGAGTCCTCAAAGACAGCAGTGGGATACAAGTCGTATGGGCAGTACCACTTGTAAATGACTTCTGTGGGAACTATTCATAAATAAAATGAGTAAAGTTCAGACTAAAAATGATGAAACTACTTTTTCTCACTGATCTTGTCAGATGGAAGGAAAGATCAGCTAGTGGGCCGTCTCAAATGCAGAGAATATAGAGGTAACTGTTAATGAGAATAAATGTACTGGCAGCTTTTTGGAGGTTTTAAGTGCCAATAGATAATCTGTAGTTCTCCTTAACTGCAGAGAAAAAAAGATGCAAGTCGACGGGGGAGAAAAGACTTGAAAATGTTGCACTCTAGATGACCATGCTAGAAAAGGAAAATTGGAACGATAGAAAATAAAAACTACAATCTCAAGAGGGCAAGAATTTATTCTTAATAATCAGAAAGCATGGACAAGAAATTTTCAACCGTAAAATTAAATATAGAATTATCAAAAAATCAAATAAGGCCTTATTGTTTACAACAGTGACCCTATTTCTTCTGTAATAACATTTGGAAGCTAACTCTGTGCTTAAATATGATAAATGATTCTTTGTAGGTTATGAAATTTCAGTGTCCACATGTAAAAGCCCAGAGAGACAGTAGTAGAGGCAGAGATACAGCTTTAATACTGTGTGCAAATCTCATGCAAAATATAAAAGTAAGGATTTAAATCCTTCTAAGATAAAGCTTTCAAAAGACAGGGTTTCTTTCTCCTTTATCATACATTATGAAAATGTGGAACTTTGGAGAATTAAACCAGCATAAACCAAAAAACTGAGTAATATAATAATCTCATTTCAAAAACAGCTTTGATTTTTTTCCTAGTAAACAAGCTAAAAACATTATATGGGAAGAAATATGAAAGCTTAAAGGAACATAATAAATACAACCATAGATTTGAAGACCCTTATTGTCATAAAGAGAGGAAATAATTGTCAAAAGATCTTTTACAATGAAATTTTTAAAAACTGTTTATTTCCAAAGATATTGCTCCATCTCTGTTGACTTGTTTTCAGAAATGTTCTCCCCTTGAAGAAAGAGAAGTGAAATTGGGTTAATTATATACATATATATAAATATATATATATAATTGTACACATATGTGCACACACAGATCTGCACAAGTGTATTAAAAATGTTGCAATATATTGCAATAATTTAGAATTTACAAGTAACACATTTGACTATTGGCCATTATCTCTATTAACAGGGATAATGTTAAATTTGTCATGTTATACCTACTTAGAAGACTTAGTTTTGGTCTGCTCTGCCATATACACTATGAGATTTTTATGGTATATGGTATTTCAGCATGGGGGGAGTTTATATTTCATAGCAAATTCCATGCAATCAGTAAAAGGTCATCTTTCCTGTTCCCAAAATAAAACTATACTCCCTATGTCACATTCAATAGGATATAACATACACCAAAATGCCATGTAGTTTAATACCACTATTTCCCATTCCCCACCCAAAGTAAAAAAAAAATAAAATAAAAGACAAAGGGAAATGAAAAAAACAAAAATAAAGAAATAAGACAATCAAGAGAATAAAATAAAAGAGAAAATCAGATAAAAGGGAAATAACATTTAAAAAAAAAAAACAAAAAAAACCAAACCCACAATCGTGAGTCTCAACCAGGAAAATCTTATTTTCAACTGGCTTAAATTTCAGCTGGCTCAAAAAACCTGATAGACTTTTTTTTTGGAGGAAGGGAATTTTTTTAAACTTTTTTTTTTTTTTTTTTTAGCTACATTTGTTTGACTAATAATGTAGTTACTTCTGAAAAGGATTCCTTCCTTTAAAAACTCATCATCTCTATATTTTGTTTATTTAGCCACTTTCAAGTGGCTAGCTATTACTACTAATCCTTTTTTTGACTATGGAAAATTGTACTATTTTACTGATTGATTAACAAAGTCTATATAAAATGTTACTAGCTAGCCTTTAATTGTCCCATGGTGTGTAACACAGTAATGTTTCATTGAATTTATATTAATGAGTATATTAAACAGTTGTAATGGCTATTCTGCATTCCAGAATTTGTTCAAATGTAAGTCATTATTATTGTATATTCTTCACACAGTAACTGCTGTGCCACCTAAGTCACCTTTTGTATTGTGGTCAGGTCACATACAAGACAATAAGTAAAAAATTCAATTTGAAATGAGAAAAGCTTAGTGGGGTTCTAACTTTCTGTTCCTGGTCACTCATTAATATCTTGGGCCACTGACACAGACAACATTCACAAAGATCATTCAAGACCTGAGAGAATCTGAAAATAAAGACTCATTTACAAAATCTGAAATTATTAATGACCACATGCACTTTGTGAAAACTTATGGAATATGCTAGGATTATAAGCCAAGACATTGGCACCTGTGAAGTTAGGTCTTCCCACTTTGCAAACACAGGAGAACAGAAATTATGATGATCGCAGACCAATTAAACCTAGAGGTTATTCCAGCCAAAGTCATCTCTACAGAGCCCTACTGCTTCTTGCCAGAGTCAGAAATCTGACCACAGTACAGACCTGAGGGTATATAAGCAGAGACTTGTGCCATTTGAAATCTGGTGCGGTCCTCCAGCTACAGATGTCTTCTCTCACTCCTGGCAGGCTGCATCACCTGGAACTGGGAGGAAATAACCATGGCAGTCAAATAAAACTCCAGGGCATGGCACAAGTCAGGGTGAATGGTCCAGCTGCCATCAGGTGTCAGTACTGCAACATTTCTGCGAGTCACAGTTGATTTATGTAACACAGTCATACATGCTGAAACAGTAAGATTTTTTGAAGATTAAATTAATTATTGTTTTAATGCTGTTGTTGTTGTTATTTCTTCCTAAGAAGGGGGCTACAGAAAAGTACCATTAAGAAGTTCTTTCCAGAATCTTGAAATTTGCTGCTACATTGTGCATATGCATCCTTGATATGCAGCTGTCTGCTGGATTGGGTTTGGATCCTGTGCTGTTCATTGGAATTCCATTTTTGCTTTTAGTCTGCAACACCACTTAGAAACCACTTTCATAGGTCACAGATCTCAGAAACCAGAAAGCTTACATTAAGATTGTGGGGTTTTTTTAACCAAAAATTAAATCAAGTGTTTAGTTTTTTCATCAAGTCTAAAATAGCTAGTGGCTTTTCTTCCTTTGTTGTATTCTGTCTTTCCATATTTACAGCCCTGTATGGTCTGCTGAACAAGAGAACATGCTGCAACAAATCTCAGCTGTAAAAATGTCTTTTCTCAGAGATGGTTGGGACATTTTGGTTGCTGGCACAGTTTTATCTGTCTTTCCCTGCTCTCTTCCTCCTTCATTTAAATAATATGATAAATGAATATAAATAAAAATGGAACTCTTCTGTTATACCTTATTATGTTGTTAGCAGTGACAAATATCTCTTTTCTCAGAGCAGCCATCAGGCCTCCTTTTAGCACCTTGCCTAGATTTTCTGAAATAGAATTTCAGAATCCTTTACTCTCATGAAAACTTTGGAATTTTGTATCCTGTTACACCTGTTTAACTGACTTATTTTCTGATTATTTTGTTGCTTCAATAGTGTGTATATATATATATATATATATATATATATCACACACACACGTATTTCTAGAAATGCCACATTAATAGCATGTACACAGGTATCAGTAAGGTTTTATACCTGACTTGCATGTAGCCTATTGTAATGCCTTGCATCAAATCGAGTTCTAGTGCCTTTTCTGCTGAACTGGAACTGAATGAGGCTAAGATCTGTCAGATTTCTTAGCTCTGAGTAATCCTCATACAAGCCACCACACATCATATGTTCTCCTGCTATGTGCTCACTGTGTGGGAAAAGCAACCAAGCATCCATCCTCAGTGACTAAAGAGTGGTACTAGTTACGCAGCAAGAAATTTTCAGGTGGTGAAAATCTCTGGCCAAAAAAGAAAAAATAGTGTTTATGGTGGAACAAAATAGCCAATAGACAAGCACATAAAAAAGAGAAAGGCTCATTTGTCACATGTCTCTGTTATTGACATCTTGTGTCAAGTCAAAACCAGGAGAACTTCTTGCATTGACAAATGAGTAATGACAGTGTACAGCAATCTTGATGCCAGGGGGGAGAAAAAAAACAATGAAAAAACCAAAACCAACAAAAAAACCCCATCCAACAGCTAAAGGCATGCATGAGAATCTGAAAGCTTTAAGATTTCTTTTGGAAGTTCTAGGCTTTTCTCTTACACTACAGGAGCTACAAATCAAATTAGACTTCTTAGCCTTAATGTCACTTGTAGGTAGAATTTGTCTGGAAATCAAATGGGAAAAACCAAAAAAAATCTAAGAAAGTAAACAAAATCACTATGAATCTTCACTTCCTCTCTGTCTTCTTTCAAGAAGAAAACTAATTCTGTAAGTTAAGTGCAAACGATTGGTAACTTTGAAATCAGCATGCTCTTATCTCCTCATCCCATGCTGAGCTCAAAGTCATCAATTTTATATCTGCATCTTTATTTGAAGAAATTTCAAACTTTCTCCCTATTTTATATAGACAGTATTGAAGTTAAATTTTTATTATTTTGATATTGAAGTTTAAATTTTTAAATTTTAAATCATGTCAAGAAATCAAAAATTGAATACATAAAGTATACGAGTAACTACATGCCAAACTACACTAAATTCTTCTCTTACCTGGAATGCATGCAAGTAAACCTCGAAAATTGCCCAGTTTTCACCTCCATGTTTTGATTTTGCCTATTATGGGATAAATAAATTTAAAGTGTAAAATTTTAAATAAGTGTTTTCATAAATATATAGAAAATTGAAAATCAAACAGTTTCAAAATGCAAAGAATCTGTCTTGGTCATAACTCCTCACATTTTCAGTCAATTTCAGCTGAATAACTAAATGTAAAAGACATAAATTCTTTTGACACACTGTTGGCCCCCTTGCTTTTGCAACACTAGCAAAACAAATCTTGTTAAGCCTATAAAATAAACTAATCGAGAAACATTTATTATTGCTAGAGTCTTAAACAAAAATTATGCTTTTAAATTGTTGTCTTCTTCTCTAATGTCTGTGTTATATAGGTATGTGTTATTTGGATATGATTTATATTTATTCTGAGCATGTATATCTACTTGAAAGAGTGCCTATGAGGAATGCTTAAGCTGTGTGGAAGGCACAGATTAAATCGTATCAGTACTGCTGAGTTCAAAAGCAAGGACCTTCATGTGTTTTTTCTGCTGTCTAGTCCCATGCTGATTCAGAAATATTTTCAGAATTTTGCATTCTCTTCTGGTCTCGTGTTACTCGCATGGATTTTTCACAACAGGTTACTTATTAGATAAACTCAATCTCAGAATATAGAATACTGGCATATAAATAGTTTTATTCAAATTATTTTTTTTTTTTAGGGATTTAAAAAAAGCTCAAGCAAATTACATAACATGCAAGGTATTATAATGAAGTACTTTAAATTGTAGATGAATCTGCAACTGTTTCCCCTTCATTAAAAAGAAATTAATGAAGTTTAGAGTAGGTTATTATTCAACATTTTGAGAATACGGACTGCTAAATTATTGGATTTACTTCTACCATGCAATTGCCATTCTTTTAATTATGGAATTAAAAAAACCCCAAAACTGTGAAAAGTCAAGTTTAAACTTTCCATGGTTACCTTTATATTGTCACTTCTTTATATATAAATTTCTTCACATGTACATTGATTCTTATCTTATTTACAATAATGAAGTTCAAGATTTTTACCTCTAGATTCAAATGAAAGTAAAATATTATTTTGTACCATTCAAAGAAAAATCTTTTTCCTTTCCTTTCCTTTCCTTTCCTTTCCTTTCCTTTCCTTTCCTTTCCTTTCCTTTCCTTTCCTTTCCTTTCCTTTCCTTTCCTTTCCTTTCCTTTCCTTTCCTTTCCTTTCCTTTCCTTTCCTTTCCTTTCCTTTCCTTTCCTTTCCTTTCCTTTCCTTTCCTTTCCTTTCCTTTCCTTTCCTTTCCTTTCCTTTCCTTTCCTTTCCTTTCCTTTCCTTTCCTTTCCTTTCCTTTCCTTTCCTTTCCTTTCCTTTCCTTTCCTTTCCTTTCCTTTCCTTTCCTTTCCTTTCCTTTCCTTTCTTCTGTGAGGCTTGTTTATAGTTTAGGTTCTAATATTTCTGAATCTTGTATGTTACTCAGTCATGCTGGACCATCTAAGAGCTGTCATGCTTCTTACAAAACTCTGAATAAGGTTGTTGAAGTGTTACATAAAACGGTTCTGCAATTTCAGTATGTGCTATATTTCTCATCTTAAGAATTTTTGTTACAAAGGTCAATAACTAAAAAACTTGTGGAAAAAAGGTGTTAATAGAAGTGCACACAACTGCAGCAGCTCAACCAAATCCAAGACTATAGAAAATCTGAGGGATAGTTTGAAGGACAAACAAGGCAGTTATTTTTAGTGTTACACTTGTAAGTCTGAAATCACTCTTTTTTCTCAAATCTCAAGTCTAACTTATGTTAATTAGTAAGATCTTTTATAATGACAAATCTGAATATTAAGAGAAAATTAGGTACAAAAAATAGATCGATGCTGCCATATGCAAACACTGCAAATTGCTAGATACCAGGTTTCAGAGAGCAAACATAAGTATTTTCTGAATTATGGATTTAGAAAAGGTGAAAATTTCTGTTACCCAGATAAAAACTTAGGCAATCACAGCTGCTTCTGATGATCTGTGGATGGTCTAGACACAGAGTAGTGAAGCAAAATATTTGCCTATTTCTATAGTTCATTCTTTGTGATCACTACCTTTTGATATTTTTGCATACTGTGATGGAGATATGAAAGCTAAATAGAAAATTAATAGTTTTAAATGCCATGAGAAAAAAATATTTTTTATGACTAAAAATCCTAAGTGAAAAATCCAGGATCTTCATGACTTCAAAGTAAAATAGAATGAAAAAGCATATGTTCCCCACTGAAATAAATTTTCTATTTGTAAAAAATATTTTAAAAAGTTAAAACACTGATTGTGTGAAATTAAAATTTAAATTTCCGGCATACAATCTGCATTTCCATGCATCTGTGTACATGAAAATAATAAATGGGTAGAAATTTTCTGGTTTTGGATGATGTACTAGATGTAAGAATAAAGGTTGTCTTTAATTCAAAATACCAAAAAGAAGTTTAAAAACTAGATTGGAAAAAAAGAGTATTTCACACAAAAAATACATTCTAAAAACAACAAATCTGAATTATTACCCTAAACAGCAGATACCAAGGCCTGAACTGCAATTTATTACTTCTGTTAGTTTTAGCCTTAGTCAGTTATTGTATCAGCTTGCATCTATAAATACCTGCTCTTAAGTCTAGATAAATACCATTTAGCTCAAGGAATTCACAAACACCGGTACAAGCTGTGCTCCAGGCCCCATTTCTGCTGGTGTAAAATAGGGATATCTCTGGGGTAATTGCATCAGCTGCCTTGTGTTACACAGCAATTTTAGGAGTAGAAGTAAACTATAGTAGTGAACATAACTACAGCAACTCAGTGACATTTCTAGTGTTGATGGGAAAGCTCACCAGCTTGGTGCCAGAACCTCTCCACACAAAAAATGATCATTTATTAATTACAGATTTGATATTGAATCTGTATGATAATGATATCTGATCCATTTTTATGAACTTTTATAACAGTGATTGACTGCAAGCTGACTCATGTTTTTGGATAACCACCTGGCATGGTGTTTTGCAAAGAAAGCCGATCACTTGTTCAGTGACCTGGAAAGACCACTATTGTGACTGGAAACAAACTTCTAGTAGCTGAAGGAAGAGTGCCGACAAGACAGCTGGAGAGGGACCTTTTACAAGGGCATGTAGTGATAGGATGGACAAGGGGGTATGGCTTCAAAGTGAAAGAGAGTAGGTTTAGGTTAGATATTAAGTTGACTGCAAGGGTGATGAGTCATTGGAACAGGTTTCCCAGAGAAGTTTTGGATGCCCCATCTGTAGAAGAGTTCAAGGTCAGGCTGGATGGGGCTCTGAGCAACCTGGTCTAGTGGAATTTGTCCTTGCCCTGGCAGGGGAGTTGGAAATAGATGATCTTTAAGGTCCCTTCCAACACAAACCATTCTGGGATTCTTGGAATATACTGTATTGAAATGCTGTGATACGTTAAAATGAAGGAGTTTAAATATACGATTAAGACAAAGTGCGGGAAAAAAGCCCACTGTAATTGAATACACTTTATTATGTCTGAGGAGTTACTCTGAAATATTAGCAGGAACCACTTAAATAAGGAAATTTTCTAAATATATGATTTACAGGAAAATTATGAATGCTTAAAACCTTTTCAAGGAGTAAAAATTCTTCAGAATATCTACTAATTTATTCTGCTTACAAAGTAAAGGTTTAGAAAATGTATATGCAAATGCATATCTCAGAGGTACCTTGCATATTTGAGGAGAAAATATATTGTACATAATATTTACAACAGAATGCCTTAAATTACAGCCACTCTGTGCAGTTCACAGATAGATCATTATATTACCCAGAATCCTGATATGGTATCAAGACATCATTCTTGTGTGTTATTTGAGTGGGATATCATGCTGTTCACACTCTACTTAATTGATGATGACAGTCATGAGACAGTGCTATATTTGATTTGTACTATTTATTGAACTTGAAGATTTAGCTTGAATCTCCTGTCCAGTTTTTATAATCTTCTTTTAAGTGTAGAGCTCCTGGATATTGAACCCCTCATAATTATGATAACAGTGTGACTAAAAATCTTGAAGATGAACATGTTAGACGAGTAAAAGAAGGATGTCAAGGACTCAGATTCCAAAGTGAAGGAATGCAAAAATTAGTGTGTTAGTTTAGCTTTGGGTGGGGGTCAAAACAGAGCTTTCTCAGCCCTTGGTGTAATTAATGAATTTCTGTTCTCATTTTTTTAGAAATAAGTGAACGATTTATTGGGGATTTACATTGGTCTTTGAGCAATGTCATGACAGAAGTATTATCTTTCAGAGGATCAGGTAGAGCCCCTGACAGAGCAGCTTATCTCTAAATGAAAGCCATATATTTCAATCATCTCTTTTAGAAACAGTTCCTTATAATGCACTCAGTAATTATAATAAAAAATGAAAAAAAAAGATGCAAGTCCTTTGAAAATGTGAGTCATTGGGAAGTTGTTGGCTCATGTTAAAATATATCAAGCACATACAGGACACATACTGATATCTTGGTATCAATCTCACACATCTCTTTAATGTCCAACTAGTTATGCAGATGAGAAAACCTGGAATTATTAAAAATCTAACAATTTAGTCATAAAAACATGAGTTTCCAAAGTCTTTCAAAGGTTCCATCTGAAGTCTTCGCGAATTTATAATAACATAACATCAATTAACAAGAAAGATACTTATGAATTAATAACTGATCACATGAAGAAACAAAGACCAGAAAAAAATTTCAGAGTATTTAGTCAGTGTTTATGCAAAAAATACATCACCAACAGAATATCAAAATTCTGTACGGAAAAGTGAGCTTTATAATAAATGTCTGTGTGAACCAGAATAAGTTGTGAATGCTGATGTCTAAATATTTTCTAATGATGAAAACATATTTGGAACAAGGCAATTTTTAATATTTGCTTTTAAAAACCCTGTATACACAAGAATGTTATTAAAGCTTTCTCATGATACTGCTGGTAACCAAAAATAAACACCAGCTAATGAAAAGAATCACACATGAAAACCTTTTAAAAATTTTGACTATAAACACAGACAGATAGCATAGGTCTACTTCTATTATTGAGGCCCAGAAAATATGTTTTGGAGTTATTCTTCATAGGTTGTTGGAAAAAATGTACTGCTGAGAGCCAAACAATAATAATGACGAAGAATGCGAGGAATATTTTTGAAGGAACTTGTAAAGTGCCACTATATCACTTATAAATTTATATTGTGGTCATATTGAAAGCCGTATTTATGCAGAAATATAAAAGACAATGCAGTAGAACAGACAGGGAACAGAGAATGGCAAGGCAGATTATTAAAAGTATTGCAAAGCTTTCACAAGAGAAGTCTTTTTAGCCTGGAACATATATAGGCTATATACAGAATAAGGAATGATTACATTCGCTTTCTGATAAAAGAGATGCTAGGGTGGAAAAGATAACTTTATCAGTGGTTTAGAAACAAAAAAAAAGTAGTTTTTTCCTTTTTTTACATAAAAAAAAATAATAAAATAATTAATGGGGAATACTTTCAGGAAAATAGATGCCAAATTTCCTAAATAATCAGTCAAGAAAAGACAGATGAGTGATCTCTCTAGAGTTCTTCTCAGCTTTGTTTTTTTTCCTGAAATTCGTATTATGACTCATTATGAGAGATAAGGTCTTAGAGTAAATGGTTTGTGTCTGTGTGTCTTTGCATACTCCTAGAGTCATAACCTTGAACATTATTTTTCTGGATTGATAAAGATTATCTTGAGGTAATCATAAATCCCTTTCCAACACTTTTTGAACTATTTCTTCTCTATTAATCTGACTGGTAACATTTTTTTACCTAGGAATACTAATGTTACACATGGTTACAGAGAATTCTGATTTGTTAAAAATTGGAAGCCAGATAAGAAAGGGAAGACTAAGTGTCCGCTATTCCAAAGTTTATACCCTTCAGTTCATTTCTAGATCTGGACAACAGCAAAGTCAGCTCTCACTGAAAGTTATTAGCACTGGGTTATAATACAGATTCATACACAGTTTGTAGAGTAGGGAGGAGCCACTGACACCATCTAGTTCAACTCCCTGCTAAAGCAGGAGTTATGTTTAAGAGCCTTATGCATGCAATAAGAAATATAGATCTACAAGGCTGGCACAATCAAAGAATCTAAACTTCCTATTCCCCAGGATTCACAATACTTTTATGATAATGGTGTATGAAGTACAATAAAACTTTGCACTTTTATGTGGTGTTAAATCGTCACAAGCACTTTTATTTCCAAAATGGTATATCATTTTCTAATAGCTAATTAATAAATGTCATAGTCTTTTATGTAACAAATTAAATTTCAATTAGTATATTGAGTCTAGAAGAGCTGGAATTCAGTGTGGTACTGTTTTCTATCTGAGTTAGTTGCATCAAATAAAGGATTTCTGTGAAACCTAAATTGAATGAAAGGTATGGGAATTGCTCTGTTTCCACAATAGTGAATATATAAAACTGGAAATTTTTAAAACTACTATCCCATTACAAAAGTAATGGTCTTTTCATAATAAAAACAGAGTTCAATCAGGTTTGTATTGCAACTTTGCAGAATTTGTAGCAAATTGCAGGAAATTATCCAAACTTTGCGAGGATGACATTACCATATACAGAAGAGAATAATATTAATGTCCCTTTTGTGGTCTATTTCTAGACATGATAAAAGGTGGGATAAAAGCAAGAATTAGCTGTGCATATATTGAAAAAACATCATTACTATATTACATTTTTCATGCAGAGGAAGCACTTTTCTGTGCTCTGCCTTGACCCCTTTATTCCTTCTAGCAGGCATATATCCTCAAAGCCACCAGTTGCACATTAACTCATTTTCATTTTCACCTGTGGCATTTTCTTTGCTCATCACTTTTTAAATTTGAACAAGTCCTGACCAAACATAAAGTGATTACATTACAAAAAGTACCAAGGTTCATCCAAAAATGAGTATCCTCTTCTGATAAAAACTGGAAGATCACAGTGACTGCAAGACTGATCAAGCTTAAAACACTTGAACTTAAAGAAGTAAACCAAAATTATAAAAATTTGCATCAAATATTTCTTTGATGTTGAATAATCTTTGTGGATCTTATTTTTCATTGCTATTCTGCCACTTGGGCATTACATTACTTTTATAATAAAAAAAGAGAGTCAGAGGCAGTGGGCACATCATAGGACAGTATGTGTTGCAAAATTAATATCTGTATAGAGAAAATAATTTCATTTGGTGTAATACTCATTCTATCCTGAAACAACTGTTCCCATGAGTATGAAGGAGATTTTCTGTTAGAAAATTATTATGAAGCTGAATCAGGTTGTTGTTTTTTTTTTTTTTTCTGTTTTAAGAACATTAAAGCTTTAAAGTTCCTAAACTACTGGAAATAGTATTTGTATGTAATTTAAGATTTCCCAAAAATACATCCATAAATGCTATTTTTTCTTAAAACATTAGTGCAAAGGAACAGTAAAACAGACATAACTCTCTTCAATAGATCAAACCTGGAAATGGAATAGAAAATGGATGAGCTTTTGGAAAATAAAATCCTTTTACAACACTGAGACCAAAACTAGAAGGCTTTTGATGTATTTGAAAAGAATATTAAGGTGAAGGTTGCATGTTAAGGTGAAATCAGTATGTTAGAATAACACAGGTAATGAAGTGAAGAGAAAACAGAGAAGCAAAGATGGGCCATTCTGCTCTTTTCCCTCTTTAGCAGGAGCACGGAGCTGCTGAACTGATGACTGCTCATAAATATCTGCAGTACAGTTGGTCCCAGTACCGACTATGACAGCTTTCAATAAAACATTCATTGTGATGCTTGGAGGTCTTCAGAGGTACATAAAATAGTTCCCAAACTGCACATTACATGCAGTTTTCCGTTATACACTGCACAAAATGTCCTTGACATTCAAGGGTTTGCCATACATATTTTAACATGCATCACTCCAGGGTGTATTTGAAAATACCCTCCACTTGCCTTTAATAATAATGACTTGTCAAGTAGAATCCAGATCTTGGTTAATCTAACATAATACGGACTTGATGGTTTTTATTAACTGTCAAATGGAGCCCAATAGCCGTCAGAAACATTTTTCCCTTCTGTCATGCAGTTGTTCCCAGCATGTTTCATTTGTGACCACTAATGTAAAAGGTTAATAAAGTGCGGTATTAAATGTCATTAATATTCAATATGCATGGCAAATTAATAATTTTGCAAATCTCTTCTTTTAAAGTTGTTGGGATGTTAATGTGGCTATTCTACAGCCTTGCACAAGTGCACCATGCTGCATGCATTTGCAATTTGTCTGCAAAGACTCTCTGGCACATTAGACTCTCTGAACTTTTAATAAAATTCATGTGACTGCTTCATAAATCTGAGGGGTTTATCGTGCTTCCAGGTCTATCGCCTTTCGTCCTACTTTTCTCTTATTGCTCTCACCAATTATGACAATCTAATATTCTTTCATAAACATTTTATCCTATGTCAATCATAAAATGACCATAGAAAACAGAGAAAAGGTCAGATTTTCAAATATCTATTTGCTGTCAGTTTGAGGCTGGCTATCAATGGAAACAATGTTTGTTTTATTCCATAGTGTTATGCTTCTCAAATAAAGAAACTAAGTCAAGCCCCCTTATGACTATAAACAAATTACCTGGGCAACAGTCAAGCTTACTAAAAATTCAAAAAGTTAGGACACCAGAAATACAGCTGATGTAACTATCATAGATTTTTTGTGACAATGGCACAAAAATATTCTACTGAAAACTGTTCTGTCTATATGTTAGTGACATTGGCAAATGAATTTGATAAAAAAAAAAAGTCTTAGAATGAGATATGAAGTAGTATAATAGGCTTATCTTGAGATTATTAACCTGCTCTTCAAACATACTTATTGCAAATTATTTCTTCATGTTTCTTCCAATAAGTGTTATCTTTCTAGACCCTCAAATGCCTCCACTAACCAGGATAAAGGCAATGTTATTATGTTCAACACATTTAGCTATTACTTATCTACCTGCTTATATACCTTCTTTAAAAAACATATTTAGATTGCAGCTCAAGCCAAAATATTTTTGCTTATCTTTTAAAATAAACCACTTCATTTGAAATTATAAACTGACACAAAATTTCCTATCAGTCTAATCAGTAATAAAATTAATTCCTTGTATACATGAAAGTGTCAAACATGAGCCTTAGTGTATGTCAATGTTGCAACAAAATATCTTTCAGTTATCTCTTCTAACATTGACCACCACTAGGGAAATAATTTTCAAGTTACTCGGTGTCCAGCCTAAGCTATTAGTCATTGCTTCTTGTATAGGCAGAATACAAGTCTACCAACATTTTTCTTTCAGAAATGTGAAAATCAGAGTTTGATCAGTAATTTGAAGGTTACCTTAGAAAGGCAACTTGTATTCTGCCTATGACAGGAATCAAATATCGACATTAGTGTGTTGTCTGTGTGAGAATCAGACAGATGAGCTGTACCAATTCCTTTCACTATACTGTGTGTTTAAACAGAAAAAGGAAACCTAATACTTTTATGTGGGTTTCTTAACTGTCAATTTGGGATGAGGAGAAATTGATGACAACTTATGTTGTTAAGGGCTGTGTGAAGCCAGTTTAATTTTAGGCCATTTCTGACCTATTTAGTAATTTTGTTGGTTCTTATCAAAGTTTCTTAGAAGACAGAACAAAAACATTAATATCCTCACTCTTCTCTGAGAGGATGTTTAATTATTTAAAAGTCCAGTGTATTTATGGCTAAGTTAAAATGTTTAGTTAAAACTAAGTCAACAGATTAAACTTGAAGGCAAGCTCTATTGATGAATCATACTTCCAGCCCAGGTGACCATGAGCAAGCTCTTACCTTAATGAAGTTCTAGCTCCTATTTGCTACTATCTTCTGTGAAGATAAAATGAACTACTTAACTACCAAGACAGCACAAAACAGCGTGCCATTTTCTGACCATACAAAATGTTGGTATTTCCAGTAGACATTGCTGCACTTCTGTACTATTTTCTACATTTTTATTCTATTAATATAAAAAAAAAAAAACCACCTGTTTTTCTTAAGTATCTCAAAAATAGTTGTTTAGAGAAAACTATTACCAGTAATATATTCACAGATATTAATTATTCATGAATAATAAAATTTACCTATTTCACATGGTCATTCCATCAGCTAATTATATACGGAAATTTATTTTCTTGCTAAATTACTGCTTGCCAAAGAGTACTTTTGGCAAACATAGCATCTTAACACTGCCAATTACTTTCCTTCATACACCATATGGAAAAGAAAATCCTGAACTAATGTTTGGAAAAGATGCAATAATTACTTTGTTACAAGATGGGGCGGTTGTATTTTATCATATCCTATTGTGTTGTTAATTGGTTTTCACCAGCATAAAAAAATCTAATCATACAATGTGCTCCAAATGCAGGCTGTTCCATACATTTGGTCTCATATTATGACAGAAATTGACTTTTGATGATAATATGCAAAGAACATGTTGCCAACTTGTATTATTAGGACCTGCCTCAGTGCTAACATACTCTCTTCAAAATGAAAATAAGACAGGAATTCT
Source organism: Poecile atricapillus (assembly GCF_030490865.1). Lineage (NCBI taxonomy): Eukaryota > Metazoa > Chordata > Aves > Passeriformes > Paridae > Poecile > Poecile atricapillus. Next base: position 99,215,580 of record NC_081250.1, on the reverse strand, counting down.
TTTATTGGTACTAACCATATCAAAAGTGACACAGAGAAAAGAACAATAATGAAAGGAATTATAATTTGTACAGACTTTTTAGGAATGGATGAAAGATAAAGTAAACACACTGCAACAAATGTCAACTTTTATTTTTATCCCATGGTGATGGGACCACAGTACTGTTGGGCCAAAGCTGGGTGAGATATAACTCAAAGTGTTTCTGGTGGGAGACTGTGGGGGAACTTCTTTGTGGTTCTACTCTGCAACACACATGAAATCTCCAATAGTTGAAGAGACACAAAGCAGGTGAATGCTCTGCAAAATTCATCATGCTCTAGTGACAGTTATTAGAACACCACATTCTGTTACCTGAATGCAAAGCAGCCCCTTGAAGTGGACTTATTCTGCTGAACTGCAACAGATGTACTCAATATTTACAGCAGCAAAACAAGAAAAAGGATTTGACCTCTTGTTCAGTGCTAGGGATTTTCAGCTTCTAAATTTAATCTAAACTATTTTTTAATCACTGAATTTATATTTTATATATTTGGAATAAATCTGCATACCAGCCCTTCAGAAAAGAGATGAAGTTTCAGGCACAGATAAACAGAAACAGCCCTAACTATTGCCTTCCTCCATTGCCACTTATTTCATTGCAAATATGCATTGTTCAGGGTGAGGTGAAATCCTTCATTCATAAATAAAGGGATAGATTTTAAAAATTTGAAAAAAAATTGGGAATTGCTTAAAACAAAACTGCATTTGTACACAATTTTAATTACAAATAAAAATATTTTTAAAATATGTAAAATATTTTAGAGTGGCCAAAAGACACTCCAGAATGAACTCTCGGTGGAGGTAATTCATGCCTTGTTGCATGGTGACAATCCTTCAGCCTCGTGGCTAACAGTGGAACACTAACTATGAATTAATGCCATACAGTTTATGCCTTACTAGACCTTACTGCTTAATTAAAATGAACCAGTTTACTAAACTGGAGAGATGAAGCTTCACCCCCTACATGCCTGAATGAGTCTTTGAGCAGCACAAAAGTCGCTTTCAACTTTCTTCATGTCAAGCCCCTCACAGTAACTATTCACCGTGAGAGTTTTGTTGGCTGTTCTTGAATGCAGTCACTGCTTTCGTGCTGTGGCAATCCATGTATTTGCAAGATAATGAGTTGTGGGAATGCCTAGATATTGCACCCCTACCTTTGCTTTTAACTGTCCTCCTGCCATAATAAAACAACTTTTTGGAAATACATGTTAAATAACTATTTCTGAAACAGCAATATACTATACTTTCAGTATTTTGAATGCAACAACACTGTCAAAAAGAGTGCTTACAGGTGCTCACAGAGCCACAAGTTTCAAAAGAAACATTTCCTCACAGAATTGCTTCGGTAATATTCATTTGAAGCTGGAAGGCAAAATCTAGACATGGCAATAATGTAAATGCATTTGCTACAGAATTATTTGCAATCCCACAGAAAGTGATTTGATAACTGAAAATGGTAGACTTGAAATATTTACTGGATTCATGGACAAATTAATGTAATTAATAAAGACGTAGCTTATTAATAGCTTTATTAATGTTATTAATAAAGACATAGCTTACTGCTAGTGACATGGCATTGTCATGTTTCAATAATTTTAGAAGCTTATATGGTCCATAATTACATTATCCCAAACTGATTCATTGATCATGTAGATTTTGTTCCAGTTACATTTAAAAAATTGTTTTTGCTGGCTTTTTTTTGCACACCATCTCTTTTTCAAGATATTACTTTATACAAGTTTTGTTCCTTATCCTGTATTTTTCTTTAGTGCTCTTTCCATCAGCCTCCTAGAAACAAGAAAGGTTTGCTATAGTGCTTTCTACAACTGAGGAAACTGGTCAGAGTATTTGATAATGCCTGCATCCTTCCATTCTTCACAAAATGCTCAATTACTTTTTCTTATCTTGCAGCTAGTTCACTGCAGGTAGCTAGCTAAAAACTAAACTACAGACAGGAGGAGTGGAAAAGGATGTTGACTCCAGTGAGGTTATTACCAAAGTGGTAATAAAAATTACCACAGTTTTCATTTTAATCTTTTAAATTTACAACTTCTTCATATAAATATAATTTTCATCATTGTTCATTGAAAGGGTTATCCACTTCAATGAGATTTAGAGATGGCATATTTATTTCCATTATTATTGCTTCAGTAGGAAACTTATCATTACTTCTATAAAATTATGACCTCTGCTTTTTCTTCTCTTTTTATCCTTCTAAATGTCCATTTCTGTCACTAAATTATGCTTTGAGTACATTATCGAACCTTTTTGTAACTATTCATGCAGAGTAGAGACATGGTTTTTTTATTTGCCTAATCGGTATCAGACTTTTCAATTTTCCTAGATCATTACCCTTGTCATGTGTCAGAATACTTTGGGGGCCAATGAATTCAGATAACAATTAAAAAAAAAAATTGCAAAATGTTTGTTGCAGGCAAGTGATTCCTTTCTGTCCAGAATATTCTCTGCAATATGTAGACAGACATTTGATATTATAAATGGCTTTTCTTAATACACATTTTGGCCCTGGCTAATATAGGAGTGCTCAAAATAGAATACTTAGTCATATTTGTGGGTATATGAAGGGCACAGTATAGAAATAATTGGATTTGAAAAAAGGTCTCTAGAAGGTCATAGCTCCTGATGGTGCTTCATATAAAATTTACATGCTGAAAATTGTAATTATAGTTTGGGCAGATACTAACACAGAGTGCAGGCTAATGCTGGCTAAGGCTTCCCATTCTACAGTTGCTTTAAGTTGTTGATAATTTTGCTAGACTTTAGACATTTGGAATGAACTGTGCATGCTGAGCTACTTGGACTACAAATTTTGACATAAAAGGATCCACAGGCTACAAAAGTGTATATAGAGGGGAGAATTGAAAAACAAAAAATAGGGGGGAAAAAAAAAAGAAGGACAAAAAAAGTTTGTGTAAAAGAGATGGGTTAAGAATGCTTCTTTTTAAGAGACAAGAAAATATATGTCTATAATTTTGGGCAAGGGTGTCAGTAAATCATTTTTCAGCTTTCTGCCACTTCTGTTTATCAAGAAAAAAAAATGGTAGGCCACACTTCCGTCATGAATTCCAAATCCAATGACATTATTGACATGCATTCAAGAGAGACCTGTTAAAGATTTACTGCTGAACTCTGAAGCTGAGTTGCATTTCATCCAGAGAGGGGGACACAGTTTCCATTTGCTGAAGAATTCTGAGCCTACAAAGAAGTAATCAGCCACAGCCAGAACTGACCTGAACTTGTACTGCTTCACGTGACAGACCCATGAGCACAGACCTGAAAAATGAGACATAAGTTTCTTTGGGATTTTTTCCCTTTTCTTTAAGCTTCAGGAGAGTGAGGAGTGAATGAAATCATAGATTGTAGAGAAGTTGTGGGACAAATGAGAGTGTGGTGAATAAGAAGTGGATATAAGGAGAACAGTGTTATCTGAGAGAGAAGCAGAATGGCTGAATCAGTAGGGAGGAAAGCTATTTGCTGATAGGGAATTCAGAGATGCATTAGTATTGTACAAGAGAAGAATTATTCTCCCAGGGTTCAAGAGCATGACAGAAGAAGGGGTTGAGGAGAAAAAGGATTAAATGAAGACAAAACAAGAAGAGTAGAGGCAGAAATATTTTGGGTTTTGTTTCTCATTTGGCAGAGTCTCATCTACAGCTGTAACTGATTGCAAAGTTGTGAGATCCTACATTAATTTTCTGACAGAGAAGGCTCTCTAGCAAAATACATTCCTCTCTGAGTACCATTTCCAAATTAAAAAATATCATGCTCTGGTACGATTTCTTAATTTAAAAGGAAATTTTCTCCAAGAATCATATAAATAATTTTAAAGTTGACCTTGAATTTTATAATACTATCAGTAACATTTTCAGTACTGTATTACTACTGGAAACTTTCTCCAATCATGTATTATTAGCATACTTTGAAAGACAGAGCAGCTCTGTTTTCAAAGGTCACAGCTTCTTAATTCAAAAGGAACTGGGGGTAAGAAAAAACAAAACAAAAGAATGGTGATAAAAAAGGAATATCAAAAGGAGAGAAATTAAGCAGCAGGAGCTAATCTTTGGGTAAGAAGATGAGAATTAAATTGACACTGAAATCTTGAGGTTTTTTTAGAGTGGTTTAAGTGATATTTGGTCTACTGACAGTGTTATAGGACAAAGAAAATTTCATTTCCACTCAGTTTAAGCAAGAAATTTAAAAAAAATGTCTGGGCAGGTGCTTGAACTTCAACAATTATACTCATTCAGGAGCATCTTTGTTTTCAAAAAAGTCTTTTGTACATAAATAAGTAATATTTTACAGAGGGAAGTGGTTTATATTTTAAATATTTGGGATATATTGATCACAGGGTGCAGTGCACATTGTCCGATAGTTCATTCTTTTTCATGTGACTGAAACTGTGGCAATTTTTTAAATACTTCTGTTTCATTTTCAGCAGTTCATCAAAATAAGGACTGGTTAAATTCCAGATACCTAACTATTTTTCAATCTTCATTACAGCATAGGTTTGCAGAAATGTAGCAACCGTGGTGTTCCTCTGAAATCAAAGTTAAAAAGCACTGCATTTTGGCAGCATTTAAGCATTCCTCCAGCAGCGGAAACAAGTGTGTTGTAGTCAACAGTCCTAGAAAATATTTGAAGTTTGGCAACACCATGGAGGCACTCAGCCAATCACTTTCTAACCTGGAGGTATAAAGAGACAGACTGCAGTGGGGGTTTACAGAAGTACTTGAACCGCAGTACAGCAGGTGACAACAGATATAGTAGAGAAGAGATATGGGACAAAGGGAAAAATTCTGCTCATTTATCTGTCTCAAAGAAAGACTATTACAGATCAGTGGTTCCTTTTGCTTTCCCATTTTTCTATAATCATTACATATCACAGGGGAAAAAAGGGGAAAAGTGCATTCTTAAGTATTCCTTTTGTTTATAGAGAGGACTTCTTGAAACCTTTGGAAGAGCATTTCCTTCATGCAATGTAAAAAAATGAATGATAAACTGTGATTGGAAAGAAAATAGTGTTCTCTAATGATTTTGAAGTCAAGCAGCAAATAAGAAAAGTGACTGGCAATTCATTATGATTTTCATGTCCATCAATAAAATACCTGAAGCAAGAGAATCTATAACATTGTGTAGCCACCTTTGTTTCGCTAACTGAATTTTCTTTGTGAATAATTATGTAAAAGACAATGAGTCTTTTAGCACATTGATTTTTCTAGTGGATTATAAAAAAAAAAAAAAAGGTGTAAGCATGTTTTTAGATGAAAACTATTCTTTTGGGGTTCTTTCCTCTTTGAATGTTGTTAACTATGCTGTGAGTGGCAAGCATGCAGAAGGGAAAATTCAGTTTTTGTGCTGAAAACATTCTAAATGTTTTCATTTAGAAACTTTGTTTCATTACTGAGTTTCTAGTAACATGTTAGATTACTTCCATGGGAAGAAGTGTTGTTCAGGGTATCCTATATCTGATACTCCTATTATTGAAAGTGTTCACACAGATGTCTTATTTTAGAGGGAAGACATATTTCATTAATCTGAAGCTTCATCATTCATGTTTACACTACAATATTATGGTGGGTTGACTTTGTCTGTCTGTCAAAGATGTCCATTCAGCCATTCTTTCTCTTTGCCTCCTCAACTAAGCTCGTGAGCTGAGATAAAGAGAGGGAAATCACTTACTGATTAATGTTTGGGGATTCTTTACTCTAAAGGAGATGCACTTTCTCAGAAGCCACTTCCTGTGGCTGTGGAGCTCAGCTGTGCCCTGTGGTTTGTTGGACCAAGCTGCAACGGGCTATGTAAGGTTCAGAGAAGCCCTAGCCTGTCCTCACAAATTCTGTCCTCCCACTGCTAGAACATGGGCACCTGTAAACCCACATAGACATTTTCTTTACCATTTTGAAAATAATATATAAAATCCTGTGCCTTTACTTAACATACAAATAAATATTCAGTGTAATAAACTACAAATAACTAATAGTATATGTGAGAAAGGACAACTCATTATAGCTTTATATAGAATAGTGAAGGAAGATCAAACAAAAGTCTATTACATTCAAAGTTCTCAAGGATTTTAAATATTTAAATCAGGTAGTTCAATAATATATCCTTAGTAGGAAATAGCTTGATAGATTAATTTAAAACTGAGAAAGAGGATACAGAATAAAAGAGCAGAATTTTCTTTGGACAATCTCTTTTTGCTTTCTTGCATCTTAGCACAGTCAAGAAAATGATACTTACATGAAAGGCTTGGTAAAACCAAGTCCACCACATCCTGGTGTATGGAAAAAACAAAGAAATTATGAACAAGGCATGAGAAACTAAAGGAGGTCCTGTGAGATGAGCAAGTGCAAATAGGTTGTCAATAACATCTAGATGAAAATTAATATCAGCTCTCTTATTATGAACTAAACCTGTGAGACCCTACCTAATCTGCAAAGAGAGGTCTGCAAAACTAGGCCACGCAGAGCTCAGGAGTAGGCGAACACTAACACTATTAAAATTCAAACAAAAAAATTTGATGACAGGATGAGGAGCAATGCCTAGACACCACAAATTTCATCTCAATTTGAGGAAAAGCTCTTTATGTTCAGAGTGGAAGAGCACTGGAACAGGCTGTCCAGGGAGGTCAGGAGTCTCCCTCTCTGGGTACATACAAAACTCACCTGGACAAGTTCCTGTGTCACCTGATCTAGGTGGCCCTGCCTTGGAAAGTGGGTTGGAGTGGATCATCTTCACAGGCCACTTCCAACCTTAATGATTCTGGGATTCTGTGATTTTGACAAAGAAATGGCTGCAAGATTAAATTGAGCTGGCATGAAGACATGATTTTATTTTGCCATAACTAGGTCTTTTGCCATTGAGATCCAATAGAATTCCAAAGAAATCCAAATAAGTATCATATATTTGAACTGCAGAATTACTTTATCATGTGGACATTAGGGAAAAGCATGATACCTGGGTGAGTATTCTATAGTAAATATCCAGAATTATTAACTTCAAATATTCTGATGAAAATAGAAATTTTTTAGGATGGGGCAATTCAGCAGGTACCATTAGACAAAACCTTTGTGCCAAGACCATCGTTTGGTGCCAGTGCATCTGTCCCTCCTAGCTACTAACCGTCCTATTTCTATAAATTCCTGTTCTAAAAACTTTTGTTTCTTAATCCTGTCTCCTTGTTCCCCTGCTGTCTTTCCTATTGTGTTGAGGTCCTCAAATGTAGCATGGAAACTTTAAATCTTCTTTTTTATAGAAATAATGCCTGCCCATGAAAAATTCAATGACCATTTTACATAAACAGCTAAAGAGCATTCTGAATTTAACTATATAGAGTTTCCTGCAAATGGAGAGAATACTTTATACAGTTAAATTTACTATATTTTAGGCTCCTAATATGTTACAAGTAGTGTCTTATAGTCTATCTTGTATCAGCCTCTTACTCCATTTTAGGTTAATCTACATTATTTGCTTTGCTTATTTTACAGTACTGATATGTGATCATACTCCCAGCGATTTTACAATTTAAACCTTAAAAAACTTTTAAAAAAATTTTAAAAATTCTTTAAAAAATAATATTTTTTTATTCTTGGTTTTTAATGCTCAGCACATCAATAATAAATTTCAAATTAAAAATGGAAAATATTGTGCTCAAGGGACTAATTTTCCATAAAATTCATAGCACTTTAAGTATTTTTAAACTGAAAACTGCTGGTTTTTCTTTTTACTTCTGACCAGATTTAATTCTGTTTTCTGATAGTTCTCAGTAATGATTTCTAAAGTAGGTAAAGCTAGATCTTAAGTTTAGAACTTCAGGCTTTACCCATATGTCAATGCCACTATCTTAAGTGTTAATGGTTGAGAGCCAACCTGTGTGTTTTAAACCTAACAAAATTTCTTGGGTCAAAATTTGTTAGTTGTGGAACTTATGAAGCACCCTGAAGCTTACGAAGCACTTATGAAGCAGTTTTTTTTCTTCTCCACATGAATAAAAGCAAACTTCTCCCATAGGTTTGTAAATGGTGTGAAAACATTGCCCTGAAAATGTGGGGTCACAGTCTATTTTACAGCGCTGGGGGTAAGGAATGGCAAGTGCTTACAAACAGAACAACAGTTCACAGCAATTTCTTTTTATTGCAACTGGTATTTGTGACTGCAAGGTGAGAGACTGCGAATGTGCAGAGCATTTGAAGTCTTGAGTATCTTGCTTATTACCCCAGAATTATAACTATTAACATTACAGACAGGCTTATACATTTGTAGTATGATATTTTAAGGTAAAAAGCGTGTCAAGTTTCATATAGAAAGAAGGGCTTTTTGCAAATGTATTTGGGGTGTGTAATTTTTTATTTATTTACTTATTTTATTTTTTTCGTTAAATTTCTTGGGTTTGACCAGTACAGTAAATTATTTTTGGTAAAAGAAGAATAATTACCTGTCCAGATGCTTATGAACATAAATTGTTTTTAGACTCAATATGCCAAGACTGAAGGATATAATTTCCTACATACAGTTAATCTCCTCTCCACAAAAATGATAAAATTCTTCTGCTTTTTGATGCTTGTGTCTAAAACAAAATAGATACAAGTTCTTGCTCTTAAACACTTCTTCTTCCCCAGGTAAAATGTATTTAACAACAAAAAAAAAAATCTTGTAAAAAGATTAGAACTTGGCACCTATCAAAAGTCCTAGGGTAAATTAATATCATAGAAGTATATTTAAAGCTAGCTATTGCTATCTAATAATTACATAAAATATTCAGAAGTATTATGGTAGTAATGGAATAATCACTAAATACTGAAATACTTATTTTAAAGTATGGAGCTTTTATGGCTTTTTTATGGCTTTATATGGCTTTTTTTTCTTATGCAGAAATTATATTATTTATTCCTTAAGTGAATATATCAAGCCAACCCTTCTGTTCTGTCTCATCTTGGGGTTTTTTGAAAGTGTGTTCCCTTTTAGCCCATTACTGTATAAAATGCGACAGGAGTGATCAGCTGATATATCATCAAGACAAAACACTTGTGTATAAAGTTGCTTCAGCTAACACAGCTGAAAGAGCTTATAATACTACAAACTTTGATGAGTTAGTGAACCTGTGCATTATTAATAAAGGAGCAGTTTTCTGGGGAAATATTGCTTTAAATGAAATATGAATGCATTGCTTGTGCATCAGAGCAGCACTTAGATTTACTTGCACGTTTACAGATAATGAAGCTATAATAAAGTTGAGATCAAATTAAAAACATGAGATTAAAACATTCAGTACTACTTCGTATTTTGCAGATCACTTTTGCTGCTGCCTTGTACTCAGAATTCTCAAGGTCTTAAACACTGGCTATGATAAATGTAATAACATTATTTTTTTCAGTCTACTGTAATATATTTTATTTGTCTTAATTATCTTTCAAGGTGCTGAAAAACAAAACAACCAAACAAAACCAGAATAAAAATATACCAGATGTCTATGGCTATGGAAAAAAAAAATTACATGGGTAACCATAAATTAAAATATCTCCACTTGACAGTAATCATCAATGAATAAAATATGTCCTTTACCAGAGATTGCTATGACTCTGCTACATATATGGAGTTAATAATCAATGCATAAAATAACTTTAATGGCATAAATATTTTATTTTTTCTCTGATGATGATTTATTTATGGCCCTGATTTTCAAGGATATATATGTCATGAAATGTCCACTCTACTGTTACTGCATTTGAGGAGTTTTTGTATTAACTCTGTGGTTAATAAGTCTGTAATTTTACAACTGACTGTGCAAGGCAGAATGAAAATCAATGCCTAAGTATAAAAGTTCTCCTGTTATATAATTATGATTTTTTTCAGCTATGATTTTTCTGTGTTTAATCACAAATGAATATTTTAAATTATATGTATATCTGTCAAAATGTTGTGGTGGGTTGATCTCAGCAGGTTGCCAAATGCTCACCAAGCCACTCTATCACTGTCCTTCTTGCTGGGGTGATGAAGAAAATAAGATGGAAGAAACCCTCTAACTTTTAGGTCAAGACAAAGGCATTTTACTGGAACAAATGAAAAATGCCAAAAAAACTAGTTCTACACTTCTGATCAGAAAGTTATACCTGTCTATTTCCCAGGAAGTCAGGCTTCAGCACACACAGCACTTTCTCTTGAAGAAAAACACTGTAAGTAACAAATATCCTTCCTCTTCTTTTCTTAGCTTTTATATTTGAGCAGATGCCATGAATATGACATGGAGTGGCATACAACATGGCATGGAATATTCTCTTGGCAAGTTTAAATCAGCTGTCCTGGCTGTGTCTACTCCAAGATCTTGCTCACCCCTAGCCTAGTAGTGTGTGGGGAATGTTGGAGAGACAGAGCTGATGGTGTGCCAGTATTGTTCAGAAGTAGCCAAAAAACTGAGCTGTTGTCAACACCTTTCTAGCTACCAATGGAAAGCACAGCACTGTGAGGGCTGCTATGGGGAACAGTATCTCAGCTAGATCCAATAGAAGCATGTACTTATATATAAAAACATGTATTTATTTTTTTTCATAGGTGTATATTGTGTATGATACCTGAAATGCCGAAAAAAAAAAAAAAAACATTTGAAATCTTTGTTCTTTTGAGTTACTAAAAGCAACACTCATAATTAAAGGGATCCTAATATGGGTTTTTGCATAAACAATATTATGTCTTTTACATGAGCCTTCTGAAATGCATTTTTTCAGAAGACTTACAAGAAAAGTTTTTTGTTGTGAAACAGAATAGAAGAATATTTTTAGATGAATAAATGTTAAAAGCAATCAACTTGAACTTAGGAAACTTGAAGAAGGTTAGATAAGTTTGTGTCATTTTGATACATAAAATAGAAAAACTCAGTTAAATAACATATTAGGAGAGAAAATAACAGTGTTTTTATCTATAATATTTTATCCTTAATCCCTTGAATTTGCCAAAAGTAACAAATGAATTTTTCAACAGCTAGGAATGGGATGTTTGTTGTAAGATAAGAACAACATTTTCTTCAGGGGGTAACTTTCTAAATGCTTCTCAGTTGAGTAACCTGGAACAGTTTCAGCCAGTGTGCACAGGACGTGGCTAAAGAGAGCCAGAGGTTCTTTATAATTTAGAACACTGCCTAAATACTTTGTGTTGCTGGGCTGAGTAGCAACACTGATAAAACAATATTCAGATGCAAATCAGCTTGAAAAATATTTCTAGACTACCTATATGAAAGACTCGAGCTAGAAATTATTTTTTAACATATTTTTTTTTTAACACTTTTTTCAATCCAAGGATCTTTAGAAGTTTAAACATTAGACTTGCATTTATGCTGAACAGTATTGTTTAGTAATTGAATTCTGTGAGTTGCACCCTTAAAAAATAGTCTGTTGTCAGGTTATGGTTCAGTCAGGATTGTATCCATTTACTGTAAAGTTTTTCCATACTCTTTATTCAATACTGTACCCACAGAATGTGATTATAATTCTGCAGTGTTGACCTACATAAAATAACAATTTTAGGATGTCTTTGTATTTTTCTTTTTTTCGTCACCACTTACATTCTCAGTGGATCTGTTTCTTAACACAAGCATATTTTTTCTCAATCATATGAGAAATTAGGACATAAGAAAAATGTATTAGTTGTACATTTTGAACATTAAAATTCTACAATAAGGTATGTATTGATTCACAGCTAATGAATTATCCAGTATCAATTCAAATTTGCTATGACACTTTTGTTTAAAGCGAAAGCACTAAAAGCTTGTAACATTTTTTTGCATATACTTATGAAGTATACAGGAACCACCTTTCTTTGCTTTCAAAAGTTTCATATTTCCTTGAAAGTGTGATGAAACTATATGTGTACAAAAGTAAATGATGAATCTGTTTCTGTTTGTTATTTAGGACTTGAGGAAAAAAAAATAGACCACTATATAAAAGATTGTATGATATAGAAAATAAATGCTTTTGAATAACTGATGTAGTGTCATTCCTGTAATGGAAAAAAAGTACCAAAAAATGTAATACTCTGCATATAAAATAGCATACAGCTGTAAGATTTACTTCAAAATGAATGTCTTCAAACAGGACTTTTTGAAACAAATCATAACTCTAAAACACTTCTTGCATATTTGCTGACAGAGCACACTGTGCACCATGAAAAATCAATGTATCCTCAACATAGGGTATATTAGATAAGAAGCAGGATTGTTTACCATGGGCTAAGCACAGTGAGCATTCCAGCATAAATTTTTTTATGAGAATTTACTTGCATCTGCCAGCTTGGAATTCACGTATAGGAATACACAGAACCTTTTGCAATATTCTAGGAAAATCAAATGCCTGGGTTGCTGGCTATGCTCTGGATCTGACTTTTATACAGGCATCACCTAAGCACTGGTTTAAAGAGTACCTGACCCTCCCTGTTAAAGCATTCAGGTGCAAGGAAGGCTCCAGTCACCGTGGGCTGAGGTCAGATTGAGTTAGGATGTGCTGGAGCTCCCTCTGGCTCACACCACATCATCACTTAGCAGCATCAGGCACCCTTTCAGGTTCCTCAGTTTTCCAGGCATACTCCAATGATCCTGAACCTTGTACCCAGACTTTCCAGAAACTTCCAAAGCAGAACCCAGAGCCTGTTGCACGAACTGTGGTATCTGCTGGCTCTTCTGTTAGCTGCACTCTAGGACAGCTCAATTATTCTCCATCAGTACTACCCGTTTAAGTTGACAATTTTTCTCACAGTTCTTTGACATGGCAAAGTTTTTCCTTTCCTGCTTTTCCTGTGAAGGACTTTCAGTTCTCAGTTTTACCAGCATTTGTAGGACAATCCAAAAGCTATCAAACTACTCAAGCACTTAGAAATCAACAACTTAGCAGACTTTTAATTTAAAAGAAGTTTAAATTAAGCACTGGAATGGTAGGAAAATAATAACGGTAATGTTGCTGTTTTGTTTTTCTAAATGCAGTAATAATTAATATATTATTGAATGAAAACATTTATTAAAACTTGTAAAGAGCAAAACTCTAACCCATACCAATAATACATCCAGGAGCTTGGAAAAAAAAATTGTGTGAAAGTGTGTAAGGATGAGACCATAGTAACAACCCCTGCACCCCTCCACTGAATAATATAAAAAAAGAAAATCAAGAACAACTTGTTGGTCTTGAGACTCTATGGAAACAAGGTCATACTAGATGCCATTTGTTTATGCAAATGACCAGCTACTGATGCAGAACTGTGTAATGAGCTAACAAAGCTGCTCACATCTGCCAGCCTAATGGAAATGGCCTTAAAAGTACAAAAAGGCCTGCACTGAAAAGAGCTGGTTGTGCTGGTATCTCTTCAGCCTTCGGTGTGTAGACCTGATCACCCAGAGCCCATTACTCTACTGTTACATGTACAAACATACCTTGTCAGGAAACTGTACCCTAGTATGTGGAATAAAGCTTTGCTGCTTGAGTTTGCTCTGATTACTCACCATTGAGGAGTGTCTGTTAAAGATAATGAAAAGATCATCTAAAAATATTCCTAAATGCTGTAGTGATCAGATCACTTATCACTTACACTTCTCAATATCTAGCAATATCCAGTCTGTCTGGGTTGGTTTTGGTATGGTTTTTATAGGTTTCAATGCAGACAGATAATATACAAAAGCAGTTCTTCTGCAGGCAGAACTTGAGGGTACTGGTGTCCACAGTAAGGGGCAGAATAAAGCAAGGGAAATGGAAGAAAATAGATTTTGGTTCAAACTCCTTGCTTTTGGAAACTAAAACCTTAAGTACTCAAATATCTGGTGAAATTAAATCAACACTAATTTTCTTCTTTCCTTTAAAACATATGTTATCCTTCAGTTGCTGGTAAATTAGTATGTCATTAGCTGAAAATGCTTTCTGAATTCTGAATTGCTAGCTTAAATTATTATCAAAGTGGCAATAATATAATATATCTAGTCAGAAACACAATTGTTGATTAAACCTTGATTCAAACTCTTTCTTCTGCACAGAGAGGCCTTTGTTGGCTCTTACAGGATGATTCCAATTTACTGTTCCTGAGATCTATTCATAAGTTAGGGTAAAGTAACTACACTTCATTGAGATTCAACTGTTCTAGTAGAGTGGGATATTATCCATTCATCTCATGTGGTGGCAGAACATTTAATTTGTGTTTATAGAATTGATGTACCCATTTGAAGGTTCACATCATAAACATCCTCATATGGCAGGCAATGAAAAATCAGTGAGGATTTTATCTTTCATATAATTTTCCACTTAAATTTCAGATTCGGTCTTGTTGCATGACATCAATGTTTAAAAGTAGACATCGTCAGTGAAATTTATGTTTTGGTAGAAGTCTATCAGTATGAAGCAATTGCAGGAACCATACCTGAGGCAGGAGGTTTTTTGTTAGAAATTATGTATATTTCAGTGAAGTGATTCTAAAAAGCAATAATATGTTTTGGATAGGTACAATTTTCTTCATATTCAGGGGTCACTAAACACACACACTCCTACATACATATACACGTTATTTACAGTACTTATAAGTATTTTCAATGAAAGCATAAGTTGATTTATCAAGCCAAATTATAAGTAGGACAATAGGACTTTTAAAGGTCACAGAAGATAATCTCATTGCAGGAGTCATTGAGCTGCCATTGCATTAATACCATTCAATAACATAGTCAGGGACAGCCAACAAGCCTTACCTTCTTCTCTACTCTAATTTTGTTTTCTTTGGTTTTATTTAATAAATTAATATTTTTTGGTACAAACTTGCTTACTGTTTCCCAAATATATTTCAAGGTTCTGATGCACTATTTTAAAATAGTTGATTATGAGAAAAACATTCACTGAAATAATAGAAACTGTGTGAAGAAATAGTCTAAATGTGTCCTTAAAACCTAGATTAGAATTTACATTGAGTATTTAAGTGCAAATGCTCTACATCTCATCAGCACTCTGTGAGCAATTCAATTATTTTGCTATAAATATCTTTAGGAAAAAAAAAAAATGTCTATGAAATTGTTGGCTCTGCAGCTGATCAGCTTTGCTGTTAATATGTACTGATGTCAACCAGTTGCAAGAAAGAAAAGGACAACAGAAAGACCAGTTGCCAAACAATTTGCACTCCCTGTAGTGAGGCAATTATTCCCTTGGAGGCTCTTATCATCTTTATAACATGAATTCTGCACAAGCTTCAAATGTACTAAGCGCTTTCTACTGCATTACTGGCACTGTAGCTCACACTAGGGATACAAATTACAGAGGAAGAGTGCTGAAACAAATCTGTATCACTGAAAATTAGTAGACCGCCCTTCTAATGTCAAATTCTCAGTTCTGAGAAAAAAGTTACAATTTTACAAATGCAAATATGTACTACAGGAAGAGGGTGGGTGGAGGGAATATACAAAAAGCAAATTTTTTCAGATTAAAATAATGAACATTTGCAAAAAATACTCCACCTCTCTCAAGAAATACAAAGTTATGTTGAATATCATAATATTGAAGGAGGAAGCACAATCTCCTAAAAGGAAATATTGCTATTCTGAAGTTATGAAACATATTTTAGAAGGCAGAAAATGACTTTATTTTCATTGTTTTTCCTTGCTCAAGTGTAATTGCATGGCAATTTAGCAATCAGTTACCTTTACCAATGGCAGCTGGTTATACCTTTGTGTTTAATAGTAAAAAATATAGGAAGTTTTTCATATCTCTGATCTGAACATGATACTGATTTTGTCAGAAAGACATATTCCTAGGAGATGATGATGAATAAATGACATTAAACGTAACAAAATGTAATGAATTGTTGCTGAGCTTATCTGGAGAATAAAGCACAAGGATGTCTCTAAGTGCGTTTATGAAATTCATGTATTTTTAATAATTTCCCCTTGATATTTTTAAGACTGATAGGTACATTATTTCATACAATTTCTTAAGTTGAATACTAATCTCTACTCTTTACTTTTGGAAAGTTGGGGTTTATATGAGCATTTTTGAATTCAGTAGAAATGATACCGTTTATTGGTTCAGAAGATGTGTAATTTGTGAATGACATCTAACCACTGCAATTGTACAGGTGCACTCAGACAAACGGCTGGCCATGTGTTTCAGTCAAATACCCTATTATCATTTCATTGCAGTGACTTCAGTGACAGAAATGCGACAGAAACAAGATTTCAATTACTGTATGATAAAGATTAATTTTTGTTAGTAAATTTTGCAGTCTTGGAAGGCACAATTTTAAAAAATGCCTAGCTTACTATTAGCCTACATGCGGTATTTTTTCCCTTTTGCCTCTAGAGTACTTTATAACTTAAGTATGGCCTCCCATTAGTGCTTGAAAGTAAAGATATGTCATAGCTGTTGAATTTTGTCAGACTTGAGTTTTAACTCACAGCAATGAATGTTGCTAAACCCTTCTACAGCAAGGAACATGTCTGAACATTGGCTGAAAAACAGGTTCCAAATATTTAGTCCTGTATTTTTTTGTGGTATTAGTTTGTGTGGCCACATTTTGGTACTGGGGAACTACAAGGGACCCTTCTGTGAGAAGCTGCCAGAAGCTTCCTCCATGTCTGGCAGAGTCAATGCCAGCTGGCTCCAAGCTGGGTGTGCCACTGGCCAAGGCCAGGCCAGTCAGAAATGGTAACACCTCTGTGACAACATATTTAAGAAGAAAAAAAAATAATTATGCAAATGCAATTGTAGCCAGAGAGGAGTGGGCTGAGAATATGTGAGAGGAACAACGCTGCAGACACCAAGGTCACAGGAGAAGGAGTGAGAGGAGGTGCCTCAGGCACTGGAGCTGGGATAACCTGGCCCATGGTGCAGCCCATGGTGAGGAAGCTGTGCCCCCGCAGCCCATGGACGACCACTGGAATGCAGAGATCCACCTGCAGCCCGTGCAGGAGACCCATGACAGGGCAGGAGGAGGCCTGAGAGAGGACTGTGAACCCATGGGAAATCCATGCTAGAGCAGGATCCTGGAAGAGACCTGGAGACCCGTAAAGATGGCATCCCAACGGGAGCAGGTTTCCTGATAGCACTTGTGACCCTGCGGGGGACCCACGCTGGAGCAGCCTATCCTTGGAGGACTGTACCCGGTGGAAGAGTGACACATGTTACAGTAGTTTGTGGAGAATTTCCCATGGAGTCGACTCACATTGGAGAGGTTTGTGGAAAATTGTCTCCTGTGGGAGGACCCCCCACACTGGAGCAGGGAAAGGACTCTTCTCCATGAGCAGTGGTGAGAAAAAATCAGTGATGAACTGACCATAACCCACATACACTGACCCCCATGACCACCTCCCTGCACTGCTGGAGGAGGGAAGGTAGAGCTGGGAATGAGGGAGGGATGGGGGAAAGCTGATTTTAATATTTATTTTACTTCTCATTAATGTGCTCTGATTTTGTTAGTAATAAATTAAATTAATATCTCTAATTAGAGTCTGTGACAGTATTTTGTGAGTGATCTCCTCTAGTCCTTATCTCAAGAAATGAACATTTTGTTATGTTTTCTCTCACCTTTCCCAGTTGTAGTGGGGAGTGATAGAGTAGGTTTGGTGAGCACCTGGTGTCCAACCAGCATCAACCCACTACAAGTGCCCTGAAAGCAGAAACATTAGCACCGTGAACTGAAGTGTGTGACTCCTGAAACATGTGGCTACAGGCCTTTTTTTGTTAGAACTGAGAGAGCAAAAGAACTAGAAATTGCTAGAGAATCAGTGTAGGAGCACAAACAGGAATATTTAATCTTAAAATAAAAAATTCTGTGCAACTCACACTGTATAGTTTTGGAAACTTTGTTGCTGCCTCTGAGCTGGATCCAATACTTCTGCGGGGGAATCAGGATTGCCTCTGATCAGAAAGCACAGCTGTTTATGGTGATTTGATTAATAATAATGCAATATTAAATTCAAGCAAACAATTCAAATACACAATTTATAAAAAGAAACCAAAATAACAAAACAGCCCCTAACTACATAATGAACAAAAAACAAGTCTGTTGATGTTCACCTTTGAATGCTATAGTCACATATGGTCAAACCCATAAGTTTTCTGCAATGAAATTTGGAGACCTTGGTCAAGTATCAGTTTACATTAAATCAGTGTTTAGATTCCCAAGACTTGAGATTTCTCATCAATATCTGCTGAAATGCACGCCAAAGCATACTCTTTTCTTCTCTGCTTGTTCTTTTCAAACATTTAGACCAATATTTTCCATTTCTGTATTCCAAGCCTAAACTCACCTAAAAAATTCTTTCACTGAATCCTCTCACCTTTTGCTTTTCACCGTAGAATTGTATGGCTCCTTGACTAGGCTAAAACAAAGTAATTTCATAAATTGAGAACATTTAAAATACAAAATATTTTAGCTCCTAATGAAACATGACTGTTTCAAGAGGATTAAGGGAGAAAATGAGGACTATTAAATTCTCAATAGTCACATCAAATCACAGTACATGTATTGCAGTATAGGGAAAGCACATCATGGCAGATATATCAACTACCTTTATGGAATTCAAACAGAGAAAGGTAATTTCTTGGGATCTTGCAGTACCGCTATGAAAAATCTTAGAAAACATTTTTATCTGGCACATCCTTTCCATCAGTGATTCTTTAAAATGTTGAATAATGTATATAAAATTTATATGTAAATTTTATATATTTTTGCTTAATTATAAGTGTATTTGAATCCTTTGCTATTAACCCAAATTATTTTACAACACAAAATGTTAAAATAAAATATAAATCTATGTTTGAAATGTCATCAATAACTAGGGTAAAAATTACTTAACAATTTATCTCTGTAAAAGGAATATATAGGTGAAGGATGCTCTTTCTTGCACCATCATGTACTCTCCTATATAAAGAGTTCAGAATATGGAAACTGGAGACTGCTGGTACAGAGGTGGGGAGTTACACCTCATTTGAAATGTAATAGCGTTTTATTAATATGCTCTGTAGAACATATCAGATGTTAGTGATATTTCACTTCCTCATTCTTCATTTCCTCTTCTATATCTTCATATATATGAAAATAATATATATGATAAAAATAACAAAGAAATAAGTGTGTAATTCTAGTTATTCATATCAGAAATTTGAAGGTGAAAAACTAAGGCTTTCTTGTAGGCTACAAAACAAATTTTGTTCTTTATTGTGTGAAAGTCTGCAAAAGCCTCTATTTTTCCTACATCATGTCTGATAAAATCCTCCAGGTCTTTTTGATTCTGTAGAAAATAAGGTATTTATATACATTAGATGTGTCTTTAAGGTTTGGCTGCTGTGGGACAGATATAATTTGTACTTGGGGTCTGCAAAAAGATAGGATACAGCAAAGAAAGGATCAGGAATTGCAATGAAGTCCTGGTCATACACAGCTCTAAACAGCTGTGTCTCTGTTTTGACAGTTCAGCCTGCTGTTGTACCAGAGTTTACTCTCTTTTGGGGCTGTTGTATCATCAGCCTGCAATCTCATGATCTTCTGGTGCCTTATCTCTACATGCTGAATTAATCAGCATGGACAGTTGTTCCAAATTAAACATGCAAACCACTGAGCAGGTTTGGCTTCCTCCACTGTCCATCACCTTCCAGATTTTTGTACACTACTAAAGAGAAGCTTTGGACAGCATGGACACATGTCAGTGTATGTCACTTAACCTTTGTGATTGAGTCAGGTTCATTTACCTCAGGTTCATTTTTACTTGACATTAGAGATGTTTCTATCACATTTGATGCTGCAATGTTTTCAGTGTCTCCTGGCAGGAGTTAAATCTTTAATTTCCTAATGACATCCATGGCAGCTCAGATTATTCCACAAGTATTGATGTTATGGTGTCTTTATAGTGTAGCAGTTTTTACCTTGGTAATAAATTAATTAATTATTATTCTTTTCCAATTAAAATCACATAATTATAATGTTATAATCTAGAAGAGTTAGTAATCATTTGGTATTTCAGACGTCAACTTTTTGTCTGACTTCCAACATTACTGGTAAGAAGCATTTACAAGAAACATGTTCACACTTCCAATTAGTGTTTATACCACAAAGGGCTTGATATACTATTGATCTTTCTTAGCACGGTTGCCAAAAATCTTTCCGCTAGTGCAATATCCTGCAATTGCTGATATACAGATGAGAAAAAGGAAAAGGGAATGAGAAAATAAAAAGAAAAAAGGTTCCCATTTTAGGGCAATTAAATATATATGATATTTTAGAGTTGCTAAGAATACTGAATAACTTATTCCTGTGGAAATAAAGTCACACTGAAGTCTCTATGGCAGGTCTGATTACAGACAGTATTCTTCACCTGTGTATTCAAAGTCTAGACATCATCTGTTTTCCTCCCTTGTTAGTGAAATAGATCTCACCCAAGATTCCCTCAGCCATACCCAAATATTAGAACTGGGATCTTTCTCTTCAGTGTGGCTGAAGTACTCACTTTTTCAGGAGTTA
Organism: Poecile atricapillus; assembly: GCF_030490865.1. Taxonomy (NCBI): domain Eukaryota; kingdom Metazoa; phylum Chordata; class Aves; order Passeriformes; family Paridae; genus Poecile; species Poecile atricapillus. The sequence goes on along the minus strand of NC_081250.1, from coordinate 99,195,060 downwards.
CTAGGTCTCTGATGTGGTCAGAAAAGCCATTGCAATGAGTAAAAATATCTCCATTCCTGACTGGTCTACCTTGACAAAGGTGCATGTGCACATACCATAGCATTATTCCTGGAACAAAAAATGCATAATTGTGAAAAAATACCCCCAATCTCTAGAGTACTGGTTACAAAAGTGATCTTAATTTGGCTACAGAATGGGGTGAAAGTTTCTTACGTTTTAGGTGATTTTTGAAGATGTTGAGGAAATAATTTTTGCCTTGTGATTAACTTAGTTTTTGATGATAGATATAAAGTTGAAGCCACCACTTGCTTTGAGAAAACAAGCAAAACATGCAAATAAAATCTTTAAATTTTACAGTGTTGAGGAAAGACAACAAAATTAACAAAATGTATATTTTCCTTCCCTACAATGAGAACAAATCTGTGATTTGGCAAAACTTATAAACATTTTTATTATGTTTGAAAATTGTATGACCAAACCACCAAAAGTTCATTTTTAGATCACTACTGCAACGTTTCAGGGTAGTTGTAGTTCATGTACCCCATGTTCTCCTGCAGGGTGAACCCCATATTTGTATTGATATTTCTAGCAAACACCACTCCTAGTAAAACCTTAGGTGAGGGTAGAGATTTGCATCAATGTTTACCACAAAGGATAGCAAGCAAGGACTGCATGGAAGAAAAAATGAAGATAAATAGAAGGCATTAGCCAAAAAATTTACTTAAGAAAAAAATTAATTTTCCATGAAAAAAAAATCAGACTGGAATGAAAACTTGAGCTTTGTTTTCTACAACTGGTTGCAAAATGCAACCCCAAATCCTCACTTTTAGTGTCCTTTTCAATGCTAGGGTTTTTTTTTTTTTGTTTTTTTTTTTATAAACCTATTCACACTGTAAATTGCTATTCATTTTCTGTGACAATCAGCACCTGCATTGGTACATTTTTAATATTTATCATGGCTCATATCTTGTAATATTTTTCAATTTGGCTGAAGTAAAAATCTATTGAATGACCTAAAAACTAGTCTCAGATGAAGAGTTTTAAGGCACAGGTTATAAAAATCCCACCACAGGTTAGTAAGAAGTGGCTTCAGAAATTAGGAGATCAGCCTTCAATGACTTTCCATGAAAGAGCAGTAAATTCCTTAGCATCATGTGAAATTCTTTTGTCTAAATCCTTGGAGCTAAATTCCGTCCTGAAAATATACAATCCATAGCAGTGGAGAGTATTTTCTTATTCAGCTCTAGCTGTATTCATCATCTTGACATAAGTATTCATAAGTTGATTTATTTACCTATTCTTTCCATACAGTCTTTTCTATCTTCCTCTATTTCATCTATGGTTTATATCTCTTGCTATAAATAAAATGCTGTTTTTGTAGCTTATCCTTCAAGTGTAACACCTCTGGTCCTCCTCTGATGAAGTGTTGGCTGTCAAGAGGAGTCAAGGGTATACAGCTCTTCATAGCATCAGTCTGTTTCTCAGCTCTCAAAGGCATTGCATTTCCTAGAAGTCTCTGTACCCTATTTTTGTAACTGACCAGGCATCATTAGCAGTAGCAGACGTTGACACTGACATTGTCAAGCCAGTCTTCCTGACATTTCAGTGCCGTTTTTCCTTAAGGATGATATTTGCTTTTTCTACATTGTCTTAGCAGCCAGCCCCTCCCACCAAGTCCTATAGATTGTGATCAAGAAAATGCCTTAATTGTCCCCTCATCTGCCCTGTGCTCTTTCATTCCTATGTATGGGTGCATTTGCTGTCATTTTTGATTAAAGCTTTGAAACTGGCACAGCATTCTGACCTTTGTTTGTATCAGTCTGGCAGAAATCTGTTTTAATTAGTAGCTTTGTATCAATTAGTCACATACATTTTTCATCTCTTACAGTATAGCAGGATCTGGGGATACTCTAAAGAAATTAATAAACTTTAAAACTGGATTCAGAATGGGTGAGGGAGAAGAAAAAGTCAGTAACAATGAAACTATTTTTCTCTATTTTTTTTTGTTCCATAAAGAACTAAATAACCTTAATTAAGTAGCTCTCAATGCTTGCAAATGCTTGGCATTCAGCTCCTGTATCTGCACCTTCAAGGGGCAGTGTTACTATACACAAGCCTTTCCCTACATTTATATCTGGAGAGCTCCAGTGAATTGAAGGAGGTCATGCAAAGGAATAAAGCAATACAAAACTTGGTGTAATGCCATTATGAGGGACAATCTATACCTTTTTCCATTCAGTCATTGGCAATACTTCACAATAGCTTTACTAAGCTAATGCCTACTGTTTCTCAGTGCATTATGTGTAACAGTAGGAAGCATTAACAGAAAGACTCCCTTAGACCAAGCTCATGAATTTGAACAGTAGGAAATAATTCCTCCTACTAGTTTTATACAAGCACTGAAATTTCTGTTGCATGTTTCAATAGGTCCTAAATCACAAAAAGGATTTCAAGACCTGGTTGTGCATTTCACATAAAAATGTCAGCATTAAAAGAAACATGGATTACTAAGTCTCTCATTCAAAGAATGATTTAATCATAGAGATATAGGATTACACTTAAGCTCTCTCTTTGACATAAAAAAATAAAAAATTATACAGAAATGTTTTTGTTGGATAGATTAGAAGAGCTCCGTTTCAATAAGACCCTGTGTCTCAATAGATCGGAGATATAAATTCGAATCCTTCATAGATAGGCGGGGTTTGAATTCTCAGGTACTGAATACCATGTTAATATTCAAACTGCTTCATAAAAGCCAGAGCATTACACATTAGCTTTCAATGTATCTTGTAGCCACAATCTTTTCCTTTAATATTTCTATTAAAAAATACTAGTCTTATCTACATGTTTTGAAGCAATTGCCATGTATTAGTGTGATCAGAGAATATTCATTAGACTGGGATCCTTAGAGGCCCCTGTGGAAACTATGTAAGCTCCTGACTAAGCTTAAAATTTGTCTAAGTGTTACACTTCTAAGGTAGGAAAGGGTTCTGAGTCATGCAGAAAAGCAAGATTAGGCAAAAACCAAACTTCTATTGTGCAATGATGCCTCAAGGCACCTAAAAATAAGCAAAATAATGTTGAATGAAGAGGTTTTGGATTACCATACTGAAACAATGTGATTTAAAATCTGATATGTATTGCATAAACCCTAGTTTCAGATAATCTTAGTTCAGACAAAATATGGCCTTATTGACTAAACTTTTTAATTTTTTTTTTTTTTTTTCCTGCAGAACATATATTCTGGGCTCTTCTGACAAGAGTTGTAGATTCGATGAATTTTTAATTGAAGGTGCTTATTTTTATTTTTTTTTGGTGTTTTTTTTCTGGTTTTGTTTTGTGTGGGGGCTTTATGCTTTTGGTTTTGTGGTTTCTGTTGGTTTAATTCAGCTTGTTAGTTAAGGGGCAGGAAGAGATGGAGCAAAGTCAAAGACAAAGTACATTATTGTTTGTTTTGTACTGGCAGGACACCAAGGAAGGGTAATTAAATAAACAGTCCTGAAGCTGGGCAACAGTGAGCACCTTAGGCAACAACTTCCAAGGGTGAACTACAGCTCCTAGGGAGGCCAAGCCTAGAATATAGTGTTATGTTATATTACTAAATGCAAACATGAAAATGGATGCCCTTGTGAAGGGAAAGGAGAAGGGAAATGCAGAAAAAAATTCTTGAGTTAACCTTCAGCATTTTTATTTCTAGTGATGGATGCTAGAGGAAGAGGTACTGTAACATAAGTTGAGATAAAGGACTAGAGACAGGGCTAAAAATATCATTCAGGTTACCTTTCTCCCTTCTTTTTTCCTGTCTTTGTCCCCTTGTCCTCAATGTGGTTTCAGGAAAACAGCTTAATTTCTTTATTAGTCGGATAATCCAGCCTGTGCAAAAAGATTTTTAACTTAAGTTAATAAATATATGCTTATAAGTCAGAGCAATACAGTCCCGTGATGAATTAGATGGCATATGTACATCTGAGCTGATGGTCTCCTCTCACTTTGGTCAAATGTTAGTACCTCTAATGTAAGGTTACTCAATAAAGCTGAGGCTACAGGTATTGAGCAACATTTGTTAATATTTCCTGATCCGTGTACCATAATTTTCAAACAATCGTGAAAGAAAATATCTGAAAATTGCCTCACTTCTTCAGAAATAAATAGCAAACATCACATGCTTATAGACCAAAGAGCTCTTCTTTCTGCATTTTCAGTCTTCTGTGCCTCATTTTGTGTCCATTGCTGTACATGCATCTGTTTTGTCCTCTCTCTCTTCCTAGTATTTAGCCCATAAGCAGCATTTCACCACATAAACTAAATAAACAATGTTAGTCAGGATTTAATTCTCAGAAAATACATTTCCACGTCTTAGTTCCTACAGAATTCTTGAGCTGTTGCTTTGCCTTCTCATGGGCATGTGAGAGTTTAAGCTTAAATTCCGAATTGTCACAAATTTATCTGTAGTTTAATTTCAATCAGATTCTCATCAGACTTGGGGAAGAGAGATAAGAAAGAGAGAAGTGAAAGAGAGGGAATTAAATTGTTCTAGTGTCAGATGGGCTGAGGCAGTAAGCTGCAGTCAGCAGCATCTGAAATTAGTAAGGTCATGGAATTGTAAAAGGAATTTCATATGAAGGACATTTTTCTTTTGGCAGCAAATTGGAGGAAGGAGTCTTTTGAAGCATAAGCTTTTGGGAATTTGGGAAATTTTTTTGACTTTGGCTTTGGTTCTTTTTTTTCACTTGCAGTGGAAGTGTTTATAAATCCTTGACTGCTGGAGGTGAGGGAGGTGGAGCAGAGTCTTGGTTTATAATATTCTATATGAATGAAGGTCTAAGACATGAATAATCAAAGTCCTATTTACCCTTTCCTTTAGCTGGGGTGTGTTGTCAATTTCTTTGCCTTCATTTGAAGGAAAGGAGTTTTCAATGAATAGAGCACATTTTAAAAAAATCATAGAATAAATTACTATCCATTTCCCATGATCAAAGCTGTCAAGTGTGTTTTTCTTCCTTTTAGTTTGTAGGTTTGTTTGGGTTTTTTTCTAGTATTGTAATCTCAATAGAAATGGCATATACAATTAGTAGTGCACAAAAACAGACTTCAGGCAAAAAGCCACACAATTAATGGAACCCAGACTCAGGGATCTCTCAGGCAGCGACAGCAATACCAGAAAAAATTGCAAGCATGGAAGAACTTCACCTCCCAGATACTAGACTTTAACCCTGTGCAAAGCTACAGCTTGAGAATTAATTCAAACATGTTATTTGCAATGTTTCCTTTCTTATGGGAAATAACAAAGGCATAGGCTGTATTAATCTGATGCAGAAAAAAATGCTATGGTAACTGAAAAATTTAATAACAGGGTCAAGAGTCAACATACTTGGATTTGAGCTGGTTCCTGTTGTCTAAAGTGAAAACAAAACATATTCTAAATGCTGTAATTAACATGTAATGATAGAAAAATGAAAGTTTTATATTTAAAAATCCAAAAGAAATAAACATATGCTATGGAATTTGCATAGCAGGGATATGGATGTAAATTTTGATTACTCCGTTTTTCCCAAAATACAGACTGAGATTTAATTCTGTGTTCCCTTCTCTCCTCCAGCAGAAAGCAAGACTTGGAGAATAACACAGGCAGAGGCGCTTTGCACTTAAAACAAGAAAATTTTGATTACTTGGAAGGAGTGCTGCAGTACAAGGCAAAAAGATAAATTGATGCCTGAGGACAGAAATGCAGCCTGGAGAATGAGAAAATGGATTTAAGCATGAGGTTCTGAGTAGTAAATATGAGAGATCCACTAGTGAAAACTCACGTGTGTCTGTGAGACACAGGTTGGAGTCTCTGTGTATTAAATGCTATCAACTTCTGTTATGAGGAGGCTTTATCAGGAAAAAATAAAAAATAAAAAAAATTAACATTTTAGTCTCCTTTCTTGGACTAATTATAATATTTAAGTCTTTGCCAAGAGATGCAGTCCATAGGAGTTCTGATGATGCCATTTTTAAAATTTGCTTGAGAAACCATTCTAGATTTATCTCATGCACAGGTGTGATATATTCTGTTTCTTATGTCAAGTATATGGGATATTGAGTCTGATGCAGTATCAGCTTCTTTATAGGATCACTGTTTCTCCTCCCAAATAGGCTGTGGGACAGTGAATTTTGATACATGTGTGCTCACTACTGTGCATAGCACTGCTGGTATGAAAACTGCTGCAGGATGTTACACTTTGTCACTATAGATCTACAAGAACATTGTTACCATATTTTTTAGCTAGAGATGCTCTAAACAGTTTTGAGTCCCTGTGTTTTTTGCATAGTCCATAGATCATTTTTCTCCGAGATAGCAAATATTCCATGTATGTAATAAAACACCTGCAACTGGTTTGTTACTCCTTAAATTAACAGAAGAGCGATAGTCTCCTTCAACTGTGCCAGAAAGATTCCTTTTTGAAATAATTTAAACCATTCTTCTAGTAAAAGTGAATTCTTTGCAATAAAATAGCAGAAACTATCTTGTAGTATAAGGTTATTTTCAGCTCCCAAAGGGCAACTTTCCAAAAATTTGTCATTAGAAAACAGATTTTTAAATAAAATCATCTCAATTACTTAGAAAGCATAAAATGAACAGAGTTCCATGTTAATTTTGGTTTTACTTTCCAAAAGACAATGTGCTTGAAATTACAGGTACAACATAAAAGTGTTAATACCTTAATGGCCTTCCCAGACTTTGAGAAACAAAGTTGGTTTAGTATGATTTAAATAAAATTAGTTGTGTGAAGACTTAAATTGTTTAGGTACTATAAACTTCTGATGCATTTTTTTATTTTATCAAAATGTTGAGATTAAGGATTGCATGCATAGACTTCCTGCAGACATTTCTGGTGGAGATTCCAGCCAATCATGAGTCCAAAAATAAATAATATTATTTGCTAATATAGTTTAGCAAAAAACAACAAGAAAGTAGAAACAATCATGAAAATAATGGCAGAATTTAAATTTAATATCAGGTGTAATAATAGCCAATCCACAAATGTAAACATGATTGTAGTTTTGTAGTTTTCAAATGGAGATCTGACATTTCTGTCTCTTCTTTTTTTGGATATAGTACACATATAATTTATTTAAATCTTTTAAATAAATAAATAAATAAAAATAAATTACATTTTGAACTTATTCATGAGTATTCTTCTAAGTGCTACCTATAGGTTTCCTTTAGATATTCACTTGCACACTCTGAATAGGTATATTTGGAATTAAGATGTTAAGTAAGTGTATAAGCACAAGCACTTCTCACTCAAGAAATTAGTTACAGTTCTGTACTTTTCTGTCATTCTACAGAACTTGAAGAAAGATAGGATAAAAAAATACGGCTATTGGAAAGCTTCTGCATTGGAAAAGAAGTTGTCCCAGGGGAAGAAAAAACATCTGGATGTGTAGCTCCTTTTGTAGAGTACTGAAGCTTCATTAAATTAGCTAGGAATTTCAAGGAGAATGAAGTATGGGAGTGCTTTGTTTAAAATTCTTCATCCTTTAAATGAGTGCTTTGAAGCTATTAGCTTACATCCTTATGATTTATCGAAAGTGAAGGCTACTCCTTAATCTCCACAAGTCAAAATAACAATGATAAATAGTAATGAAAAGAAGTTAATAACACCACACCATTGAGTTTTCTCTTTTTAATAACCTTCCATTTCCATACTCCTTTTTCACTCACAGACAGCTGAAGAATCATCTTCACAAAAATTTATTTCAAAATTAGTGTTTATGAAAAAGTTGACCACTCTGTTCTTCCACTAGCTAAACCTTTATGAATTCTGTTCAAGTCTTTAACTGAAATTTGTAGATAAAATTTCTCCATGTACTTTTAAAGTTGAATATAAAGCATGAGATTAATAAAATCTGGTTTCACATTCTAAGTGTACTATCAGAACTGATCAATGTCAGTTGGAAGAAAGAAACTCATAGAACTTTAATAGTTCATTTGAAACAAACAAACAAACTCCCACATTACAGATACAATTGGAATAGATAAGAGCAATTGCTTTTCAGTTTGGTTCAGAAAGTGCTCTTAGTAAATTGTTGTCAGAACATTTTTAGCTCTTAGCACACCTGTCCTTCAAATGATAGAAGGTTTTGCTAGCACTCAAGCACTCTTTCTTCATCAAGGCTCTGAATTCATATAAATGATGTAGAGTTTTCTTTTGAAAACAATTGGAGATTGCAATGATTTAAGGTGGATTCTTGCTTATGTTTGAAAACATAATTAGTACTCTAATCTGGCTGAGTTATTACTGTCCAAATACTGGTCTGTTCAGCCATTCTCAGGATGTATTTAAGAAAAATATTAAGCCATTAATCTGGCTTCTTCTCTAACTTATTCTAACTTTTTCAACTGCGTGTTGTTAGACCCACAGAACTGTGCTACACTCCTAGTAATAATGTGAAATTTAATTCAAAGCAGTATGGTAAAAATAGGTGGGTTTTTTTTCCTACTAAGAAGCAAGCTCACAAGAACAGTAGTATTCTTTTTTTAGCTGCTGCCCTTAAATTTTCTGACTGCCTGACATTGCCTGAAACTCTCCAAGTTCTGCAGCTAAAGAGCAGTCATACTAAGTTCCCTGCAGTAATCTCCCACCTTTCTGCAATCATATAATTGACTTCTGAATACTTTCCAAGCAGCGTTCAAAACTGACTATTGATTCGTGCTAAGGGTGAATAGCACACATACTGTTAAACTTGTCTTTTCTGAATATTGGAACCAGGATTCAGTATTAACCCCCACTTTGAAGTGGAGCAGAGCCCACTGTGCCTCCAATAAAATCTACTGTGTTTTCATGCATAGCACAGTTCTCAGGTCAACTCAAGCTGTTTAAAGTTATACAGTCCTTAATAACCTTAACCGTCAAACTTTCCTCTGTGTACTCTGCATCAGCAAGGGCTTCAAGATTGTTTCTGCTACTCAAGTTCTCCAAGAGACTTTAGGGGAGTAAAAAATCAGATTTCTGTTAAATGTCAATAATTTCTCAGTACTTAACTCTCTTGTATTCCTTGAAAAATTCCATCTTAAATACTTTCCTTTAAAAAAAACAAACCAAAAACAGTGAATCAAATACAGTTTCAAGACCCACTTGATATCTGGGGGGAAAAAAAAGGGAGTTTATTTTAAGTGGATTCTGTAGGGATTGGTCTTCTGGTTGTAACAATGAATATTAGATATGAGGTTTTTCACAAGGAGATGCACTAGCCCCTGAAGAGAGTAGTTATGGAATAAAACACCCCTAGAAGAAATACCCTACCTTTTCTCCACAGCTAGAAGCTGTCTTGCATTTTCAGACATGAAAACTCGTTCTCAAAATTTGAAAGAAAAGTAATTTTTTTTTTTCCTAATAAAATTCTTGGGTTATCAGTTGTCCAGTTGTCTTCTTTATTTTTTTAATCTATGTATATTCCCACCTTTTGAGTAATTTTCAGCTCTTGGTCTCAGTGGTATTGTGTGGCAATTAGTGAATTAAATCACTTCATCTTAGGCAGAACCATCATCACCAGAGTTACTAAGTACATTAATGAACACGTTTTCAGTAGATACACAGAAGGCCTCTGTGATGTACAGAGGCAGAATCTCTTTGTTTCACAAAGAGGACTGGGGCACACAGCTCCTCACTGGTCTGACAGAAATTAATGGAAATTATACGCCTAAGCACCTTTGAGAATCTGCAACAAAGAGATTAAGTGACTTGCTCAAAGTCATTGCTCAAGGAGTTTTTCAGTGAAAAAGTAGTTCCTTAAATCCACCAGTCTTTTAACTTCATCTCTAGGCTAGGTTCTCCTTTAGTTTTTGGATTAAGTAGGGGGAATTAATAGAATGCTATAGATAATATCCTGCTGAAAGCTGCTAAAATAATATTATCATGTTTTTTTACACCACTCCTTTATATAAGGTCTAAAGAAGGCAGAACTCAAAACCATGCAGTTGTTATGCCAAATTCTTTATCCTGTGGCTGTATATTTGAAAGAGACAACACTGCCTTATTTGTCTGTATGTCAGTCAGGAGCCTTCGGGGAAAAATAAGGAAAAAGACACATCAAATCAATATGAATGCTCAGGGTGGAGAAATGGTTCAGAATTAAGATCCATATTCCCTAAAACCCCATGTCATAAATGTGAAAAAATACAAACATACATCATCTAGAACATGTACTATCTGCATGGAATTTGCTTACAGTAAGAAATTAACTATAACTTTTCTTTCAAGCAGCCAGGGGAGATCCACAATGACAAACCATTCACTCTTTAAAAGTTAAGCATTTGCAACGACATTTTTCAAGAAGTCTAAAATTAGGCACTGACGGTGTACTGACATTCAGTGAAAAAATGGATTTCTTCCATTTTAAGTGGCTGTCTCTTTAAAAGCTTTGTTGTAAAACTCCATTGTGGAGGCTTGATTAAAGCCTGAATGACAAGCTAAGAATATGGAACTGGAGCCTTTGCAGAGGTGTTCTGTATGGCAGATAAATTGTTCCTCCATTTCTATTCACCTCTTGCCATTTCCCTATATTCTTTATCACTCTACCCCACAGCTGCTATCAACATTCACAGATTTGATCTCCCTAAGCCTCGATAAAATCTTCTGTAATTTTTATCCTTATGAAGCTTAGATGAAAACTGAGTTCCTGGGGGACTATGTGCCACATTACTCATGGACTGTGAGCTGAACTATAAATAGCACCCACAGCCGCATCCTGACTCCCTATTTTTTGTGTTAACATCAGCAATATCTTTGCTATCTAGGGCAACTTCTAAATTATTTTGCGTTTGTGCTCAAAGGGAGTCTTGATTTATGGATGTGCTTTCTGGCACTCTGTAGCAAGAAAAGGAAAGTCATTCAAATAATGGAGGATTGTTGACAGACTGGGTGTCTGAACTATCAAATTTAAGCAGAAAAATCCGAAAATTAACAGAGTAGGAACCAACATATCCCCCATGAATCTCCAGGAACACAAGGTGAGAGCTGGGGGATCTAACTTTTAGTAATACTTATAAGGAATGTTATATCTGTACTGAGCCATAACAACTTTTATATACTTTATTACTTGCTGACAACTTGCAATTATTTTAATAACTACTTTTTTTTTTTCCCTTCATCTTTTGTCCTGTTATGGAGTATTAACCATTTTGATGGCTTGGATTAAAAAAAAACCAAAATAAAACAAAGAAAAACAAAGAAAAACAAAGAAAAACAAAGAAAAACAAAGAAAAACACTCCTTGTACCAAAGAGCTAAATATAATTGCACCATAGTACTTTTATAGGGTTTTAAATTCTGAAACAAATATTGAATGTTTCTTAAGTGCCTTTATCAATACTCACAGAAAACCTGATTTTGTCATGAAAGGATTTCTTAACCACTAAGGTAAAAAAAAAACAGAACCAAAACCAACAACATTATAATATCACAATTATAGAACAATTGTAGGAGTTTGCAGAACACTCTACAAAGGAGTTTTGTACTCATTTTAGAGCACAGAAGCTATGGTGCTGAAAAGCAAAAAGACATTAGAGACCGGTTTATATATATTTTATCAGGAGACTTTTTGGGGAGGTTAAATTATTGTAATTTTAGTTTATTTTCTGTATTATCAGGAATAGGTACAATTATGTATGTAACTTTTACAGTAATTTTGCAGAGTGATATGCATTAAGTCTGTAACAACTGAAGCATAAATTAACTTTGTATTTATTTGAGGTGGATTATACTGTATTTGCAGCTCAGATAATGGTTCTCAGACTCATTGTTTAGGTTGGGCAGCTGTTGGCAAATAAAGATTCAACTTTGAGTAAAAAGCATTGAATATATAATTTTTCATAGTATAAACTTATGCATACTTTCTTATTTAAGAGAAGTAAAAGTATTTTTTAATTGTGATGATTTTGCTTGAAATTATATTCAAAGATGTAGAGGTAAAGCAAGTGTAGGAATAACTAAAATACTTATCTTGTAAAAAATCACAACTCTATACACCGAATTTAAAGAGATCACATATCTTTTTATGTACTTATATTCCATCTAGTCCATTGAATAAACAGCAATTTTTCAGAGACTTTAGAAGCTGTTTCATCAGTTTACCTCAAACAGTAAAAGTAGCCTACTGAAAAGGCACTGGTCATCTTCATCTGCATATTCATCATCTTCATATTCGTCAACATTCCTCACACAGCTCATCCATGACATCCCTGAGGACAGCTCTTTTTTGGAAACAGAGCTTCTGGAATCTCTTGCTGTGAGAGTATTTCTTTCTCCATGGTGGTGCTGTGACAATCTACCGTAGAGCTGTTCCTGATGAAGAAATATTCCTTCTCATTAGAAAACAAACAGAACAATAATTGTGCAGCATTTGTTTTGGAGAAGTAAACCACCTACCTTAGCAGACAATGCATAAATGCCAATATTCTTATAGATCACTTGAATCTCATGTTTTGTTCTCATCTACACTGGTGAAGTCTATGGGACTTTCCCAGCTGGCATTTCTGAGCATTATTTTCCCAAATTATTTCTTCATTTTCTTATAGCAGAGCCTTGTTATCATAAGCCAAATCATAAAATTCGGACTTGAACAAATGTATAATTAAGAGATAGCAATATGTTATTAGAATATTTTTTTTCTTGTGACACAGAGTATTTAGCATGGTCTGCATGAGATATGTCTTACATAAAAATTACTTTTAAAACACAAAAAAAAACCCAAACAAATTAAAAAAACCCAACCAACAACAGAAAGGGTATTTGCAGAAACCTCAAACTGAAGGGATCTGCATGTAATTGTGCAGTGTGGTAAGAATTTAGAAAATGTAAGGGAAAGCACTGCAAAAGGTTGTATATCCTTAAGCATATTATTAAAAAAAAATGCTGAGGAATGTCTGTTATCAGTTAGCAAACTAACTTATGACTTTAAATTATCTTCTTGACAATTACCTTGACAATTTATCAAGAAGTAAGTTTCATTTTGAAAGAAGAGATCTATATTTTAAGCTCAGTAACTTCTAGAAGAATGTGCTTCTATTGTTGGATGCCAACATCAGAATCTTTTTAGTATATTCTATTACTAATATTAGTACTGTTGAATAATTTCAGAGCAGTTATCAGTATTCAATAACACCAGGTGTGGTTTATCATGTCTTTCCACATTGACTAGGAATAATTATTTTTAGTTCTTTGTATTCTGTGGTCTTGAATTTATCAAAGAGTTGCACTTTATCTCCTTTTTTAACTAGAACTGTATCTTTCTCCAGATTTAGTAGCAATTTAATGTTAATGTGCAAGACAAACTGAAGAATTGTTAAGATTTTAAGTGTCTGCTTTCTTGGTCCTTTTTTTAGGTCCTTGTCTCAAAATCTAATTATGAGCAGCAGCTGAAGTTTCAGAGATTACAGGAAGGAGGTGAGAAGGTTCCTGATCCTAAACCAGGCACTTGTGTTAATCTGGAAATAAACCAAAATTGACTACCATCCTGAGGAACTCCTGCTGGACTTCATCTTTGTGGGGCTATAATTGAAAACAAATCTACTCCATGGTAGATTTCTTTCTCATCTGGGAGATAATAAATTATGCACATTATCAGACCTTTTTCAGATCTGTTTCCTACTGACCACTATCGGAACTCTTCAGGTCGTTTACCCACTACTGCTCAACCCAGCCTATATGCTCAATGCTCCTAATACCAACTGTAGCAAAGTCTTCCTCTGACTAACTGAGACCTTATCTCATTAGTCACCAGCCTCAGCACAATACTGGTTTATCAATAAGATTCTTCTGCTCCAAGAGCACTGCAAGAATTCTGGGCCCAAAAGTCTCAGAGGTGGAAGGACTGGATAGAAATTAAATAAAATTATGCTCAAATTGACATGGATTGGAATTGACAGATCAGTAATACCTTTCTTTATTGCTGTCATTTAGTATTTTTGGGGGGAATAGAAAAAAGCTCCTTCCCCAAAGCCGTGGAGAATGAGTTATTATAACCAGCTTTATTTCTGAAGGTCAAGGATGCTCTATCCAAACCAAGGGATTTGAACAGTACTCAGAACTGATAGTTTCATTCCATGTGCCACACGGACGACAGCTACAGGATAATTTAAGTCTTGAGGAGCTTAATAGGAAAGAGAGGGGAATTAGGAGTACAGGCAGAAGTCCTGTAGAAAATGCTGATGTTTGACACGTCATTCAATGGGTGACCTAACAGCTATCAACTACAAAGTCAGAATACTTAAATTTTTAAAAAATCACATCAATGTCTCTTTACACTTATTTATGGCTCTTATCATGACAATAATTAGAAGCATTTGCTATCTGGAAAGCATGTCAAAATTTAAGAATTACTCTTTCATAAATAAAAAAAACAAAACACAGTGCTTCATGAGAAATAAAGGGGGTTAAATATCTGAAAAATGATTATTTAATCTATGCAAAATGGCTTTGGGTTCTGATGTTGAGAGTTTTTTTAAGTGACAGTGAAAGTGGTAAATGAAGTTAAAATAGATACAAATATTAGGTTTTATAATTTTAAATCTAAAATATTAATAAAAATTAATTTACATTAACTAATTAATAAAATAAAGTGGGACTCCGTTAAAGACAAGACACAAAGAAATAAAGAATTTCAATGGGATAGACTCAAAGCTGAGCTGAATTTAGAGTTGATAAACTCAAAATTTAGTTGAACAAAATCTAAGAATTATGCATCTCTACAAATAGAAGTAAACCTATTTTTAAATGTATATATATATATTAAATATATAATTTACAATGCGAAGAATTAAATTGCAGGATTGCTTTTTAAATATTTTTTTTTTAAATTGCATTTATCTCTGTATTATTTGTATGTATCCTTGATATATCATACCATGTGAAAGTGGAAAAACTAATTCCTTCAACCCACAGGAAATATCTACACAATAATTTTTCAGAACCTTTTCTTTGATTTGAGTGGTTTGCAGCTTATGCTTACACAGCTTTTCCAGATTTTGCAGAATGTTTCAATGAGAAAGTGGAATTGTGAAGGCTGATCTTGGCCACACATTTGTTATTATTGCTTAATATTTATTTTTATATATTATTATGTATGTTATATATATATATATATATATAATATAATATATATAATATAATATATAATATTATGTATAATATTATCCATCAAACTATGTATTATTATATATGTTATATATAATATCTATAATATATATTATATTAGATATAATATTACCTATTAATATAAATATTATATATATATTATATGTTATTATTTGTTACTATAAACTTGGGCAAAGTAATTTTACAGACTATGCATGAAGTGTCATACATATTTTGAGTATACACGGCAAAAAAATAGAAACTTTTTGGCTAATACAAAGAATGGCAGTAAAGAGTAATCAGGAATGACTGTTTTTCATTAAATTTACAAAAAATACCAAAATGTATAATTTTCAATCCACTCAAATAACATGGATAAACCCAAGCTTAGCAAACCAGTATTACTGCTCAGAGAATGACTGGTTTAATATAAAATTAAAAAACAAGTTTAAGTGATATGAACAAAATATTCTGATATTTCCAAATTATTTACTTCTCTTTAAATTATTAAATAGACATCATAGTGAATCAGTCTCTAAAACTCATTCTGAACATAGTGATTTCATTAAAATCTCAAGTGTAAATACCTTTCAAATTTCCATTACAAAATGAACATTACAGATCACAATGACCACGACAGTAAGACTAGAAGGGAGGATACAATCTGGCCAAATGTGTGGAACTGATACACCATAAAAGGCAAATTGGTGAAAAGGAAAATCTGAGGCAGTCATAAACAAGTTTACAGAAAGTGTCATAGGCCTGAAGAAAATGGTGCCTCTTTGGCCATTGAATGGCACAGAAACTACATGAGATGGTATTTGTGATCAACATAGAACTTTCTAAGCTGTCAGCGCACTGAAAAAATGCTCCAGTGACTCTCCCTCGAGGACTCTGTTCCCAGCAGACCCCAGAGTCACAGGTTTCTCCCTCCCATCCTTGATGCATACTAAGAAGCTACAGCTGACATCAGCTCTCACCGTTATCTGGCTAACTTCTTCCTCTGACTAATGATATGGATTCTCAGCTTCCAAAACATACCTTTCAGCAGAGCAAAGAAGAGTTTAGGTAATTTTAGGGAATACCTTACTTAGGGTAAGGTAAGACACTGCCAAATCATGCACCTGGCATATTTTAAGAAATATAGAAAGTGTATATTTTTTTTATTAGAAGGTACAGTGTAAGAAATAGGATACTGAATAAAAATAGACAAACATTGCAAAAAAAGACCATCTGAGCGGGTATTTCTCCAGTGTAACTACTACTTAGAAACTTGAGGTGAAGGTTCAAGATGATTCCCAAAGAAAGTCTGAACTGCTACTTAAAGCTAGTCTCAGTCCTTCAGAGTAGAAAGTTTTGCCCAAATGGATGATGGCTGTCATCATCACCATTCTGTGGAGCATTATTTTGTATGTAGGATTTTGTGTTCCTGTCAGCTTTAACAGCTCAGCTAATTGACCCTTGTATCCTCTGTAAATAATTTCTCATGTGAGAGAGTTTCAGATGCTGTTGAGTAGAACTCAACATATCCTACAGATATTGGAAAGGAGCAAAAGTGTTCAGCAACATACTTAGGTTAAAAGGATCCAGCAACCTAATTAGCTTGTTCTAAGCGTACTTATTTACAGAGTGCAAATACATTATTTTGTGACAAATGTATGAACAAGAGTAACCATCACAAGGAGTCACCTCTTCTTATGTGGAAATGGACACAAACTTCTAACTCTTTTTTTGGCATAGAACTTCATTACATGTGTTTTCCCACACAAGAATAAAACTTTGAGGCTCAGTGACAGCTCTTAATCGAGAATAAACAGGATGACACACTTGCTAACTGGAGACAGAAGTGTATTTGAATCATAAACATAATTTCTTGGAACAGAGGAGGATAACCTTCAAACTGTATATTTATCCAGTTTGACATCTGAAAGAATGATTTAAAAAAATGATGACTGGTTCACAAATAAATAAAAAAAAATCCAAAAAAAAAACCACCAAACCCTCCAGACTATATCAAAGTTCAAATTCTGTAGAAATTGGCTTTTTTAAACCATTAGAAAATTGCATGTTGATTTTGAAACTCATGGAAATGCAAGGAAAGTATCACATTCATGCATATATTAAATCAGCCAAGTTTTGGGTCATCCCCATGATAGTCACTGAAGAAAATTAATTGCTTCTGAAGGATAGCCTGTGTTCCATGAGGAGTGCTGCACTTGTGTCTAATAGATGTGTCTGTCATCCAAGTTTGATTGAGTTCAATGCATGGCTGATTATTCCCTCTAGTCACTTGGGAGTTTGCCCTAGACAAATAGTTAAAGTGGAGGGAGATGTGTCACTGGGTAGCTATGGTGTTGGATTTATTTACTATTGATTGACCTTGCCTTAAGTAATGTGACTTTGAAAAAAGTCAATTAATCCTTATGTTTTAGTTAGGAGAAGTTTTATTTATTTATGTATTTGTAAGTAAAAATATGTGTAGAACCTACAGAGCCCATCCATGAGTATCTATTTTGGAGTTCCTACTTCAAAGCAAGCAAAATTCAATAACTATCCTCAAGGGCATAATCAAATTCCCAACGTTTGTTGGAGTATTGCATTATTTGCTTGGTGAATTGATCTTCTCTGTAGTCTGGTTATGCAATACCTGTGAGTTTCACAATATCTGACTTATTTGTATGCCACATCAAGAATGTGAGACATACCACATTTGTTTAAGCAAACATATAAATTCTATTTCCATTGTCTTATAGAGATTTATCAACATATGTGTTCATACATGTACAATTGTATGCTGATTTGAAAACAAATATAAAATAAAACTTTCATATTTCTGTATTTATGCACAGAATGCTACAAAAATTAGCTAATGTTTCATCTCCTTGTTTCCTACAGAGTGCATTCTCATTTGTATGTAGATGCTGCTACTTAATTATTTTACAGATTAATGATCCGGGTATCTATTATGTGCAGGTAATATTTATAATTAGAGACTAATTTGAAATGAGTATTTATTTTGTTGTCCACATATCATTGGATTAAGCCAGAATCTATTGACCTATTTGTAATTTATTCTAGGGTTTTTTTATTGTCATTTTTTGACTTTTAGATTGTTTGTGGGAATATTCTGTTGTGTGCTCCAATGGTTTAACAGCTACTACAGATACTCTTGTTAGAAAGATGATGTGAAAGACTGAATACTTTCGATTTAGAACACTGTTCAGAAACATAATGTTATATTTAGGATGCTTTCATGTAAATAGAGAAAATTATAATAAATGTATGGATATTTCTACATTACAAACTTGGGCAAGGGAATTAATAAGTATTATCTATCTATCTATCTATCTATCTATCTATCTATCTATCTATCTATCTATCTATCTATCTATCTAATCTATCTATTGCCTGTAATGTTACTAGATACTTTTGTTTGAGTGTAAATTATAAACTACAATGAAAGCATTTTTTTATTTGTGAATACTAGAAAACTAAAATTCTTTCACCAGTATGGAATGAAAATAAGACTTAAAAAAAGAAATAGATGTATACTTATAGATAGGCTTTATTATTTTGGACAGGATCTTAATTTATTTTCTAATTAAAACATGTTAATTTGCTCTTAGTTTTATTTCCAGGAATGAATAATATTTATCCTTACTTTTTACAGGAATAGCTGATTGATTACTCTTACTAGATGAATATTGTATGGTTTTATTCCAATCAATTACAGCACTATTAAAGAAGAATAACACTGGTGTGAATGACTAAATTACTTCATTCTGCACCAAGAACTTGCTCAATTCTCTGCACAGAACAGACAGGCGTTTGGAATAACTGCATTGACTTTCTGAAGGAATTGATAGTGCTCAGCAATTACGATTTTTTTTCCTTCATTTTTTCACCTCTTTTCTCGTACACATTTTGGGTTTTATAAGAGGCAGTTATCAAACCCTTAAATCCTCATTTCTTTCTTGAAATTGTAAGCAACAGAAAATACAAACTTTGTTAACATACAGTTTGGTAACTTCTGGCAACAGCAGAATTTCTTCATTCAGTATGTTGGATCTGCCTTGAACTTCAGAATCTGATCATCATATGAATATTGAAATTTTCTGTGAAATTTAGCATACAACTGAAAAGGAATGATATATGCACAGATGGAGCCTTCCCTCTCACCTAGACTGACATTTTAAAAATATATTTAAAGAAAAAAATAACAATTAGAAATGTAGCAAATATTCCATGATTTGTTGCAACATCACTGAAATGAAAGTACAAATAATTGAATCATTTCCAAACACACTATGAATGAGAACCACTTAAAAATATTCTGAGTGTTTATGCCATTTCACGTATTGCTATGCTCAATTTGTTTGGTTTTATGCCACATATATCTTTATTAAAGATATTGGCTTTGAATTGCTGGAAGTTTCCATGATATTTATCTTCTCAAATCTAGAAACCAATTGAAACACACCAATCTGGCTGATAAATACTGCGGAGCAAAAGTGAGTCCCTCAGTCCAAAATCTTTGGATGTTGTTCATCTTACTGCCACCTGGGAGAAAATCAGAAAATTTAAGAACTCAGCTGATGTCAAAAGACAATCACACCTAGAAATAAATTTTTCAGCTAACCTGTAATATTTAATAATGTCACATTTTGGATGCTGTGGCTTTGGGTTATTTTTCTGTGGGTCAGCACAGAGCAGATGGAGTTTACACTTCTAAATTAGCAAATATAAATTTCTTGGACTGATTTTCATGGATACCCCTGTAAGGTATCTCCACAAGAGAATCATCAAAATCTATAGATTTTATACATTTGTATACCATGATATATCACATATCCCTATGGAAAATGAATGAAAACCCCAAAAGATGTGATACGCCGGATACCTGGTCTCACACAGGTCAACAGTAAAAGATAAAAGAGTCTGTTTGCCCATGATTGAGCAAATTTTTTATCAAACAACCTTTCATCTCCCCTCCTTCCACTTCTATCCTCTGCAAAAAACTTCACAGTATGCTCAAAAGAAAATCTTGAGAACCAGCATTCAAGCAGTGAGCAACAAAGGTGTATGTAATTAGCCCTTTCTCCTACTCTTAAGTCCCAAGCGATTTTTGGTTAAGCAGTATTGCAGGCTAAGCAACATATTTAAACAATCTCAGCACATTGTAATGAAGAATATGTACCTTAAGGTAAGAAAATGTTAGGCAGACAACTTACCATGTATTTTCAGTTAATTTCTTTCAAGATGCAAAATACATACTGGGAAAAGCGATTTTTTTAACTTTTATTGAGTAAAACCCTACTGAAAACAGAAAGAAGTACAATAAATGTGCTTGGCATCGCTATTAGTTGTGGGAAGGCCAACACTCTCATGGGACTAGAGGCTACCTTTGCTCTAATTACAGTTTCCTATATGGAATGCTAAATGTCTAAAGACTAATGGAACAAATCTTACCTTATCATCTAACATTTTAGTATTTATATCATCCATAGACATCTATAGATGCTGAATTCAGAGAGATTTTTAAGACAATCTGTTCCTTTACAGAGAAGTTAATAATGGAGGAATGTGTAGGGCCCTGTATACTCCTGTTTGGCTTTTATGTGAGTGGGGACGATCGCTGAGGGCACATCCCCGGCTCAGGGTATTGTTGGAGTTTGAGAACCGGCTGACACAGCACCATTGAAACAGTTTGATCTTTGCATTCATTCTCAAAGCCATCAATCCTGACACAAATGGACACTGAGATGAGGCATTGAGGCAAGCATGGAAAATGGCACCTTTTCCCTGTCATACCTGCTGAGAGTGGATAACTTCTGGTAGGCCCACTGGGCACAGCCGAACTGCCCTGGAAGTGGGAGTACAGATGGGTTGGACAAGTCCATCAATCATGGGGGACTCTACCTCCAAACATTTTACTGCTTGGGAGCACTGTGCCCACCTGAGTCTCTCTTCTAACTTTTGAGTTAGAGTCTGCAAACTGCCACATTATAGACATAATTAGATGAAGTTTAGTGCCACCGTCTGACATCCTCTCACGGATATTTATGAAAAAATTATTAAAAAATTAAAACTTATCTGAAGAAAGCAATAGACAGCGTACTCTAGGGAGCATTCCTGCCCTGCTGGGAAATCCAGAAGTGACTCTTATTTCCATAGCTCTCTGAAATCCTTCTGGTAGTGGTTCACCACAGCTACTAAATACAAGCATAACTCCATATAATCCCCCACTCCCTCCCCTTCCCATTTGTTCATAAGATATTTTCAGAGGAAGATATTTCAAAGTAAGCTCTTATCCAAAGTATGCTTGGTTTTGGTTCTTACGTCATTCTGTGGTTTTTGTGATTTTTGTGTTATTTTTTCATAGGAAACTAAAAAATAATATTGTTTTTCTACTAAAGTGATTTTGGAAGTCGATCTATTTGAAATCATACTGAATATATATTTGGAAGGTGAGGGCACATGACCAAGCATGGGAAAAAGAGCTTGCAAACATGGCTACAAGGGAACCCTCTGTTTACAACTAAGGAAACATAATTTCTGCCAAAGGAACTGCTAAGGGTGCAGTGCCTGAGACTTTATGTCAAAGTTTAAAGCTGGGCACTTGTGCAGCTGTCTGAAACAGAGGATACTCAACACGACTTGCCAAGTGACCCCAAATATCTGAAATGAGAAGACAATAAAGAAATAGTGTCAGAGTGCTAGAGTGCAAGATGAGCACTGAGAGGAAGACAAAGGAAGGAGTACCTGGAAGATGTGAGGTTGAGAGCCAGCTCTCCTGCAATCGACGTGAAGATTCTCTGGGACTATAAATCAAAACTTCACCTTAATCAAAGCACCCGAAGAGAAAAATAAAGGGGTAAACACTAAAATGAATTTTTTTTTGGGAAAAAAAATCCCCAAAACAAAACAAACCCCACAGTAGCAAAATCTCTTTAGACTAGGGAGGTGTAACATAGCAAAATTAGCTCCTTATATTTATGAATACTAGATCACACATCAAATAATTCCTGAAAATAGCAAAAGAAAAAAAAAATCTGGTTTTGTACTTATTTTTTTTCCTTTTAGAGTACAATTTTGTAGAAACAATTTAGTTTCATTATGTTTTGAAAAGCCCCATCAAATTTGATAAATTTTTTAACTCATCTGTTATAGCTTCACTGGCTTTCCATCTCAGAAGCACAAGAGAAAGTAGAAAAATAAGGCTGTACATTTGAACAGCTGCTTTATTAGGAGCACCTAAATCTTTGCCCACAACCTCAACAACTTGTAAGAAGCCTGATTGCTGGGAAACACAGATTGTCCATATTATGGGAGACACTATTTGCATAGAAGCTAACTGGATTGAAGAAATTTTTATTTTTTCCTTTGGTGTAGGTCGTTTCATGGATTGGGAAAAGGCTTAGGATTATTGTACCATTTTCTGCAATATTTTTTAATATTTTTTAAAATGAAGAAGGATGTGCAGAAATTCATGGAAGATTGTGGTACTTTATGTATTGACTTTTATGTCACAATTGTAGTTAGATCAAATGTTTCTATGTGTTTCTATACAGTTGATTGTACCACGTTGCAGTTCTTTAGCATTTCTGCTTTCAATTTGCCTGAGGCTAGTGATGAAATTCCTCCTTCTTTGTGGTATGCACGGTTGCAACATGGAAAATTAGGAAATCTGTGGAAACAAGAACTAAAAAGTTATTCTAAAAGCAAAGACAAATTAAAAAAAAAAGGAAAGCAAATTAATCACATAGGGGGAAAATGTGTTAATGCTTCTTTTTACTCATTTTCTCTTTATTTCCTATCAAGATTTTGACAGGAAGTGGTTAATTGAAGAAATGTAGAAAAGATTGACAGGAAATATTACTGGGGGAAAGCTGAGGGGAGAGTACAGCATTGTAGAAGGCATCAGGCTACACAGACACAAAAAGCTCGTGCAGAGGATTTTCAATCAGACCAGCAGTCAGCAAGCAGGAGGAAATAAATACTCAAGTGACAGCTCCACTGTCAGACTGCGTGTCCATCAAAAAAAACCCTGGCCTTCTCGCCCACCTGCCTTCCCCTGCTGGCCCCAGAAGTTCTTCACCTTGGAAACAGAGGAAGATACCTTCCTGGATCAGGTGTCCTGAAAATAGACCAGATAGCAGTGGATAGTTTGCCTGCTGCTTCTTGTGCTCACAGCTGTGTCAAGGGAGAGCACTTTTACACGCCTTTGCAGCAAGGGCAAGACAGGAAATTAAGGTGGAAGCCACGACTTTGCCTCTTCTGTATCTTGCATGTCAGTCTCGGTCTTTTTTTTTTAGATTTTTCATTTCACTGCCAGTCACATTTTCAGGAAAAAATTGTCACAGTCATTTAATTCAATGCTATTTCACCATATAAGTACAGTTCATATTTGCCTATGAATATGCCATATGTGTAAAGATCATAAAGACATTTCCACAAAAAGAATGCCTCAAGTTATCAAAAAAGTAAGGTGAAGTGATTAAATACTTACATAGTAAGAGGATTAATAAGTACATTGAAAAAGGAAAAAAAAAATCATTGAGAAAGTATGTCAAAGTAAAGATTGGAAGTTAACTTTCTCTAACTTGCAAACAGTTTGCTAAAAGGTTTGTAAACCTTGAATATCATCTGACTGCTAGATTTTTAATAAATTATATACAGCATCTCCAGTGTCTACACCCTAAAATCTATATTTGAGGTTAATTTCTTATTTGGTATAATAGGAAAATTTTTAAACTGCTATTTAAGTTCCTACTGGTAAAGATTATCCTGTTTTTCTGTGGGTATTTCCCATATGAACAATGTCTTTCAAACAGGCAAAAATTTTCAGCCACACACAGTGTTGAACAAAATCCATAAAATGTGAAAATTAAATTAGACATTAAAAAAATTATTTGAGGACTAAGGTCTTAGAGAGTGACATAAAGGAAATTGTTGATGCAGAGTCAGTGAACATATTTAAGGCTATTCTAGTAATGCACAAGACTAATTATATATCACTGACTTCTTCTAAAATGTTGTACAGACATGAGCTAATTAATCTGCTCCATCAGAGATAGGAACAGAAGTATTGCAAATATAGCACCACCTGCCACAGCTTCTGGTAAAAGGTAGAAAAACCCCTTATTTTCAACAATCACCGCATGTTGGGCTTTTTTGTCTTGGAAACTGAATGCACATGCATGTGTATATATGTAAACTGAAATAACTGAAGAGATGTCAAAGTAAATGTGAAAAAACTACATATAAAAGTCTGATTTTGAAGGATGCTAAACATGAAATTTGATTACTGAACAATGGTACTATTCCAGGTTTTACGATCCATTGGGGTCAATAGTGTTCATAATTAAAATATTAAATACTTATTAACAGTTTATTTATGCTACATCTCATCATATACTGAGCAGTGGAGCTCTAGAAACTGGGGAATAATTTTTTATCCTGCACTGACTTGTGTATCAATTATATTCTTAGTTTGTCTTACTGCAGTCATTAAGATCCCTCTGCTACAGTTGTACAAACAAATCAAGGATGTTTTAGTGAAAAGACAACAATTCAAGAAAAAACAGCAGATGAATATACTCAGAAACAACATATTGTTCTTGTGTTTGGCTGTGACATAAGCATATCCTAAATTTTCAACATTGAAAGAAAAGTAAAATTATTCACATATTGCTTTGGTAACTACTGACATGCAGTGGATAAAGTGTTCAGAAGCAGTGTGTGACTGACATTTGTCTTCTTTGAAGCATCTGAAAGCAGAGAACTCAGAGAGTTCAAAAGCAATGTATATGTTGTAGAGTCAAAGACAGTGACAATGTTGTCTAGGAAAAGTAGTGAGAACTTAGCAGTGAATTTGACTGGGGAAGTTTTTATTATTTGAATGTGGAAGGAGGACTATGTTGCTAGTTTGTTGTTTTTTTTAATTAAATCTGTTGCAAAGAGAAATAGTGCAATCTTTCTTTAAGGGACACTTGGGAACATTGCCTGAAACTTAAGCCAAAGAGTGATACACACACACATACACACATATATTATTCATGGAAGGGTAACTAGTGAGTTTTTCAGATAGTGAAATACAAGCAAATCTTAGTTATTGTTTAAGTATTCTATATTTCTTATAGAAAAAGTTAAAGGACCTCTAAAATATTTGGAATTATTAGGGAGAAATTGTGTACCTGGACTTGTATATGACAACATTTCAAACTGTCAGTAAGTATTAATTTAAGAACACCGTGCCCAGATTTTACTAGCTCTTTTAGGAAGCATAATGCTTTTAATGTCAGGTTTCTGGTCTTTAAATTAACCTTAAAGACAGACTAACTAATAAGCTTGCATTAGAGCTGGGGTATGGTCTTAATTATGGAGACACTCACTTGTCCCTTTAGGATTTAGAGTTTTGAACCAGGTTTAGTTCTGAGTTTTAAATGCACAGAGAAAAGATGGTATCATTTCTTTTTATAGTGATGCCACTCGTCCTTTTCTTCAGCATTGAGCCATCTTAAATATAATGCAGGAAGACTACAGATAAGTAATATTTCATTATTCATTCTAGAGAGTTGTGAAATTTATAAAATTTATATTTTTGCAAAAATAATATTACTGTAAAACTAGCCAGTGGCCAGATTAGTGCAAACCTGGGGAAGTCTCAGAGCAGGAAAAATGAGGAATCATAGGATCACTTTCATTTTCTATTTAAAAATTACTAAAATAAAAAAAGGGGAAAAAATTTCACCTAGTGCAAAATAGACCCATTGCTCTTATTGCCCCAAGGCATAAGCAAGGATAAGACTTAAGAAGTCAAGTTACGTTAGTTTGGATTAAAAAGTGAAGACTATAAATCTTCATCCATTCATATATAAGCTGGAACTATCTAATAAGAATTCAGAAGAAATTTTCCCTTTAGGCAGATTTTTCAATAGAGATTTTGGTATCTTTTTCTGATGTATTCAATCCTGACTATTGAAGATGAAATAAATAGAGAGAGCCTTGATTCATTATAGCAGTTTCTACATATTTACATGTTCTTAAAGACCATTTTGGCCTTGGCAGTTCAGTCAGACTGGAGGCATTTCAAAATTGGTACTGATGACTATACCTAAGCTTTTCAAACTGTAGAAAAAAATCCTTATACTTACATTAAAAGTAGGTGAAAGTTTGAAATATCAGAGCACAGTAACTGCATTCTATCCTTATTTTTTATATATTCTGGATATATCGCTGCCTGAGTGCTCTAGACATAGCATAGGCAGAGGTATATGATGCCCACTATTTGGTCTACTGTAGCAAACTAAATATCTTACCCTAGAAAACTTTAGAATAATAGCAAATCATGGATCTGTTGAAGTAGATCTGCAATACATGTGAAAAATCTGTGTCGTGGAAGATGCTTTATTCAAAATGTTTTCATTA
The DNA here is from genome assembly GCF_030490865.1 of Poecile atricapillus. Lineage (NCBI taxonomy): Eukaryota > Metazoa > Chordata > Aves > Passeriformes > Paridae > Poecile > Poecile atricapillus. The sequence goes on along the minus strand of NC_081250.1, from coordinate 99,168,509 downwards.
CCATAGTTTCATAGCTCAAACTTTACAAGATAACTCATATTGTATTTGTTCCAAATGTGAAGTTAGCAATTATCTGGAATAATGTAGAGGTTCAAATAAATATTATACCAGCTGTTCATTCTGCTCTGCTATGTACAAGTCCTAGTTTTGAAGTAGGAAAATCCTAATTCTAAAGGCATGTCAGTCAAACCCTTTTCTGCCAGAGCATAGCTTGAAAAAACAAAAAAAATCCACAACCAACAACAAAATAACAACCAAAGAAAACCACACAAAAATCAAGAAAATCACTTTCTTTAGTCTAAAGAGATAATATTCATATTCTTAATTATCTACAGGTAGGGGTTAATTATCCATATAGGCTTTGAAGTGGCTTGGATGAAGATAGGTCAATGAAAAATAAAAGTAAAAACTGCAGGTGATATTCAGAATTTTGTGGAGATCACGAATGTCTTTCTATTGTGAGAAAGAATAGGACTATATATCCACTTAAACGAATAAAAGGTTCCATCTCCATAGAGGATAACAAACTTTTAGAGGATCCTAGGCTCAAATGTAAAATCCCTGCAATGCCAGATTTTCAGGGAGATTCAAGGACTTTTTTTCTGTACTTGAAGGCTTATGTTAATCCAGTCAGTAAAGCCAGTAATTTATTGAGCGCACAAGGATGTCAGTCATTTGGGTCATCTGTGCTTACTCTGCTTTTGTAAACTACATTTAATGGAGAGTGATCTCCTGTGAAGGGAATTGTATCTCACCATAGGGAGTGTGCCATGAAAACCCTCCAGTTTCTTCTGCACAGGGAAAGGGTGCCCCTGTCTAATTACAGATTTATTTTATGTTTATGCTTCAGCAAATGCAGTCAAAGATCACAACACCTGGGTAATGCAAAGCTCTGAAAGGAGGATATCGCACTTTGGAAAAAATAACAAAATGCCATCAAGGATTGGAAGATAGAGGAGGAGAAGTAAGAAAAAAGGAAAAGAGAAGGCAAGTTTTCAGGGTGTTTGAAGCTTGGATTTAATAATCAAAAGTTACCAGCAGTGCTCTAAAAATCAAAGCTCAGCATTTATATTTATTTCACTTGGTCTTAGAGAAGAAGCCAAGAGAAGGGCTGATACTCTTCTGCAAACAAACTCTACTTCAAGGACAAAATTTCCAGTTTCCCAAATGATAAATAGAATTTTCTTTCGCTAAATATTCTATGATGTAGAAGGTGAACTGGCAAACCAAACAGTAGATTTAAGTGTTGAACTTTCTTTGAAAATAGTGTACACTTTCAATACATGGTGGTAATATTTAGATGTAGTACACAGAGGAGGAGGCATAATAATAAGTAAATACCAAATTCATTATTGCTTATAATGAGCTCTTAATGTTAAAAAATGATCGTAAATTCACTGTCTTAAAAATGACAGGACACATGTTTGCAAAATTACATTAATTAATAATTCTCTTAGACTAGACAATTTAGAAGACTTTTATGTAGCAATAGGGGAGTATAATTGAGAACACCCCTGCTCTTTGAGAGTTATTTGATTTTACAGTATTTGTGGAACATTGCCTGTCCCTAAACCACAAAGAATAAAATAAAATAGAGCGAAGAATTTCTAGACCCAGAATAAACTTCTTGGGGCTTTTTAACCTTTTTTGTCCAAAAAGTCCTATGACACATACATCTACTTAGCTTTCACCACACAGAATACATAGAAGTGATTTGGTGGTGATGGATGAGTCACTTAAGTTCTGGTCTCAGAAATGAATGGTTCCATTCCCTGACCTAGAAGACTGAAGAATGATGGAAGAAGGTATTTTCTCCAACATTGTTGTTTTTGTGACTGGGGTGGGGGTGTATCCGGTGAGATCCAAAGGTTGTACGTCAATTTGGTGATAGGCAACAAAGAAAGTTGGCATTCTCTTCAGCTACTTAAGGTATTCCCTGGAGGAAACAATAGGTGTTGAGGGCTGGGTATAACATCCAACAAGCACTTTCCTATGGCATTACTTTTGACATCATAGAGGAATGATGTGTAAGATGAAGGTGGAAAAGGTGACTAAAAGCATGTTGATAGCACAGCTTCCATTGTCTAACCTCTGGTAGAGCAAGGAGCTTTTCTTCCCAGAAGAGATGACACAAACATGCAGTGCACTTACTTGTGTTTAGACCCTAAATAATTCAATACCTAAAAGCTTCTATACTTTATGTTGTACATGTTTGCTTCTATGAAACCAGAGCGATGAATTTTTACAGAGTGTGAATATACTCTAACAAAAGTTTGACATTATATTAAAAGAAAAAGTATTTTTAACTGAAGTAATAAAAGGTGGTACTTTTTTTAAGAGAAGTTTCTAAGACTTGTAAGGTTACAGAACAAAAAATAAACCCAAACTCTCCCAGGAGGACTTAATTTTGAGGTTTCTGATTTTTATCTATAGCTTTATTTTTTACAGTCAGCATGATTTCAAGAAGTTCTTCATACCTTCAGCCTCTAAGAAAGATGGATTTTATCTGCATCCTGAAATAATAAATGCTTTGGAATGTCTTCTATGAGACTTTGTATATCTTGAATAAGGTTGAGAGTAGAAAATGTGCTTCCCTTTCTAGGTACCCTGGAATGGAATCCAGCCACTTAGGTGACTAAAAACAATGATTGTAAAACTGTTATAAAAGCTTGAATCTGTTTTAGTTTGCAGTTTTAAATCCAATTCACTCTGTTGATTTAATGTGCAACAACATGAAAGCCATTAAACCTTCAGCTTAAGCTTACTTGAATTACATGTCACTGCTAGAGATTTCTTTGAAATATATCCAATAAATAGCTTGAAAATGTCCTCATAAAAAAGATCTTATACATAATTTTTCTGTATAATTCTAATTTTAGTTTTTTTCCTCTCTGTCCATTACAGATGCAGATGTTTACAAAAGTAGGACTATTACAAGGATTCAATTATTACAGCACCGCAGCAAGAATCTAGACTCTGTGAGTGGGTACTGTCAAGCTGATACCACAGAATATACATTCTGCTGGAGGGCATATAATTTTTCAATCTCAAAACAAAGGAAGGCAGAAAATTTGTTCTTTTTAACAGTGGATTCTTACTGTATGTATGGTCTCAGTACTTTAAAAGCAAAGAAACACCACTCCATTAATTTCAAAGATTTAATAAAATTCAATTTAGTAATGAATAAAAAGATCTTGTGCAGATTGCTTTTCTCCTCCTCCTTAGAGCTTTCCATGAAGATGAATCATATTTTTGGCACACTAGTAGGACACTTGCCTTTATATCTTACTTTTGCAGATCACTGATCTGCTGTTTTGGCAGATTTTAGCAAACCATATGAAATCAGTTTTTCCCGATATTTCAAATTGCTTAAAGCTCCCCGTTACTCTACCCTCTTTAATGCTGGTAGGTTTTTTTAACTCTTGGAATTATTTTTTTATTTTATTTTTATTATTTTCTACTGACTGTGCACGATATTCCATATCCTGATTCTAGCTAACCTTTGAAGGCAAGCTGACTTACAGTGATAGCCTTTCTCCTGCCTCAGAGTTCTCTATTTTTCTGTGTTGGCTGAAATGTTCAGATTTGCGCTTTTACTGCCATCTAGTGCCAGAATTAGAAAGAAAAGTTTAAAATAATCATTTCTCATGGGGCTTGGAAGAGGGTCAGTATTGGCTCTAAGAGAAACTGTTTTAGTTTCTGGCTGAATCAAGTACTGTAGAGAATATTAATAGATGAAATTCTAAAGATACGTGAGTTTTTATGAGAAGTTAAGAAGGTGGGCCAACATGTACTAAATGGATACATGCTCAACCTAGCATCATGCACTATGCTTGCCCAGACACAACTATTACATTTACTTTGATATCTGCTATTAAACTGACAGCACTGCATTTTTTAACATAGCATTTATACGACTGCACTTGCCTACTGGTTCTGGCTGGGATAGAAGGATTTTTTTTTTTTTTGTAGTAGCTCTTATGGTGCTATGCTTTGTCTTTGTAATGAGAATAGTGTTGACAAAGTAAGGATGCTTTAGATATTTTCTGTCAGTATTTACAGAGAGTCAAGGGCTTTTCTGATTCTCAGATTGAGCTTCCATCAAGGAGGCTGGAGGTGCACAAGGAGGGGACACAGCCAGGACAGCTGCCTGCAACCAAAGGGACATTCCATACCATACAGCAATAAAAGCTGTGGAAAAGAAGGAGAAAGGGGAGGATGTTTGGAGAGATGGAGTTTCTTTTCCAAAGTCACCATGACATGGTGATGGAGATGGAGCCTGGCTTTTCTAGGGAAGGCTGAACTGTTTTCCATCAATGGGAAGAGGTTAATGAATTCCTAGTGTTTGTTTCCACACATGGGTTTTACTTTACCTATTAAGGTGTCTTTGTCTTAATCCATCGGTTTTCTTACTTTTACCCTTACAATTCTCTTCTCCATCCTGTGGATGGAGGGAGCAAGCATGTGTGTGGCTGAGCTGTCTATCCCTGTTAAACCACACTAATTTATAAACGCAGAACAAAAGCCCTATCCAAACTAAGGAAAATATTAGCTTTGTATAAATGAGGTGGAGTTGAAAGAAATCCCAGGCAATCTCACAGTGGCACACTGTATGTTATCTCAGAGTAAAAAGCAGAAAAGGGTGAGAAGAGATGGCAATTCAAAAATTAAAATAGTAAAAGCAGCTGTCTTTGCTCTAAGGTCTGGGCCCTAATGTTGTTAAGCAAAATCCTACACTGATGAATACAGTACAAAAACCTAAATTCTACCTGCTTTTCTCCTTTTGAACCTGCAATATAAGGAAATTGACAGAAATTAGATAAACACATTGAGAAATCTCTTTTTGATGTTTCCAAAATATTACAGAATCATAGAATCAGCTAGGTTGGAGAAGACTATTGAGATCATTGAGTCCAACTCATGAAGCAACACCACCTTGTAAACACCTCCAGAAATGGTGATTCCTCCACATCCCTGGGCAGCCCATTCCAATGCCCACTCACCATTTCTGTGAAATACTTCTTCCTGACATCCAACCTAAAGCTCTCCGGCACAGCTTAAGGCTCTGTCCTCTTGTCCTGTCATTGGTTGCCTGGGAGAGGAGACTGGCCTCACCTGACTACAACCTCCTTTCAGGGAGTTGTAGAGAGTGATAAGGTCACTGCTGAGTCTCCTTTTCTCCAGGCTAAACAACCCCAGCTCCCTCAGCTGTTCCTCACAGGGTTTGTGTTCCAAGCCCCTCACCAGCCTTGTTGCCTCCTCTGGATGTGCTCAAGTGTCTCAATGTCCTTCCCGAACTGAGGGGCCAGAACTGGACACAGCACTCCAGGTATGGTCTCACCAGAGCTGAGTACAGAGGAGAATGACCTCCCTGCTCCTGCTGGCCACACCATTCCTGATCCAGACCAGGATGCCATTGGCCTTCTTGGCCACCAGGGCACACTGCTGGCTCATGTCCAGCCGGCTGTCACCAGTATCCCCAGGGTCCCTTTCTGCCTGGGAACTGTCCAGCCACATCCTCCCAGCCTGTACATTGCAAGGGATTATTGCGGCCAAAATGCGGGGCCTGGCACTTGGTAATGTTAATCCTCTTATCGGCTCTTCTATCCAGCCTGTCCTGAACTCTGCAAAGTCCGTCTACCCTCCAGCAGATCAACACTCCCCCAGTTTGGTGTCATCTGCAAATCTGTGGATATGTATAGTAGTCTGTTGTATGTGGTTCGCTTCTGACATTCAGCTTTTTGATTTCCTTATTTTATTTTTTAGCTTTTTAGTTCTTAGTATTAGACAACATACTGAGAGTAGTTCAACGTGGCCAGCCAAATCTCTATAGGGGTTATACTAATGTTAAATTATATTTTGCTATAAAAATGCAACATTCTGGCAAATTTCTATCAGTACTGTTGATAGGAACATAATTTAATCTCACTGATGTATCAAGTATATAATAGTCATAGTACAGGCAATTTTGATGTCAGCAGGTATGGTATTAACAGTAGTGGTGTACCAGTTCTACTTTGGTTATAAAATTTGCTTTCAAATTTTAAACAGACAGCTTATGGAAATTGTCTGGGCTGTCCACCTAGCAATCTAGAAAAAGTTCACAAATATGCAATGTTAGCTTGGGGACATAATGCATGAAAAACTCCTGACGGTGCTGAGAATACTACTCCTGTCATGAATAGATAAGGTGAAAAAATGAAAGAACATAGGTTTATTTTGAATTCCCTAGTCCTACACAATGTATACTTTATTAAGCATTTTCCAAAGGTAATTTAGAAATATATATAAAAATATATATATATATGAAAAGCCAAAAGAACTAAGACAAATTTTCTGGGTTTAGATGCACAGTAGTTTTCTGAAAAGTTATGTCTTCTTGCTGTATAATATATTGTCTTTATATTACCTTATATTTCTGAAAAGAATTTCAGAATAACTCATGCTTGATGAAGCACTTCTCAATTGAAATTTGATTTCTTGGTTTATAAAGAGTAGAACAAAATAGAAAAAAGGGGAAAAAAGTATTGCTAGCCAAAGGCAGACAGATTTACATTTGCATCACTTTTTAAAGTGTTAGTTCAGAACAGCTTGGTCCTGTAGAACATTTTGTTTTCAGGCTTATACTTGTAATAAAACACTCACCAAGTAATTGATTAAATATGTCTATTAACATGTACACATTAACATCATATTTCCCTAGTGATTTGGTTCTGGAATTAGCTCACAGATCAAGCTGAAAATAATTAATTCCTATGAATATAAAACATGTATAATGGAAAATGTTTGCAATTCAATCTTGGATGACTTTTTACTACACTTAAATCTCTTTCAGAGAACAGTAATATTTTTAGTCAAGTTTAACATGTAAAATAAATGTACTGCTTTCCCTCATCTCCTCAGGCATCTTTGCATTTTCTTCCAAACTTTCACTGAGAGGAGATGCCCCTCAACACAACAGGAACAGCCAATCCTTTTAGACAAATTATGGTAATCACCACTGTGACTGGAACCTTTGCTCATATCCCATGGGATTCAAGGAAAAGAATTATGGGATACAAAAGCTCTACAAACAGGGAACTTTTGCAGAATTTTGAGAAGGGTTCTTCTTCTGCCAGAAGCTTCATCACAAAATCATTTGCTCAGGGCTAGGGGAATGGACACAGCTGAGTAAAATGTGCATCCGTTTTGCAGCACAAGCCTAGCCTGGCATCAGAATAGTGGAATTAGAAAATTAAGTGGAAATCTCCATTGCTATGTCTTCCCTGGATTGTTGTGCTTCTACTATGTTGCGGCAAAGGTAAGGGGAAAATAGAATGTTAGGCAATCAAAGGAGATCAGGTATGGAGAAGAATAGACTTTTAGAGGAAAAAGTTTATTTTTCAGTTAGCCTCTCTGTTTAAAAGTTCTGCTTTTCTCCATATCTGCAGCTGTATCCCCCCTCATTTAACCAAAAAGATCAGCAGTTGAAAAGTGAGTTACTCCTGGCTGGCTGCCTTCTTCCTCCTGTGAATGGTTTAACAAGAGATCACGTGGCCCTTCACTGATTTTTTGGGGGGTTTATTTGGGTTTTTGGGGGGTTTTATTGTTTGGGTTTTTTGTTGGTGGTTGGTTGGTTGGTTGGTTGGTTGGTTGGGTTGTTTGGGGTTTTTTTTTTGGTGGATATTCAAAACACAGCTACTGCTCGAAGATTTCAATTCTCACGACACAAGTAATTTAAGTCAAATTGTAAACACATGCACTTGACTGTAAGCATGAATAAATATTGATTCTAGAATTGCACTGCACAAGCATATTAAAAACACAGGTATGGTGCCCATGAAACGTTTTACTTCAGCTTTAGGTCTACAAAACATAATCTTAATCTCACTAAGGGATTACATCTGGTAAAAATTGACCAGGTGGGATGTTGCTTCCTGTGAAATAGCATACATATTAGCTGTTATGAAGAAAGACAAAGATAACTTAAAATATCCTCTTTTGTTATGTCTTGAAAAAATATATTATGACTCATAGGAATGAGTTTCTTTGTATGTGTATTTTGGTTTTAACCTATACTTGATGAATAACAAAGTTTTCAGTCAAATACTTCTTAAGTATTGAATAGTCCTGAAGCTTGGGAAACAATAACTTTCTATGATGATAGAAGTAAATGCTTGTTTGTTTTTTTTTTTTAATTTTACATATTGATTTATAAAAAGTTATTACAACTCTGTCCATTACTGTAACTCAAACTCCTCACACACTCCAGGAAAATTTTCAATACTGAACAGCTAAGGATTATTTTCCTTAAAGTTCTTTGGATAAGGTGATATAACCAAAGACTAACATAAAGAAGAGAGAGTAATTTTCTGTCCTAGACTCCTCTTTTCTTCCAGTATCATCAAAACACTCTACATAATGCTTCCATCATCTAATTGTATTTACCTCATTATTACTATGAAATAACGAACAGCAACTCATATAATTGTAAATGAAGGTTGTTTGCAGAAATCAATAGTTTAATTTAATTCCAAAGAAAGAGAAAAAAATTGAAATAAGAATAAATAAAATAAATAATACTAACTTTGAAAACCAAGCAATTTCACCAGTTAGTGGAAAGAAAAGAAAAAGCTTGAAGAACATTCTTTGGTTATGTGTTTTCTTTTTATGTTGTTTTTCTTGTAATATTTAATCAATACTTCAAGTACTTTTTTGTTTGAATTAAAAGTTTTCTGTACTGAAATATCTGGATACAGTGGTGTGTGTCATACCCTGCTATAGTATGGCTTTGTCCTCTGCTGGTTCTTTCAGGTCATATGAAAGCCAATCCATACTAAGCTGAAATCAATAAACTTTAATGGACAAATCTGCCTTTAAGCAAATGCCAATATTAATTTCTAGTTAAAGCTAAAATATTAGCAAATATGATCTTCTTACTAGGAAGTCAAATTTCACCTTTTAAAACCCTGTTTAAATTCTAATTTAATTCAATATAGACATTAAAATCCCTAGAAACAGCAATTTACATTTTAATTAAGGAATAATTTCTAAATGTTTAAGAAATCAGCAATATGAAAGCAAAATTCCTTCTCAGGTGAATTTAAAATATTTGTCTCTCTTACTGTTATTTTCTTTTTATCCCCCAGATTTAAGGTTGGTCAGTTTTCTATTTCTTTTTCATTTGAGGTTATCACTCTGTTTCCAGCAGGAAGACAAGCAAATCAGTGGGAGGAGATCAGTAAATTATCCTGGTAATGTTTTATTACTGGGCTGTAATAACTCTCCAAACCTAGCTAAATAGGAAGGGGTTGTGTGAATATTGAAGGACTTTGTAATAATACCCTAAAGAAAAGTGTATGTGAATTGTAGTATTTTACTGGTGCTCACCTGTAATCAATATCTGATTTTTGACATTTTCACCATTGTAATACGATTTTACAGTGTGTGGCTGATGTAGGGCATGACATAGATTTCATAGAAAACATAGCTTGGCAAACAGATTAATTTTCAAGTAACTGAGGGCACAAAGTTTAGAAATGGACATGTTTCCAAAATAGTTGTATTGTCCAAAATGGACAAGGCATTCAAATCCTCATGCATATTAGTTCATTTTTCTACAATATACTTGCATACTGGCTATCATTGTCTATAAATGATATTCTTATTTTGTTTTTGGGTTCTAAGTAGCTATTTTTAATCCAGTGGTACATCTTTTTAGCAATTAGAGCATTTTCATTTCCTGTCCATGATTCCACAGCAGCCTCCAAGACAGGACAGAATTTAAATCCTTAGTGCTCTTTGTATTAGGCAGCCAACAACAAATTCTTGTATGAGCACTGCCATAACAACAGGTTTCAAAACTGAATCTACTCATAACTTCATTTTCCCTCCAATTCAGTACTGTAACTTCATCTTCTGTAATAGTTTATCTAGTACTGACAGAGTTATTGGTTTCTACTTTCTCACTTATAAGGGAAGTTCAGATAAGGGCATTTATGCCTCCATTACAGTTTTGTACTTATTGTGATATCACTTAAATCTTTTCTCAATTGAATGGATATAGGTTTTAAAATTCAGGTGTAATTAGTAATATTAAGTATTTGCAATGAATCTAGAATTCCTCCTATTGGGCTGCCTTATTTATGTGTCAAGTAATTGTTAGATGAATAATTCAACAATCTTGAGTATTCTGTGGAAGCCTTTCTAACTCTTCAGGCTACCAAATACAAATTAACATCAGAAAGATGTTAAAAGATTTCACGTAAGATTTTTAACACTGAACATCTGGAAGAAGAGAGATTTTAAGGTAGGCTGTATTCAGTTAAATGCTGAGATGCTTATATCCAAGAAATTTCCTAATGAATGCACTAAAACAACTCTCCTACTGTTTAAACATGAGCCACAGTTACTTACCCACACAGTTCTTCATACTGCTGAGACATATGTGAGTGTAAAGTAGATAAGGATCAATTCAAGTTGAGAACATAAAAATACTGGCCTAGAAGCAACACTCCTTTTCTTACAGGAAAAAAAAAAAAAAAGTGAAATAACAAATTCATGAGATTCATTAATTTCTCTTGTTGCACTGAGTAAAATGTAATAAAAAGAAAATAGTGCATAATGAAAAAAGGAGAACAAATAAAACTTACTCCCTGGTGCCAAGAATTATTTTCCCCATTGGGAGGAGATGAAAAGTGGAATGCTTCTGACTGTAATTATGACTAGCTGAATGAACAGTATGCCTGGGCAATGTTAATGTCCACAACATCCTTGTGACATGTCTCCCATGAAAACAATTCTACAGAATTCCTAAGAAAATGTTTGAAATGTTTTTTCTGGGTTTTGTCTAATCATCTTCTTATCACAGAGTGGATTTCCTAGTACAGAATATTTTCAGTATCTTCAAAAAAACCTACACCAAAACTCCTTGTCCTTGGAATAATTTTAAACATTACCTGTGAGGATCTAATGACTCCATTCCTGCTTTATGCTGTCGATCAAACTGTCCCCAATCAGGACATGGTGACCATACATGAGAACTGAATATTGTATTCCTTCTTATCCAGACATGATTGACTCTTCTCAAGTACACTGTAAGTTTAGTAAAAGTGAAGGGTGATGTCTCATCGAAGTCAATGGAGCCGTGCCATTTTATATCAGCTGTGGATTTAACAACCAACTTCCATGTCTGTTTTTGGCTGGGGTGCCCAGCATTGCCTGGGGACAGCCTAGCTCAGAGATGCCTCACAAGACTCTGGTGAGGTCTAAATTATAAGAAAATGCTATACACATACATAATCTAGGGCATATTTCCAATTTTTCTTATTATTTTCAATTGTTCATAAAGTACACAAATAATTCCTAAAATCACTGTTGCCTTCTATTTAAAATCCATTTGTGTTCCATTTTAATTTTTGTTTTTTCAGACTAAGTTTCAAATAATTTTCTTTTTCTGAACCACGTACACTGTTGACAAGCCATGAATGATTATTTTGGGTTTAACTGAGATTTGTAAATAATTTACTTCAAAAGAACTAGTCTACTTTGTTGACAACAAAGTTAATTGTCAACAAAGATGGAAATGTGCAAACAGGGACAGCATATTGAAAAACAGACTGCAAACACACAGGGAAAGCCAGACTTAGATCACAGGAAACAAACTGTGTTTGTAGAATAATTTGCATGTAAACAAACATGATTTTAAAGGGAAAAAAAAACCAAACAAAATCAAAAAAACCCTCATAAGCTTGTTTATAGTCCTATGCTTATGTGACAAAATAAGGCTCAATATTAAGGTGACCAGAAAATCTTTGGGAGATTAAGAATTAGTCCAATTAGACTATATGACTAAATATAATAGGCTCTGATTGTTAATAAGGTGCTGCAGAGAGCTGACTTGACCTAAGAAAATGTACAAAAGAAAGGAATAAATCTGAGTGCAAAGGTAAGTTGGAATCTTAGTAGCATCCCAGGGCTATATTTTACTGATGTGCACATTCTTATGGCTCTGCTTTGTTACCATTAGGTAACATACCTCTAACACAGTTTGTCGGATAAATATTCCTCCTGTGAGAGCTGTAAATACCAGCCTTTCTGAGTGATGGCAACATGAAAAGTAGTTGGGATGAAGTGGTCACGTCAGTTAATATAGAATGTATTGCAAGGAAGAAGATAATTCATTAGGGTGATTCCCTCTGCTTATTCAGACATGCCCCATTTTCATCCATCACCTGTGTAGGATTGAATAACAGTATAATAGAAACAAAAGCCCTTGTCAAGGTGGCGTGGGATTCTTGTCTAATACCCAGCTAATAGGAACGAACAAGGTCAAAACAGAAGCTAATTTGGCATGCCAATTTGAAAAGTGCCAGTGTTCTCCTGAGTTGGAAAGTCTTTATGCCTGTATACGGATGTACGTATCCATGTGAAACCTCTTAAATTGTGCCTGTTCTTTATGCTCTTATTAAAAAGGCACGCTGTCATATCAGCTCTAAGGCTGGGAAACAGCGCTCTGTTCCAGTTTGTCAGTCGAAGGATGGGTTGTTCCTGTCAGCAGTTCTTGTCAGGAGGAATGAAGTATGTATCTGTGCTATGTACACCAGCTCTTTCTAAATGAGACTACCTCACCTGAATACCTGACAATTGCTTTGGCTGTTGTCATCTACTTTCTCTTACATCCAAATCTAGCTCACTTTATGCAAAAATAAAGAGGTCGCCATGGCAACTTTGTATCCCTAAACTTAGTAAGAGGGAGCAAAACATAGATAATTTTGCCTTTATGGTATTTTCTTAGGTGTTTTTTTCTTGACTTAATAAGGGAAACACTATCCATTAGACACAAATATAAATAGCAAATATCTGGTACCAAATTTCTTGGTTTTTTCTTTTGTTTGCCATGGAAATTTGGAAATGTTTTTTCATGGTTTTTTTTTTTTTTTCATGTTCCATGAAAACATGGAAATGTTTTCATCTTCCTTTTCACCTAGAATTTAATATAAGTGTGTATTGTAGAAATACATAGATGTGTTATTATATTTTGAGAAAGATGATGAAGAAAGGAAACTATGAAAAATTCTAGCCAAAGGATACCAGTAAGTCTAAGTTTCTATTGAAGAAGAAGATTAGACATTTTAAAATAGGGTTTCCAATAGGATTTAAAAGCTTTAGACACCCCTCTCTGATTGAATTCAACTCCCTTAGGCTCTTGGGAAAATTTCAGCCAAAATGGTTAACATAAACATAAATGGACACGTATTTTTTTTCCAAAAAGAAATTAAGATAATAGGAATAAAACATCAAGCTTTAGGGCACAAAGCAGCTGTTAACTGATTAGAATAGAACAAGATTTTCCTTTCATGAACATACCATAAGTACTCTTTTGGTTCCCATTACATCTGAAACATACATTAAAGGGATTTCTTTGACATGCTAGCTCTTGTATATAGACTATACTAGTTCAAGTCTATATAAGTAGCTTAATTCTTAGGTGCATTACACTGATTTTTGTTTAGAAATGAGCAATATTCTCAAAAGTTCTCAAAAACCTTTGGAGATTGTTTCTCTCACTTTTTGACTGCATGTGGCAATTAGATACAGTACTTATATTTGACTTTTGAAAGCCTCTATGTCAGTAAGTGAAACTTCAGAGAATAATGAAAATGCTTTCAACTGAGATCAATACCCATGTTAGTGGTCATTCATCTCCAAGTTATCCTCACCCATGCTAATAATGGCTTGTGTTTTCTGAACAAATCCATTTGCAGTGGTTTTGGCAAAAGCATTTTTTTGAGAAAGTCCATTTATTTCAATTACCGTCAAACACACTGTTTTAACAAATTGGTATCAACTGAATTCAATATTTCATAATTTTAAACTGTTGACTTTCCATTTTCATGATATAAGCCAGTTGTAATAAAAAAGATTGACGTTGTGTATTCTATTCTCTTTGCTTTTATAAGTCTGGCATTGCATAATTGCATAGGACGCTCATATTTTGTCTCATTATTATTTTCTATATATTCTTGCTTAAACTAGTTCAGTGGATCTTCCTGGGCATATATTTACCTAATTTAAAACACTTTGACACCCTTCTAATGAAAGAATAAATATACCATAGAAATTCTAAAGATAAATATCTTGGTTTTGCATCTGAAAGCTTTGAAATTTAAGAAGGCCTTCAGAGGAGTTTTAAGGTCAACTGTTCAAGCCAGTAATATAGCACAAACACTTGTAGCTGTAAAGATAAATATTACATTTGATGTCAGTAAGGTGTTTGGGTATCAGTGGTGAATTTCTCTGCTGTTATCACAGATATGACTGATCACTTGGGAGGTTTTCAAAGCAACAGGAACCAAGCTTATAAGACTGCACAGTTATGCATGCTTTCAATTTTAACAGCATCATTTGTTGAGGAAAAGAAAAAAGAAATTAAATGTAAGAATCATGGTCTGTATATCTACTTTGGCAAGAAAAGCAAGAAAATAAGATATATATTAGGAAACTATGAGCTATAGAATTCACATAAGCTATGATTCCATCTCAGAATAAATTTTAGCTACAACTATTTTCAAAATAAAGTAAAAATAGGGTCAGCCTTTGGAAACCATCAATTTGAATTAGACTGGCAGAATCTGGACCAGAGTAAATTACAGAGGAGTTACATGAAATATTGAATAGATTTTGATCATGGTATGAAATAGATACTATTTTATTTATGACATGTATTAATTAATTCATTAAGAACTCACTTATAGGCCTGGCTACAAGGCCAGATGAAGCTGAAAGGCTAGCTAAAACTTTTTTGCCTGACTGGGAATATTTGCATCATTAGGCCACTCCAGTGTAAAATTAGATGGATAGATAGATAGATAGATAGATAGATAGATAGATAGATACATACATACATACATACATACCTACATACATACATACATATATGCATACATGCATACATACATAGACAGAACTGCTGCTGATCTGTAATTTTTTTTCTTATTTTAGTGAGAAGCTAACAGATAGATAAAGATGACATCTCTACCCTGATCCAGTGGCCAGAATGGAATTTTGATTTGGTTGAACAGAGTTTATTCCTGCTCAATTCCAGTAGAATTCCAGTAATGCCACATTCCTTTTCTCCAGACAGTTTGCTGCTGATGATGTCATAGCCTCAGGCAGAGACAGTATAAGTAGCACCGGAAAATGAAAAGTTCCTTTCCCAGAGGACTTTGCTCTGTGTGGAAGCCTGTAGGCGAGCCATGGTTGGAACTAGGAGTGACACAAATTGAATGGATAGATATTTTAATTAGCAGACTTTTTTTATCATGACACTAATAAGTAGTCAGCAGCATAGAGGTGGTATGGGAGCAATATATGGACCAAGGTAAAGGCTGTAACATTTGATTTCCTTCTTGAGCTGCAACTTTTGGGCTTTTGTGTCTGGAGTGGCACAGATTGCATGGTATCAGGCACAATGATTAGACTCAGTGAGACAGGGTAATAATTCAATTTACAGGTGCAATGCAGACAGAAATACTGAGGGTTATGACACATATATTGCAAGATTGCATTGCAAGAAGATTGCATTACACATTGTTATCTAGTGCAGAGCACTTGGGGACTGTAAATGCTGTTGAAAAGTTGCTGGTGTATTTAGCATATGAAAGTCAGATTCAAATCCTGAAATTTTCTGTCTTTGCAATAAATAGAAAATATTTTCCTATGTTGTCCCAGGTGGTTTGCAGAATTTAGATATATTGCACGTGGAATTTTCAATTCACCTGAAAGTTTTATTTCCTTTTTGCATCAAATGTATAGTAATTACACAAAATTGGGCTAATCATAATCAGCTATAAGAAATATAATTTAATCTTGAAAGAAAAGTAGCAAATTTATGAAAAATAAAAGTTATTTCTGTGTTATACAGTATATAAAAATACTTATTTATGTATAGTTATAAATCTTACACATTAAGGTTTCATAACAAAAGTAGCTGAGTAACAACATATATGACAAAGTTTTGAAGACTACCAGGAAATGACAACAATTACAAAATTTCTTTAAATGCTCTTTATGCTCATAGAAATGTTGGTGGAATGTTCCTGTGAAAAAATGTGCCACTGTCTTTTAAAATTAGTAATTGAAATCTTCATATGTACATATCAACTCTTTGATTTAACAAATACTTATTTAGAAATTTTCATGCTAATGGAGGATAATTTTTTAATATTGACCTTCTTATAATCAAAGAGTTGTTTCCCTTTTCCTTATATCCTTATATCTTTAAGGTGCTGCTTTTCTTAGTAATGCTGATATCTGCCCCTATTTTTCCTTTACTCATCTAGTATGGATTCTTGTTCGTAAACTTATGAAAATGTTTCCATCTACTCAATGAATTTAGAAGAAAATCAACCATTACACTGGAAACCTATTTTCCATATAAATCTGTATGTGGCTCCATAGAAGTTAAGATATGCTTCAGGTTAGAATAAGCTGCCTTCCATAAGAGCATGAAAATATAGACAGAGGTCATAGGTCAGTCTCTAAAGTCAGCATTCTGACTGAGAAAGGTGTGAAGATGCATTGTGATATGAGGGACCTTTAAGCGATGGGGAAGTTGTTTCTACCTAAAATTGTCACTTACATATTTTTAGGAAGGTGCAGAGAGGTCAGGAAGGTAAAAAACATGTTTCTTTATCTTTTCTGTCTCTCTACCCTGCAGCATATTTAAACACTTGCAGTGTTTCTGTTCAGATCTCCAGCCTAGTTCCATTCTTAGCAATAGAATAAAAGTTTCTATATCTCATGCACTAGAAAGCAAGGAGGACATTAGTCTAGTTTACAGTCCTAGTTTTCTGTGAGATGAAAAGCTAGAGTCAGCTGGCAAAAAAATACAGAACCCTCAGGATGCAATTGATGTTATATTTCAGAAAAAAAGAATTAGAAATTTTTGTTGGATAAAAACATTTGAGAACATTTCATTACTACCCCAACCATTTATCTGCACAATGCAATTTAAACTCTTATGTGTATGTGAAGTTAAAGAACAAAGTTGAGTCACATTGGAGTCAGGGTAGTGTAGCAGATTCTGAATTGTATTGGGACACAGACAATAAACTGCTATGTCTGTTAAAATAAAGCATTTATTCATATGCAAGGAATTCAGTGATATTTATTGTATATATATATATTTTTTTTCTCAATTTGTAAGGGTCATATATAAGAAACATGCTTATTTTCCAGTATGAATAAAACTAAAATGCCAATAGTTTGGGGATGTCCCCTTGAAACTTCTAACTTCTCCAAACAAATTCTTGGTGGAGATACAAGAGGAGAGGGAGATAGAATGAAATCTCATTGGTTTAACAGTGTAGTTTCAAATAATATTTGTTGATTGACCTCCTCCCATTAAAAGAGTAAAAAAAAAAATATTATTGAAATGAAAATGACTTGAAATAAGATACTTGTTGTGGTCCAAACCTATGTGGTAAAACAATTACTAAACTGTGTCAGTTTCATATTATCACACTTTTTCTTCTCATATATATTTTGGAGATTGATGGGATTGTACCAGTATTAAGTGTGCTGGTCTGCAATAAAAAGTCACAGAATCAAGAAGATTTGGAATGTAAACTTGAAGGTATTTTTCTCACATAAAATTTTCAGTCTTGTGCTCTGTGTACTTGTTTTTAGTTGCATGTAAGCTTATGGTAATTCAAGTTACACCTATACTAAAATATAAGTAAATTTCCTAGGTTCACTGTCTTCCTTTTCTTCTCTTTTTCTTCACAAGAGAAAGGTCTTAAATTTGACAGTTGTGAAGTTCATCATGCCTGAGATATTATATACTAAAAAATCCTGTGTTTATGTTCCTGACTTTTCTTGCACATTTTTCTATATTCTTCACATCATTTGACTGAAAGATAAATTTCGCCTTCAAATATGTGTGCCAAATCTGTGAATTTTCTACTGTCTTGTTTTGCAATTGGCATCAAAAGCCTCCAGCAGAAAAGCTGAAAGTTTTCTTACTGAAATAAATGAAGACAAGGACAAACACTATTATATTAAAGAAAATTATTTTAAGATATGTCTTGTTCAAGGAACAAAGAAAATAAATATTTTTAGAATAGAAATAACTGTGGAAAGTAAACAAGTACCTTGATGGGGTCTGTAATGACTAATACACAATAGATTGTACTTAGAAAAGAGTACAGAACTAAGTGGCATATAATCCACTGTGGAATTTCAGCTATCAATTCCTATTTAGGCAGTAATTTATTACATACACTATCTTTACACAATATCACTGTTGAACTTCCAGTCGACCGAAATAGGACATCAGTATGAAAAAAACATATTTTTTGGTTGCTTTAAAATTATTTCCCAGTTGTAAGTTGATATAATTGTAGAGATTCTTAGAGACTCATTTGGTCTGTATGGAAATAAAAGGTCAATTACTGCAATGAAAAATTTAATCTAGATTGATGGCAAATGAGGTCTGAGTGTTCATTGACACTGTTGTACTCCAGATCATAAAACCTGCATAAATTAACTAAAAATTGGGCACAACTGGGTGTTTAGCTAAAAGGTCTTTTTGAATAGTTAGCTAAAAAATAACTACACACCAGAGATTACTCATTTTTTTCCTCAGAGATGGCAAAAGTAATGTGTTACACAGAGAAAATTGAACTCTAAACTATCTCTGATTTCTACAGGCAAGATTTTATTTTTAGATATTCAAGCTAGGTTGATTTATGGTGAAGCAGATTAAGATAAATTGGCAAAAATTGATCTATTCATAAAACCTGAAGATGTCTTTAACTTTCAGACGGCATCTTAAGTGTAACAGACTGCTGTGTATATTTTCTCACTGTTGTGAAAATTACAAGAAATAGTATTTCATTACCTACATAAAAAAGACAGTGTAATTGAAGGAGAAGTTTAACCTCAACTTAAGGTAGCCTAAATTCATTGAATTTACAAAACAAAATTAAATTAAATAAATTTTACTTGCATATTTTGTTGAAAGCTTTGTATCATTCTTTACCTTGCTTTTCAGGTAATCTATATTTTTAGCACAAATGCTTTTCTTCTAACACTCACAAAGTATTGTTCAGTGTGGAAAGACAGAGCTTACCAGGAGAAATGGTAAGCAGAAGGGTTTTATATTGTTAAGCAGGAGGAATATTTCAGTCAAGCAGAAATACCTTCTGACTGAGTTCCAATTGATTTTTAAGAAGACAAGTCTTCAATGCACGGGAGAATCTCAGTGTGAATGGAACTCCCTTTTGCATTGAAATAAGCTTTGATCAGGTCTTTTTCTGGTATGAGTAAATAATATGTCTGGAGAACAGGTTCAGACAATAGAATAAAAGAGCATGGATTCTCAGAATATGGCCAAGTAGAAGGATCAGAAGCTGTTTTGCTCAGAAGAAATAATTCTGTAGAGAAACTTCAAAGTTATTTGTGCAGTCTGAAAATTTTTATTCAACTTAAAGATCAAGGCACTTCATTTTAGGTTGGGGAGGCATTAAGATTTTTCTTTTAACTTTTTTTCTTTAAATTTGTCTAAATGTGTAAATTATAAATGTGACTACAGAAGAAAGAAGGTCAGTCTCATAAAAAACAATTAGATTTAGAAACAAAGAAGTGCTTTTGTATTATCTCTTTTAATTTTTCTAATGATTTTCCAGGTTTTAAAAATTCGGAAATATTTCCAGTTTTTCCAAAACTTGTTTTTTAAAAAGATCTGTTATTTAACAGAAAACCTCATTTTACTGTATCCAGTGCTGGGCTTTATACAAAGGCCCTGAAGGCAACCAAACCCTTGGAAGTCCTTCCAAAAGAACTGTCAGGGTTGATCCTCACATCCATATGGATTCTTCTTTGAAATCAACACTAGTAATGGGAAGAATGGATTAAGGTATTCTTATTAACTTTCATTAAAAAAAAAAATAAATTCAAGGGATCATCTATTACCCAAATTTCTTTTCAGTACTAAAGTAAAACCAAGCACTTAAATTCAAATAAGTGTGTATTAAAAAGAAAAAAATAAATTGCCCTTTTCCTAGGATATATCATATATGATTAATCACTATTATATTATACTTCTGTAAGACAGGTACATCTCCAAGTTCAGTGAAGTTGTTGGATGAAGTAGGATTTGACACAAAATGTTGCTTAAAACTTAATATTTCTAAATTCAAAGTGCTTTATGCAAATATTTTTTCTTATTTTTGAATTTCTCAGATTCAGTTCATGCATGGCATTTTAACTATGAAATCTTTAGCAAGACATAATTATTTTCTTACTCTTCCTTAAGTGATATGTTCTGTGAAAAAATGGAAAATGTCATAAAACACTCTTCTCAGTAGAAAACTGGTTCATATTCAGAAGAAAAACTAAGTTTTTTTAAATATTTAGTCAATTTCAGAGGAAAAAAAATAGGTCACTATTATTAAATATGAATAGATTAAGAACTTAGTCCTACAAAGGGACTGGAAAGACTTACCTGAGTTAGTATGATCTCATCTCAAAATCAATCTGACATTGTGAGTATAATCATATGGGAAGAAAAATTCAAGGTGTCTAGGCTCTTAAGTCTACAAAAATTTATAACAATGCTACTCAAGGGACAGAAAATATCAATACCAGTTGATGTTGCACACTGTTGGGAAGAAAGGAGAGTGAGTGAGTGAGTGAGTGAGTGAGTGAGTGAGTGAGTGAGTGAGTGAGTGAGTGAGTAAAATAATGTGGGTGAAAACTAATCTTGTTAGTTTTTAAAGAAACTCCTATATCCAAATCCCCCAAGGAGTTTTTATTTATTCTGCTTTGCCCAAGAAATTAACCTGATATGCAAGCCATTCATTTGAAGGGTTCCAACACACAAGAGCTCTATTCCTAAAACCCATTGTTTCTCTCATTTTAATCCCTGTTCTGGTTTCTTTGGTTTTTCACAAGGTAGAAATTAATGGGTGTCCAAGAACCTATTTTTAATCTGACATTATTTGTAAGCAAATAATTAAAACTACCAGCTCTATCTTATTAAATCTTTTAATTAACCAAATGCTGTAAATATACACTCTAACATGAGGAAGAATTGCAGAAAAACAATGAAATAAAGTAGCAAGATAAAGTCTGCTGTGTAACAATTAGCCACATCTAAAGTAAGTCACTTTACCAGCAAGGTGCAAATAAATTGTTGAGTGCAATATGTATGTGATATTTCCAAGCAGGAAAGCAAAAAGTATATAACTAAACTTGAAAAAAAACCACACCAATATGAAATCTTTTCAGTTTGATCATATCATAGAAATTCTCAGTAATACAGTAGTTCCTGACCCAGATGGTTCTGAATCATAATTCCTGTCTGCAATTCAAATATTTTAAAAATATGTGTACATATATAAAAAGCACAAGCAAACACATAAGCATAATTTTGTGTCGTGGGTTCAGCAGCAAGGAAAACCTTATCTCTTCCATAAAAATACCCACAATCTAATTTCAAAATGACAATTTTGAAAACAGTCAATGGCTCTTACAATTGTTCTGTTCTTACAGAACAATTATTATTGTTCTTACAATAGAGGAAGTTGCATTATAATGAATGGTCCAGAAAAGTTTTCCCCCTAACTCTTTTCCAGGACAAAAAAATGTCCTGCAGTGATTTGTAGCTAAGAGAACAACTCCATTACATGGCAAATGCAAATCAAGTAATGATGAGATTGTATTGCTACTGCTGAAAGCCTACTCTCCTTCAGAATACAGATCAATTTCAGCAAGAATTATACAGGGTAAACTGAATAACTAATCTCCAAAAGTTACCATTGCATGGATGTTTCCATGGATTCCAGAAACTATATGTGGAATCAAAGAGAAGAAAGTATGCAGGGCACAGGTGATCATGATGATAGATTCAGAATGCTGAATACAATGCATCCCTGAGGAAAACACATCTTAGGTTTGTAAAATCAAGGTGTTTTCAAGCTTTCAGGTGTTCTCAGAGTTCAATTCCAATTTTCTTGGCAGTCTAATTTTCTTTTAGGTCATCTGAAACCAGGTCTTGCGTTGGAGATATAAAATCCTGAAATGTTAATAAATATAGCACACTGACATAATGAAGCAATTTTTTTACCTTTAACATTAAATGTTCTGTAACGTTAACTATTTATGCATTCAGTGAAACTCAGAAGGAACACAACATAAATCCTCATTCAAAATCACAAGGCATTATCATTAAACCCTGTTGTTTAAAATGTTCAAATAAACAGTTACAAGAAGCAGAACTGTAGGAATAAATATATCACAGTCAACTATTGGGTATTTCCATTTATTGCCTTTATAAGTATGATTGAACCTTACATTACACTACCCCTATTTTCTGATCCTTTCCATTCTACAGCTCTGTAAATAAGCAGGGCTATTTTAGCAATATATTAGTTCTTAGCCCACAGGATCTGTTTTCATATCTTTATTTTGTTGACAGAATAATTTAACATATGATTTTATCTGATCCACAAGTCTAGGATATTCTCACAGAAGACTATAAACCAGTTGGGAAGGATGTTCCCATGACGTATTTGAACAAGCAGACATGACTCACTCAGCAGATTTGTGACTAGTCAGTTTAGAGTTTCTCTAATACCTCAACGACACCATAATGAAACCACAACCAGTAGATATCATCCCCTCTTTTTATATAGGTTTATTGGTGCTGTAAACTCATAATACCTTCTTTCATTCTTGCCACTTCTTAAGCACTGCATTAGCTGTATTGTAGAGTCCTAGACCAAGCTTCCCTCAAAAGGCACATTAAGATATTAAATATTTTCTTTAATACCTATAACTCTTTCTTGAGTTATTACACTGATTTTACTTTTCAAAACAGAAATGCTTTTCATGTTTCTTACATACTGAAAGATTTGTTGGGTTTTGTTTTCCGTTGTGGCTTTTTTCCTAATAGATAACATTGTAATTTCAAAATGTGAACTTATGATAATTGTACAGAGTATATGCTCTAAGTTTTTGCATTCAATCAAAGGTGATGATTTTGATCTATATTTATGGCATTATAAAATACTGGCAAGATAAATCATTTTACAGTGAGCAAAACTTGGAAGTTCAAGTTATTAATCACTAGATATACACAAAGAATGGATGTTAGCAATCAATTGAAAACCAAATATTTAATATTTGAGGTTTGCCTCCTTCATGTACCATAGATTAAGTCTGTTGTTTCCCAAAGCTATTTGAAAGGAATATTTTTGCCTTTAACTGTCTTATTATGAATATGAAACACTGTAGCTTGCTGGCAGGTCATAATTTTTCAAGATCAACACTGAACTCTATGTATGTATGTATTTCTTTTAATCATCTATTTCTTTTAATCTTCTTGATCACAGTGATTCTGTGATAGGAAGAAATAATCTCATCATTTTTCAGGAACATCACACAGACTTCTTTAGAAAGACACCATTATCTGTATCTGATTTGACTTTAAACAACTTCAAAACAATTATTTAAAGAATGCAAATTATCTTATTTTTTATATTAAAAGTGGTCCTTTCTTTACCCTTTTTTTTTTCTTTGGTTTGTTTGTTTGTTTTGACACTCATTGAAGAACTAAAACTAACACATAGATAATACTGATTTAATAAGCGGGACATCTTCATGGACAATTGTACATGTGTAAATTTCTAAAAATTAAGGAGATATAAGCCTTCTTTATATCTCTTCAGGCTTCTTTACATTCTGAAAAGAAAGACAACAACAAAATCTATTCGAAGCTACAGCAAAACCACTAATTGCAACAGATTTACTTAGTTCAGTTTATGCTGCATGAATTACCTGCTTTGTGGGGGGTTTCTTTAGGTCATGAAAGTTTATATCTGGTATAAGGTTTGTAGTGACATAATATTAAAGTTGTATTCCTCTCCCTTTCTCCTGCCCTTCTCTCTCCTTGCCTCGCCTTGTCATGCCTTCCCAGAAATAGTGACAAATTAAATAAAATTATCAGAAATTTTGGATACATTTACTACTAAACCCTCTGCAGTATAGCAAACTGTGCAGCATGAAATAACAATTGAAAATGTCTTTCAAGTGTGTGTTGATCAATGTATTCCAATGCTGTGATGGGCATCACACAACACAGATCACAGCTGTAGCTTATAGTTTTGGTTACTGGTTATGCATGTTGCTAACTGACATAATACCTTAAATAATGGTTCATAATTTACAATCTTCAATATTTATAATCTCTTCAGTGAAAAAAGAGGTACAAGGATGATGGCACCATCCACCATTTTTCTAATGACTTGCTTATATGCAGCCAGTCATGTCACAATTACCAGGTTGTTAATTTCAAACTGATTTTATGAAAATGAGTTTGCTTTACCTTTTCCTTTCCAAAAAAATTCACTGCCTTTCTTAACCAGAGTGAATTTTAAATTGTGACTACACATAACTTGTTCTCATATAAAATTACTTCTGTTCACAGTATTCGCTATCATACAAACGGAATAAATTCACCCAATGGACTTCAATATGACTAAGAATTAAAAGAGGTGAAGTATAAGACAATATTCTCACTTAGGAAATTAGTCTCCCTACTAA
Source organism: Poecile atricapillus (assembly GCF_030490865.1). Taxonomy (NCBI): domain Eukaryota; kingdom Metazoa; phylum Chordata; class Aves; order Passeriformes; family Paridae; genus Poecile; species Poecile atricapillus. Next base: position 99,143,921 of record NC_081250.1, on the reverse strand, counting down.
GAAAGCATGTCTAAAGGTAGTTCTGCTAAAGAAAAACATTTTATCTTTTTAGTGTTATAAACCAGCTTTTTATTTTTATAAATCAGCTACATGAAAGTAGCAAGAAGGAAGACCTGAAAATAACAATTTCAGCATCAGTCATCAGAGACCTTTGTTAGAATTTAATGTTTGTGAGAAATAATGATACATCCTTCCACATTTCAGGTATTGTTTTTGCTTCTCTATTTTCTGTAAATAGTGCATAGTGAAATGTGTTTTTCATTATGTTGATTATCTGAAGGCTTTTGTGGCTGTTTTCTACTTCGTATGTGTGTAAGAAATTTATATCTTACAAGAATTCCGGATAGTGGGTTACATTTTCCATGGGATTTATTTAAGAGATGACAGGAATAGTACTTTCAAGAATAGTCTAATCCACCTGCTTTCTGAATTTTGTGTATGTCATTAAATGGATAGCATTCTTGGAATGTTTCTGAATTCCAAATGTTGAGGTTAGGAAAGCCATGACCTAGAAAATATAGATTGAAGACCATGTTCCCAAGAAGTCAAACTGACATGAAGAGTTGGTTAGAACAGAGTCTCTCTGAATCATACTTCCACTGCTTCCAAGGGATTTTCCATTTTGGAGAAAAAGCCTGCAGCATCTTGGCAGTGATCAGTACAGACTAGTTTGTGCTGTTTTGGACAAATGTTACCAGATATCTGAGGGAAGTTTTCCTTCCTGCCTTCCTGTCTTCCTGCCTTCCTGCCTGCCTGCCTGCCTGCCTGCCTGCCTGCCTGCCTTCCTTCCTGCCTTCCTGCCTGCCTGCCTTCCTGCCTGCCTTCCTGCCTTCCTTCTTGAAGGATTTGTCATATGAAGAGCTCAAAGAACAAGAGCTTTTTATCCTGGAGAATAGAAGGTTAAGGGGGAAACTTATCAATATTCATAAATACTTGGCTGGAGGGAATGAGCAAGACAGAGACAGAGTTTTCTGTGTAATGGCCACTGGCAGGAAAAGAGGCAAGGACCACAAAAATTATGCCTGTAAACAGATATCTGCCATCACTCAGTGGGATCACTCAGTGCTAGAATGGAGTTATCAGGCACTTCACTGAGTCTTGGATATATTTTACCAATATGTTAGAAAAGCAGAAGCTTCTCTCTCTCCAGAAAAATCAACAATTTTGATAATAAAAAATGGTTTTGGAAGGTGTACATTTCCAGGTCTTTTCTGTAAAATTGTCAAGTATCATATCCCCCTTCATTCAATATCAAGGCTCTTTATGGGCAGCAAGCAAAATAAACTATAGAGTTTCATGCTCCAAGGTATCAAGTTCTGACCACCAGCTACAGCATACCACAACAACTGATAGTGGTTTGAGATGCTTTTCTGATGTTTGAGTGGCTACTGCTGTCACTGTTTGATGTCGAAGTAACAGGTCAGAAGATCTATCTGTAAAGTAAAAATGCTGCATTTGACTATGGAATGTCTTTTATTAGTTTTAAGGTCATTGCTGAACAGTGGCTTTAGGAGGAAAATGTTAGGAAAAATGGCACAGTAAGAAACATGTAAGTGGCAGCTTCTAAAGGGGGAAGAAAAGCTGTAATTAGAATTAAATATAGACCTTGCTTTAGAATATTATCACTTCATTGCTTCGAGGAAATTTATTCTGAAAGAAAAAACTACTATTAAAATTATTTTATGTACATAACGATATGTTAATCTGTATTTAATTTTCTTTAACTCTTCTGACCTGTGGTAAGAGAAATTGTAGAGATATGATTTAATTCTCTCTTACATTTTTTTGAGTCATTGCCTTTGAACCTGTCCTTCTTCTGACACAACCTCCAGGAGTCAATTTATTAAAACTTCCAATAGAAAAACATCTAAGTACAATTTGAGGACACTCAAATTGCAGATGAAAAACACACAAATTCTCTACAGTTCTCCGGTTCAGAGAACAGCTTGAAAAAGTGAATATGAAAGGACCTTCTCGCAGTGAAGCATTTTAGCTTAAGCAGACCATTGCAGATCTGCCATCCACCCAACACTGCAGATAGTTACATAGTTAATAGGAGTAGTAAAGAACTTTGTATGGAACATACTTATTTTCAGTTTGAGTTAAAAATCTAAAATAAATGATAGTTTTTCCCGTGAATAACATAAAGAGAAACACTGAAATATGCATGACATAAATCCATAACGAATTGCTATCAATCACAATTAAGAGGTGATATGTGAAAATTGGCTTAATGGTAAATAAAAGATATATTATTTGCAAATTAAAGTTTCAAATGTATTTATATATATAAAAAAAGCTGATTAGAAAAACCAAACCCAACAGCACCATAAAAAAATTATGAAGAAAAAACTTCTGTGCATCTCCAGAAGAGTGGTTGAAGCAGGGTATCAATCACAGCTATGTCAGAAAACGATCATGACAAAAAACTTGACTTGTAAGAACTTCTCTCAGGTATAATTGCATCTCCATTTTTGTTCAATACTTGGCAGGTGATAAAGCAATCACTAGATTATGAACAAACTCTGCTGACACAGTTGGAAGAACAAAAGTCTTATTATGTGTTAATATTTCATTCAGACCACCCTGGCATAGTATCAGAGCTGTTTTCCAATTACATTGTTTAGCTGAAAACAAATATCAAAACATACTTAAATCATCTGTTAATGAACAGGTGGATATTTTTATGGAAATATGCAGTGCAAACATACACCTACATCAAATTAAATCTGCAGCCATGCCTATTAATATTGTCTGACTTAAGTGAAAAAGCCCCAAAAAAACAGCCACATGAGAAATCCCTGAGAAGAATCACAGTTTGCAAATTCTGTCCAAAGCTTGTGGATGCAGAGGAGACTCTTGCAACATTTCTTAATATAAAATTACATGCATCTGATGTATGACTGCTCAGCTCATTCAAATTGAGAAAAGAAAAAAAGCAACTTCTTGAAAAATCCTAAAATTACTAGTATCACAATTATGAATATGATTATGAATTAAATTCTTCTGTAACCAAATCAACATTTTCTCTTTTGGCCTTTAAAATAATTTTGGTTAGGATAGGCTCCCAAAGAAGGACTCAAGGTCTTTGTAATACCCATAGGAGCTTTGTAATGTCCATAGGAACACGTTTTGTCTACACTAAAATGTTATGTATTGGTTTTGATTACTGGGATATTTGCTGCCATTCATGTTTAAAATATTTCCTTGCTCAGTGGTGTTTTTATAAAATCTTGAATATGATTTTAAACATATTTAGTTTATTAAGTACAGCCACTGGTTTTAAAAAGCTAAATATTTTTTCTTCGTAAATCAGTGTGTCTGATTCATTATTTATTTCACAGTAGAGAGTAATTTTTTCAACTTTGTATTTTATATTTTTTCAATATAGATGACTGCCACCAATGGTGATATAACTAGTGAAAGAAAAGATAGGACAGTGATTATGAGGAAGCTAGAATTAATAACAAATCATAGCCTTACATTTATAAAAATCTTAGAAATATATTTGTCCTAGTTTAGAGCAAATTTGGGAGAAAACCTTTGAATGGGGTCCCTCCAGAAAGCTGATTCAAGTGGCCCCTCACCCAACTGGTTCAGTAAAGATTTCCTTGGAGAAAAGTCGGAAAAAAAAAAAAAAAGTTTATTTAACAAACAAAGTATCTACAAGCATAAAAAAAAAAAAATAAAAAAAAAAATTAAAGAATAAAGCCTCTTGCTGTTCTGAAGAGATGGCAAATCCAGGAAAGTCCTTGCCGTGGGGTGTAGCTAGCTCAGGTTACCAGTCCGTCTGGTGCTGTAAAGTTCCGAGGCCTAGGCCCTGGTGGGCCACAGGCATGAGCTCCCAGGGTTTGTCTGGGTGTTTTTCAGTCCAGAGCAGGTTTGAACAGATCCAAGAAAAAGGAAGAAACATAGTCCAAGGAACTTCTCTGCCTCAGCTAGCTAAAACTAACTAACAGCAAAGGAGAGCTCTGTCCTGCTGTCTGTCTGTGCTCAGACACCACAGCCCAGGAGCAGGATGTGGGGCAGTGAGTGATGTTTCTGAACACAAACTGCAGCTTCTTCTTCCCCTCCTTCACTCTTGGAACCAGACTTAGAGGTGCAGAACTTAACAAACAGTATAAGCAGAACAGACAGATACAAGATACAAGCATCATAAAGTCACCCCAGGACAATGTTGGTAAGAAAAAATTGAAACCATACAAATATAAGGAAATGGTCTCCATTTCTAAATCACCTTCCTGTGTGTCTTTGAAAATACCAAGCACATAGTTGATATTGAATAGTAAAGTACAAAAGAAAATTGGCTTTTCGATGCTACAAATGAAAAATAGGACTTAACAGCATCTATTGACTGCTTGAAGTGAGAGTGTCACCTTATATCTCAACGGTGTGAAAAGGAGTCAATTTTTATCCAAAATGTAGCTTTGCTCTCTGAGAGCTTTCCATACTCACCACACTTCTTTCTTACATAAGAAAGGCTGAACTTCACACAGATGTTCTAAGAGACTGTGGACTGTCCCTGGAGATGCCTGATTGATTCTAGACTCAGCAGCATGGATCATGGCTGATTCATTTTGTCCTTTCCCCTTTGCGATGGTTGAGCCCCTCTTTGGAACTAGTTTATTCTCTGAGATGGATAGGTTCCATCTGAAATCTGTCTAAATGCTTGATACAGGTATTGTATCCTTATCCATGCCCATAATAAATATATCTACTGTTTTAATTGTTGATAATTTTCTTCACCAATGTAACTTCATAGTAATGTGTCACTGTGATCCTACTTAGTTGTTGCTGTCATTAGTTGTTGCTCTATGATTTTTCATTGTCACATTCCTTATTGATATTTTATTATTGGTTGCTGAAAGCAGTTTCTAATTGCATGTATATTAATTCTATATATATATAGAATTAACCATAGGTATACTTGGTGGTCAGAATATTATTTATGGTACTATACTTATTAGTGCTGATTTTTTTGCAGTATTTGTGACAATCTGCTATAAAATAAAAGAAATTTTAGTGGATAAAAGCCTGCATGTCCTTGTATATTACAAAATCTTTTAATACCATTAGAAAAAAATATTTGCAGTGCTTTCTTTATTTTTACAGCAGCTTGTGTCAGGAAGAATATTAAATTATTACTTTGTCTTTTCTCTGTCTCAGTAAAAAAACCTTAGGTTTTCTGTTTTGAAATGGTTTAAACAGCATAGTGTTCAGAATTCCCTAAGGAATTTTGGTTTCTGATCTCATTACAGCTAAATCTATTGTTCTAACATTTATTTTTTTTTCCCCTCTATCTTGTTATGTATGTACAAGAGCAAAGAGTGTGGGAGGACTAGACTGAGAAAGTTATAATAAGTCAAAAATACTGTGGAAAAATCAACACAACTTCTCTTTGCTAACTGAGTAAGTGAAAGATGGATGAGAACTATTTTGGGATAATCTTTAGCTACGCGTGCCTCCCTAAAGGTTTGTTAGACAACCAGTGCTGTTACTACCAACTTGTTCTGATGTTCCTACAGAGACAAAAAGAAATACATTTTGATTTGTTAAAATTTTTTTTGTAGCATGAGTTTAACTACATATTTCCATGCTTTAAATTTTTCTTCAAGAAGATGTTTCCTAGTGCATCCAACTTGTTGTTCTTGTGTCTTATTTAACTGTTTTTAGATTTGCTTTTGAAAATCATAGATATGTTCATTGTGTCTGTGTTTCTGTGTGTGTGTATAAGCTCTTTACAACTTGTTCATCTGAAGAAGATTTTATAGTGGAGCTTCAAGCCCTTTAAAATAGAAACTTATAATGGAAAAGCTGGCAGACCTTTAAGGAGATCCATGCTACCAGTCACCACTGTAATACTGCAATTTTTAAAATAAAAGTAATATCAATCTACAGACTGTGTCTGTATTGTACAATACCATAAAAATTGAAATACCATGAAATGAATTTTTGTTTATTTACTGCATAGTGCTACAGTAATGATTTGTGAATTGAATCTGTTTTCTACAAGTTTTAGTAGCTCAAAGATTAACTCTGTAGTATAACTTCATTGTACATATCCGCATATGTGGATTTCCTGTTTTGATGTATTTATATGTCATGCAACTGCACATTAAGGTCTACTTCTCAAATTTAGCTCCAAAAATAGCAGACACTTTATGCAACACAATCAGATTATTCAGATGGCTTCTTTAGAGAAGAATCCCAGAGGTTTAAAACAGATGAGTCTAAAATATGTAAGTCTCTTAAGTGTTTGGTGGGTCAAATATATTTGAAGCTAAATTTAGAGCTCAAGGTAAAAACAAAGCACAGTAATGTTTCTATTATCTAAGTTTCTGGCTGACCAGCTATTGAAAGGTGAGGATATGTCAAGTTCCTTTCTTTGAGGGTCCGACAATGCGGGTGCAGCTGGATTGGAAAGATTACAGTAGCACAGGACTCCTTTCCCTATATTCACTCACAGTGCCCATCTGATTTCTAGACAGCTTGAAGGGGAAGCTCTAGGAATTCTCTCAAGTTATAACTTCCCCTAGCTGTGATTACTATAATGTATGTGACGACTATAATACTGTCATCAAAACAAGGCATAGTGCCTACTGGGGCCATTCTGTAGTAGGGATTTGTGATATGATTTACTTACATATAAACTCTCTTGAGAAAAAAGTGCATTTTCAGGTAGGACTTATTAATTTATATTAAACCATCTAAATATCTACTCTGCTGTAGTCATCTGGGCTTCTGGACTACTTCCTAGGGGAAAAATATGTGTTCAAATAAATTAAATGTATCTGACATGATGGAAAAGGAAATGAAGACCTACTTTTAAAGTTGTTTTTAGCGTACTTATAGAGATCTAAGGACAACAGAGAGGAACTTGTGACTAAAAATAGCATTAAGGAGCTCTGATGATGATGGAGCTTTATAGATCATTCAGTTAATGATAGTATTGGCTAAAATACTTCTTAATTATGAATCATTACTGAATGATGTGACTAAAGATACAGTTTAATTATATAATTGTATCTACTAATTAACAATTCATGGGTTTGAATCACTGAATACACATATGGGAAAAAAAAGAATTCTTGCATATTTGTTAAGTGATAACAAGTAAAATTTCTTTTGGCTGGTTCCTGAAATAAGTTTGATGCAACAGTCTTTCCTACCATGTATGTGTCAATATTGTTAATAATGTTTATTTCAAATCATGCAGAGTGAATCCGAGTTGCAGGCAACAGAAGCTTTATAAACAGTGGTGAAAACAGGCACAAAAGCCTCATGTCACTGAGGTCACTGGGAGCTTCACAGAGGTGAAATAATGTATGTTATAATTAGTAATGAGTTGTGTTTTTAATAAGAAAGATATTTTCATTCCAATGATATTGACTAGTTCTCTAGGCTAACTGCCCTCTAAATCTGAAAAGCGATTTAATCTGTTCTCATAAACACTACTGGCTGTACTCTCTGTCTCAAATGAAAACTGTTTTATTAAGTACGAAATTATTTTGCACTTTGAATTTTATTATTCTTTGAAAGAAAAATGACAACATTTTTTTCTCTTATCCTTCTCTGTTTGGATATAAAAGTGTTGCCTATAGTCATCTCAGAAATGAGATAAGGAGTCATCTCAAAAATACTTTTCCTGATAATTTGTATAAAGAAACAGTAGAGCCTTGACATCTGATGTTTAATTTTTGTGCTAAAAAGGGTTATTTTTGTACCACAAACTTAATATATATCTACCTGAATATTACATTAAAAACACCTTATATTAGATATACAGGATATAAATGTGAACATGTGTACAAGTGTGTGTGTGTGTATTTATGAATAGTGTTTATGAATAGCCTTCTTTGTGTTACTGTCAAAAAAATCATAACATAAGGTATGTACTGAAGATTCAGCAAATCTCTTTCATTCTGCTTTAGCCACATTATATTTTTTTTTTTTGTACTTCAATGCATATTTAGAGGTTTATGATGGACAGACTGTCTGTTACATCTTCATGTCTAAAATTCTTCTGCCCCATTTTTAGTGCAATGATGAAAAGCTCAATCCTCAAGATTTAAACATTTATTAATTTTTCCAGATGACCTACTTCCACTTCTTTGACATTCAAGTCAGAAGAAAAATAAGAGGGCAGACAAGAAACAGAACTGTTTGCTTCATTAGCAGTATTGCATTTTTCCTCTGAAATGAGAAATGTTTTAAAATAATTGCTACTTTACAAAGAACACCTGTTGCACAGTCTAGTTTATTGATGCTCTACAGAAATTATAAATTTAAGGAGCTATAAAAGGCGCTCCACAGAATTTCACATAAAGTTAAATCTGCTTAATCTTTTGAATGATAAGCAAACAATTAATTCTGTAAAATATTGTGGAAATCAATTTAAAAATAGATGGGTTTGCACAGATATTGAAATAATCTATTTTCAACTCATGATCCTAAAATATTGAGGAGGAAAAAATAAATTTTCAAATTACAATGGGATTTGCATTATTGCATATATACAGTTAATTTTATTCACTGAGAGAAGCTATAGAGTTTAAACTCTTTTTAAATAAGAAAAATCTTAGAAATAATTTGTTTAATACAACTACTTGTTGTTTTTTTTTTCTCTAAATCGATAAGAAATTTTTTGAAACATTCTAACAATGGGTAAGAGAAACACCAACATTAATTAAAAATGTTTTATGGATTTTTTCCTTTTATTTGTTAATTCTTTTGTGGTCTTGTATTTTTAGCGTCCTTTCTTTCACTTTTTCAAGACCTAGTGATATTCCTCACTCTTTTGTCTAAACTATGGGATTTTCAAGGTATTTTTTGGTCATTCTGAAATTGAAATGCACAAAATAAGTTTTAGGTTTTACCTTTTTATTCCAAGAGAGTTTTGCAATCATATATACTTGATAATATTAATAACTTTGAATTTTAGGTATGTATCTTTTCTTAAGAATAAAGCTCTTTAGAACTATTGAACTATTAAATGCATAATATTTCTCTCTAATTTTTATCACTAACACATCTGCTTCCTGATTTCTTATCAAACTCTAAATTTCATATTTTGTTCATAAACTGTCAATGCAAATGAAATAATTTAATCCTTTCAAAACAAATAGAAAAATTTAGAAATCTGTGGAAAATCAACCATATATTTATTTTTATATACACGTGACTGAATGCTCATATTTTGTTCGACATAGGCCACTAACGTTTGTTGGTTTGTATGATTGCTTTTGTTAGTATTTTTTTAAATTCTGTCTCATAAAGGATCAAGCATGTTTTTCTCTTAAAACTCAGTTTATCTAAAATTTTTTGGTAAGAAAAACGTACATATATATATATATAAATATAAATATACACTGTTTTTTATTAAGTGGTTCAGAAACAGAAGTCAAGTCAAAGTAGAAATGCAATTAGGCTAAGAACAACACAGCATGAAATAGAGATGCATATACATATTCATTTCAATTTTAGAAAGCCAGACAATCAAAAATATCCAAGATTTGTATTATGAAACATTCATTACCATCATCAGCAAAAATAACTTCTAAGGTTTTGCATGGGTTCTCTGAGAGTTTTCCTTGACTTCACTATTGAAATTAGGCTAGAAATATGTTTTATGTAAATACATCATTAGGGAGAACTCTGTGATTATACAGAACAGATGAAAGCTTACACTGCACTATACAATATCAAAGCAATGTCTCTCTGACCACAGAATACACATGGTAATAGAGAATATAAATATGAGCTTTGCCTTGGGTTGCAGGAGAGGTCAAAGATTAGGTATGCAGGCCATTAGTGTTTAATTTCTAGTTTTGAGTATCATTATCCTACTGTGAATGCTGTTATTGCCTTTTGATGAAAGAATTTCTGTATTATAATCCCATCACTGATTCAGTCTATTTGCATTACTTCTTCCCAGTGACTGGTTTCTACTGCACCATTTGTTTAATATTTAATATTCTTTCCCACCTAATTTTGCATTATTTTAAGCTCTGTTTTATTCTGAATTCCTAATTTTTAGAGTATATTCTTTGAACTCATTCCTGATAGGCTTTATCCATTTAACTTAGGCATCTAAAAATTGGGTAAACAGCTAAGTGTGAACAACTTATTTAAGGCTGGTTTTATCCATGCTTGTGCTCCTTTCTATTTACTTGAAGATATGTTATGATAACTACCTTATATTTTTATTCCCTATTCATTAAAGCATAGATGATATGAATCATGGTCTTAGATTTCAATCTAGACACCTTATTTTGGCCCATATTTGTTTTAACAATCTGTGTAAATACAAAAATAAAAAAAAATGGAATATTTCACCAAGTAAGTGATCTGTAAAGCAGTTCTGTGCTTTAGACAGTTCAGTGCTTTTATTGTCCTGTGAAATCTCTGTAGTGTCACTGGCTCAAATATCACCAAATAGTGATACACTTAATAGTATCAGTTTACTGAAAGACTGAAAAAGTCTAGAAAATGTTCAGCATTTCTAGGAAGTGAATTGACAAAAATTATTTATGATGACTTGTATTAATCCATTGCATGGTTACATGCTTATCTGCAGTGTTATCCAGGGATTCAAACTCTATCCTTCAATATGCAGTTACTCTTTCTCACATGTTTTCTACAGTTTCCATGTTCTTGTATACCTGGATATGTTTTGCTCAGCTTTTGTTTCAGATTTTGTAATCCTAACAAACTCTTTTGAAAAAGCTATGTAAGAGCCGCACTAATCACTGAAAATTTTCTTTTCATTATCCTTATTTGCTGTATTTATTTTACATTTCTAAATGAAAGTTAATTTGTACTGAGCAGCAACAGCTTAGATTTTATAATCAATACACAATGAGGAAAATATGTGAATGTATTTTACTATTGATTTTAGTTTATCATTTTGGTTTCAAATGAAACCTTACCTTTATTCATCTTTAGCTAATACCCATTTATGCTGTTAACAGAAATACACCTTCTGCCTCAGTGCCTCAGAAGATGATTCACAATGCAACATTAACTTGAAACTATTATGTTATTCATCACGTATATTGTCCAGAATATTATATTAAATATTGTGAAATAAATAAAATCATACAGGCATTTGCTTCATGTTTTCTCTTGAGATGGAAATTTTCTGTTCTGGGATATCCATGATGCAGTACAGAAATTTTCAGCTCCTTCTGAACTTCTGTATGCATTGTTTGGTCATGGAGGCACAGTCACATTGCTTGTTTTCATCTCTTAAACTAGATGTTTCTTCCTCAACCTTCTTATGTTGCTGTTTTCTTTCATTTGTCTTGTAAAGTTCATGTGTGAATAAGACTCATGCATCTCTGTATCCCATATATATGACCTGTGCACATTAGACAAAATATATATAGTTTTAGCAGATTTATTTACAGGGATAAAACCCAATGCCTATCAATTAAAATATTTGAAAAGCAAAATATACCAACTGGGGTTTTTTTTCTGCTGAATGCAAAACAAAATTTGCAGAGATCTCTCCTCATATTCTTGGAGTATCTACATGAAAGGACATCTTCTGGTTCCAAATTTACAGAAAAGATTGGGAGTGTATTTTGTTTCATTATCCAGACAAAAGACATAAGATTAAGTGGTTGGTTAAGGATAACTCACTGCCAAATTCCCACCCAGATGCTCATTGATTCTCTCCTCCACAGGACGGAGTGGAAGGTAAGGCAGAAAACATGCAGATGTAGATAGAGACAGGGAGACCAGTTAGCAATCACCATCACAGAAAAAGCAGACTCGATTTGGAGAAGATTGTTAAAGTAGTTTACTGTTAATTAAAAACAAAGTAGCACTGTGAGAAACAATGTCAATCCATGAAATGCTTCCCCCCAACTCCCTTCTTCCAAAGCTCAACCTCACTCCTCCATTTCTGACTCCTGTTTCTCTTCAGTCCCTGAGCAGTGCAGAGGTAAGGGGAATAGAGGTCCTGGTCAGTCCATAGCAGCTTCTCCCTGCCCTTTGTTCCTCCTTCTCACCTCTTCCCTGCTTCAGCAAGCTGTGCCTGCCGTGGGATATAGACCTGCACAAACTGCTCCAGAGTGGGTCTCATACACAGGCCATAGCCTCTGTCAGCAACCTGCTCCGTGTGTGCCCTCCACGGGCTACAGATGCATCTCAGATCCACAACATCCTACAGGGGCTGCTGGTGGACATGTTTCGTGCACCATGATCTGCACAGTAATCTCTGTAGAGCTCATAAAGTTCCTCCTCCTCCTTATTCCATTCTGGATTGGATATCTGCAGGGGCATTTCTCAGCGTAATTTTGTTTCTTTGTTACTCCGTGCTGCCCTGTGTGGCATCTTGACCTTCCTTAAATTTCCTTTCCAAGAGGTGCTGCCCCCTTAGCTGGGTGGCTCAGCTGTGCCCTAAAGCAGGTGGGCTGGAGCCTTCTGGAAAGAGCTGTGCCCAATGTGTGACACCCCAAGACTCTCCTCATAGAGGCACAGCTTCTCCTACTGCCTACACCTGGGCATCAGCACTCCTTGCAGAATATTAGGAAGATTTTACCAATATGTGAGTGAATAATTCAACACTTATGTTCATCAGAGGCTGGAAGAGTTTTGGCCTTGAAATGTCCAAATTGTGTGCCACTCAGTATGTACCCACATGAAATCTCATTCGCCTTGTACATTAACAAAGTTCTTCCCATGTGTCTAAGAGGTATAGTTCATATTCTGAGAAGCACTTGGAGATTGGAGATTTATTTCATTCCTTAAAGGATGAGTGTTAATATATCTATGGGGTATTTTCAGGCAATTTTTAATAGATGTTATTAGAATGATTGTGAGAAACTGAATTCCATGGAAATTTTATTCTTATTCTTATTCTTATTCTTATTCTTATTCTTATTCTTATTCTTATTCTTATTCTTATTCTTCTTATTCTTATTCTTATTCTTATTCTTATTCTTATTCTTATTCTTATTCTTATTCTTATTCTTATTCTTATTCTTATTCTCATTATTATATTTTCTTTTTTATTTCTGGAGGATTTTTTTTTCCACGTCTTTGTTTATTATGACTGTGGTGGATGGGGCTGTGGTTAGTATGGAGATTTATCTGATTTTGTTTAACTTTTATTGCTTCAACTGTGAAAAAACAGATCATGAAACATCTGTCTTTCAAGTCTAAGTCTTGATTTCCCAGGCAGCATGTTTAGAGTATATCCACAAAACTCTACATTCACTGTGGAGGAGATAAGGTAATAATCACCTTTTTCTCCTTCTCCTGAATTTGAATATTTGGAAAAAAACTGTGTGGTTAACCTCACCCTGATAATTTCAGAATGAGTGTCTTAGTGCGAAAATAATTTTAACAGAGCAACTTCAAGACAAGAATATTGTATCAGTATAACTTTTATTATGCAACTGTGTGTATATTTGAGGGCAGAGTGAAGCGGATGTGAAAATCTGGAGCTGGGATGGGGGTGTCGTGGGATGTGAAGCTGTGGTGTTAGTGTGGAAAATACCTGCTAAAACTCCCACAAACAAAGAGGAAATTCTTGCTTTGTTACCCAAGTATTCTTGTTTTGAGCCAGGTATAATAAATCCATATGAAATCAAATATAGAGTGCAAGCTGATAAAAAATGTGGTGTATTTTTGCAGTTCATGGAAACACATGTGAACAAAAGGACTAAGAATAACCAAATGCTAAGAAACTGAGTGTAGGGTTGTTTCTTACATCATTGCTTTTCAGTATTTGTAACCTGGATGACAGGTGTTATAATTTTCTAGGAACTGGTGAGGCAGTGCCAGCATTATAATTTCATGGGCATAAAATCAAGACAGGAAGGTGTAAGATAAGACACATGTATTAAAGATAAACTGTTGCATGCTGTGATGTGTAATTCATAGGAGAGATCTCCAGATTAGTGGATGAATGCTTGTAATTCAAGCCTTTGAAGCAATAATTGAATTATAAATTATAAAGTGTTTGACTATTATTGCATGTAATTAAATTTTCTTAGTTTTAATAGTTTTGATTTGAGATGAATGGAGTTCAACACATACCCACTGATAATAATAAGAATGTATGTATGATAGGATGATATAATCCTGAATTATGATTCAGAATAAAAGATTTAAATGTTTGCTTCTTAAATAAGCATTACATTGACTGCTTAGACCTGAGAAATGAAATGACAGAGTCCTGGAGGTAGACATTATGTTAGCTCCATATTTTTGATATGTCAAGTAAAACGGAATGGTCTTGATCAGGGCCTCTTACTGCAAACACACAGATAAAGCAAGACATAGAAAATTACATTTTGTTAAGCAATAGTTTACCTTGACATGGTTACATTTTGTTCTCCAAGGAAATGTGTAAAATTATGTTTTACCCCATTATCACTCTGTTAAACAAAAATATGTTTCTAAAAAACGAAGCCACAATCATGCAACTTACTCTTAAACATGTATGAGCAAGTCTTGGGTAGGCTAGTCTCTTGATTAAAATTATTTTCTCAATTAAAAAGCTTAGAATAATCATTGATAATGCAGACTTAAGGAAATGCATGTGATATGAGTTCTAAATGTAACATTAAAATTAAGCTAAGTTTTGAGGTGCTTACTGAGTTGCAACGGAGTTAATAAAGGATTTAAATTTTGTGTAGAAGCTATTGTGAAAAACATTTATGAAATTCTAATATCCTTAAAATATTGATAAACACATCCGAAAAATGAAAATAAGATAAAGTATATTTACTGATCTGAATAACATTAAATAAGCATAGAGAACAAAGTTTTGTCTTTTACATCTGTTGATCCATTAATGTTAATAAAGCAACGTTTTTAAAATTGCAAAGGTATTTAAGAAATCCTGAAACTCTTAAACACTTGAAAAGTGATAACGTTTGTTCTACAACTTTTTTTTTAATGTCTAGCCAAATGGTATCTATAGTTGGAATTCCTGGACCCAGTAGAATAAAAACACAAATCAGTACTAAACAACTAAGTGTTCTGGGAGATAAACTGCTCCATTTACTTAGCTGGAACAAAATCAGAACTGGAGCAGTTTATTGATATAGTAATGGCACATTATTAATTGAGAGTCAGTGAAGTATGTGTGCAGAATCAATACCAGGAGTACAACAGATAAAGCAAGAGACTGGGGATTATTAAGCAACACCTACAAGCAGTGGGGCACTGGCTGCCTGCAGCACCCATCCAGTGGGAGAGGGCTCTGCCTGGTGCAGGGGGAGGTGGTGAGGCCACTGGGAGGGTTGCAGGCACTGCCCAGCCTGATGTGCTGTTTCTCTTCCTTCTGTCTCCAAGGTGTCCCCCCACTCTTTGAAAATTAGGATGCCTCTTTACACATCATTTGTAAGGGTTGGTGCAATAGCCACCTTCATACTAATAAAGGTATAATGATGTTTATATGTGAAATAAAAGAGTTCAGATGTACCTGTGCTTGTGTCAACATCCTTCTACTGACCACTATCTTAGAAAAAAAGAAAAAGCCAATGTTTTAAATGGAATCTGAAACAAACCCAAAAATTCATATCCCCGATTGCATTAAAAAAGATTGATCCCTTTCTCCACCACCTTTTCTTCCTTTCTTTTTTATTTTTGTTATAAAAAATGATGTTACATGCTGGTGAAAAAAGAAATCACCCAAATTATTGTCTATGTTGGAAAACAATTGTGTTGTGTTATGCTAGGTTATGACAGTTCTAATTTATCTTCTACTAAAACACATATAACTTATGAAAGATATTTTTAGAAGTTATGTTTTAAAATGCAGTAAAAAGCAATCAGCTTTAACTCAGGTCTTTCAAGGAGCTTAAGTAAACATATGAGAAGGGTACAAGGAGAAGCTGATTTTCAAAGCCATTGATTTTTTTCTGAAAAACAGAAGCATTGAAAATTATGTTTGACTGAAGCTGTAATGGAGTGACTTCCTTAAAAAAAAAAAAAAAAAAAAAAGCAGATTGACTAAATAATTGGGGAATGCTGCCATAGTTCACCTCATCCTAAATTAAGTAGGAGGCAACATATTTTCGATGATACTTGAATTGATGAAACATGCTTATCCCTTTCATATGAAAACCCCCTCTCATTTCTATCCAGATTTTGCTATAAAATTGTTCTTCTCTATTTTTGAGGTATTTTGGAATATCTGTGTGGAATTCAATGGTTATTGTTTTATAAATATTAGGACATGGACCTAATCACCTCCAGTGAGCAATTTTTGATGGAATGTCTTGATATCTTTGCCTTGTACAAGAGATTTGTCTTCTGTGTAACATGCTTTTTTTCTGGCCAAAATCTCAGGACAGACCCTGATCATTTTTTTGTTTGTTTTTTTCTTGTGGTCCAGGACTGGGTATCACCCTGCAGTTTCAGTGTAGAGGTTTGAAAGTGTGAGGAAACTATTTTTCTGTCCAATTTTTTGCTTGGGATACAAGTGTCATGATGAAGTTATTTATTAAGAAGTAATATTGCCGTTCTGGCATAATATACATTTCAGCTTTATCCCAATAATGGATTCCTTCGGTTGGCTAGCATGGGAGATCCTTGTTCGAGAAAACACTGCTGAGGAATACATCTGGAGCAGGTAGCCAGGTTTCCAAATTGAAGATTGAGATGCAGATTGAGCTCTGGGTGAAAGCCTAGAGAGACAAGAGGCTATAAACTGCCAACCCTTTTGTTAACCAAGGGAACAAAAGAGCAGTGCCAACAAGGTATATGGACACTGAGGGACCCAGCAGGAGTGAAAACTCAGAGGTAAAAGAAAATTTGGGAGTGGTTAGACTGAGGTTATAAAAGCCCAGGGATTCCTTTGTTAGGGGTCCTTCCTCAGAGGCACCAGCTGTGCTATTTCTGTGTTACAGTACCATGAATAAATTGCTTTATGGAACAAGACATTAGAGACTCTGACATGGGAAATATGGGGTCAATCTGGTAAGGAAACCTGGCCTGACTGGTGTGTGGGGAGTGAAGGGGGGCACTGGATCTCTGCTCTGGGAAGAGCTTCAGTCCCAGCAGTGAAATTCTTTGGCCTCAGGAGTGTGACTGACAGAGAATTCCTTGAATGGACAGATTGGGAAGTCTCCTTAGCAACTCTACAGCTCTACAGAACTGTACTTCAGCAGTGGCAGAAGAGAAAACCAAAGCACATAAAATGAAACTATGTAAAATGAGACAGAGACAGATGAGGAGAGGTTTTTTGGTGTGTTTTTAAATAATTGGTTTTGTGCTTGCTGGATGAGGCTTTCTAACCCCTGGCAATCTGTAGGAAGCCCATTCTGATGGAAGGATAACGCTTTTCTGAAGTGGGGTGTCAGATAAGTGCTTTTACTTACTGCACTCAAAAGCAGTTAACCCATTTCTCAAGAGAGGGAAGAGACTGCCATGTCTGAAATGCAAAAAGTGAAACACATGGTAATGGGCTGAACTGCTCAGTGTTGTAATCCAAGAAACCCACAGAAGCTTGTCAGAATACTAAGAAATATTAAGAAAATTATTGGAAAGATCACAGATATATGTTCAACAAGGGATTTTCAATTAAATTTCAGATTAATATTTGGTGCTTATGTTACAGAATTCTTTCGTAAAGTGCAAAACCACATTGCAAGCCCTCAGATCATATCAGAACACAGAAGTTGCCCTTTCCTTTATGTTTCCTTTCTTTGTATTAAACTACCAAATATTCCTGGACTTTTTCGCATTTGCATTAAAAGAAAAAATCTTCTGTTGGCAGGATGAAATGAATCTTTTTCATTTTTTATCTTCATCGTAGTTTTCTTTGGGATTTTTTGGGTGTTTTGATTGTTTGGGATTTTATTGTTATTGATGGTGGTTTCTATTTTTTTAACTTGCCTTGCATTTTAATCTCTTAGATTCTTTGGGTGGTTTTGTCTCTTCCTTCCTTACTGCTATTCTTTGTATTTTACCACCTTCTTATACTGACTTCTGGTTTGCTTTGGGCTAGTTTAGTGTTAATTGGAAGGAATGTACTCTATGTGGTATCCTTTCTAAAAGAGTTTTAATATTTCCCCAAAGTACTACATCTCTTTAAAATAATTATGTTGTTCCAATGAACAAACATCCCTGCAGTTTTCTGTAAAGGGCAATGACTTCACATCTTCTTTCTCACAGTAATTTGAATAGTATTTTGGATGTGCTGATAATGAACCAGATGATTCCTGGGTCTTGGAAGGAAGAGTTCTGCTTTTTTCTATACCTGTGGATGGTAATCTTCTCTTTTGCTTGGGAAGTGAAAAGAACTGTCTAGTAGCCATTTCTCTGCAGGTGTATTGATCTTGTGCTTTCCTGTTTAGAATATTCACCTTCTCTAACCTCCAATTTTATAGCTAAAAAATTAAATAGGTGCATGTGTAATAACTGTTGTCCAGTGAGTCGCCTCTGTGATCAGATTTTGAGGCACAAAATTTAAATAAACATGCAAATATTATCAATATCTTCATTTCTGCAATTATCTTAATAGTGAGGAAAAGGAACAGAGGCCTTTCCCTTTCCCTCTTCTTTTTTCTATCCTTTGTTTTCAGATATCCTGGTAATTTGTAGGTTTCCAGGGATGAAATTTCATTTTCTTCCACAGTGTTATGACATTAAAAGGTTTCACTGCAAAATGAGGACAAAAAGCAGGAATCCTTTTCCTGTGCCTTTGCACTCACTCTTTTTGTGTTTCCATGAAAATATGGATGGAGAGAAGTAAAGGCTGTGATCCAGTAATTGTCAAAGATCAAACAGTGAGAAATTGAGAAATAAGCAGAATGACCTAGCTTATATGAAGAACACACATCACTGAGAAAATGAGGAGCGGGGGACAGAGGCTCTGGAACCAAAAGCCTGAGGCGGGACATGTTGTGAGTCAGCATGGGGCTTTTTTTTTTCCTTTTCAGAAATAAGGAAATAGATCTATCCATACGGTCTTGGAGTCCTTTTAAGCTTCAGTGAATACTAACTGAAACAAAGATGTCTGGAACAAAACATGTCTGGCTCAATATTTGAATGTTTTGATGGAAAAACAATATACTAACCTGAAGGGAAGGTTTGCAGAGTATGTTCACGTTGTGTCTACACAGAGCAGGAAAGTCTCTTGCCTTCAAAATAGCTTTTCTTCAACATTTCTTTCTTGAACTTGAGATGAGGAATTTCCTTAATTGCTGTGCATATACATAAAACAAACAGCCAAATCCTCTTCCTAACAAAACCAAAACCCACCCAATTTCACATCTATGGTAATAAATAAAGAGATGAGATTTCAAATTTTTCTAATTCCAAGAAAAGTAAACTACAATATTGTGTATTTGGAGGTAGTTTTTGTAATTTGCTTCTAATTGATTCCATAACTATACCCTGTTTTTCCTGAATGTTAAACTTCTTCTGATGTTCTCTGTATGAATATTTTTTCACAGGGTTTTCCTCAAACTTATGCCAGCAAAATCTGGTTTTAGCATTCAGTTTTGTGAGAAATATTTAATGAGAGATGTTAAATAAGAGCAGACTAATATTAAAATACATTGGTAAATTAATGTATTTAAACTGACATAACTAAATACTACAGATTTTACGTGTAAGACATAGATGTAGATCTTAGCTTTCACAAGAGTTTATTTATTTAGCATATAATACCTCCTAAATTTAATCTAGGTGATGAGTCAAGTCTATCTGAGAAACTCAAGGAAAAAAGAAACTAATCACATAGGGAAATAAATTGGGATACTGCATATTTTCCACATGTAAAATCAGAAAATATTGTTCATGAATCATGATATTGTGCTTGCTCTAACAGATTTATAAAGCAAAAAGGCCATATTTTAATTTAATGGCTTGCATCATAAAATGTTCCACGATAAAAGCTGATTCAGTTTGCCCATAGGCGGAGGATAAGATAGAATGGTTCAAGATAGAGTTAATAACAAATAATGTTTTCTCAACTCCAAGAAGCTGAATAAGGACAACTTGATCTCTTTGGTGACTGATTTAGTAACAGAAGCTGCAATTATCCTTACTGATGAATGTAAAAGAAAATGCAATTGCAACAGGAACTTCATTTCCAAAAAAGGAATCTGACAGGGTGAGATGTATCATCCAAGTCAAAGATAAAAATATCACAGCCCCTTCAATCAGGTCCAGGAGCAGAGGCTAAACCCCCACATACAAGGAAATTTCAATACAACACATTTATGACTCTTTATACTGGCTAAGTTTATCAGACATACATGAAAAAAAAAAAAAAAGATTCTGAAAAGGAAGCGAGGATTTGAATTTTTCTAATTTTCCATTTTTAAAACAAATCTCCTACTCTTCAGAGGAGGAAGAGACATGGTTCAGTATGTTCTACACTGATACATTGTTTGTTTGTTTGATTTTATAAAGAACATACTCTCCCTACCAGCTGTTCAATAGTATGTCTTTCAACATAAAACGTAAAACTTTTTTTTTTTCCAGAAATCACTAAGATGATTTAAAAATACTTTTGATATATGAGACTATGGAAAACATACAAAACTAACCTTCTAGTTCTTTGTCCTGTACTACAGACACTCATTTAAATTTTGAAAATGTATTTCCCAAGGTGGAATAATATCTCAGGAAATTGGGTGACTGTAAATGGAACAAATTTCTTTCATTCCCATTGCCTTTTTTGTGTGCAGTGCCACTCTAAAAAACAAGAAATATTTATTAAGAATAAAGTCCATTGAGATCAATAGATCAAGATTTAAGAAAACAAGACTATTTTTTAACTTAAATGCACATCTGACAATATAGACATTCCTGAGAGCAGCAATTCTAACTGTGCCCCAGTTAGAATTGCACTGTGATTTGAGGTTCACACTTGGAATTATTCTTCAGGCACTTGCATCAAATGTAGCTGTCCAGCCCTTAGCATAAAGAAGGGGAGAGGTAAAGGGAGGTGAAACCATCTATTGAATGATATCTGAATGAAACATAATTTTCTGCTCTGGCATATACAGTTCTAAAATCGTGAAAAACCTTACTTTTTTTTTTTTTTTTTTTTTTTTTTTTTTTTTTTTTTTTTTTTTACTAAATGGCATTTCCTTCCAAGACATAATCTGTGATGAATCAGATCTGGCTCTTTTTAGGTAAGGCTGAAATGCATATTGTTCTGAAGATGTTAGGAGCCCTGCTCTTGTTGAAACCTAAGAAAAATATCATTGCATTTTTTAGACAAAATAGAGTCCTTTCTAAATTGTTTATATGCTTTAGGTGCTTAGACATTTAGATGTAAAAAAACTGCAAAACTGAGGTCTAATAAGCAGAGTCTGAAAATAGTGTTAGAGTTTCTTTATACTATTTTGTCTGATGCAAATCTAAACCACTAATGTTGAACATCCAGGTTTATGCTGTAATCTAAAAGTTTTCAGGATAATCTGACATTTGGACTAACACAAAGTTATATGGCATATTTATTATTGCCCTGTTCTTCTGCCTACATTCTGTTTGTGTATGACAGTATGAAGTTAGTGTACTTACATACTTCCAATTTCATTTGCCAGTCATTTGTGCAAACAGTAAATTCAGTATTTTAATCTTGTATCCTCAAAGTATAGTTGGTATTTCTTTGATATAATTTGCATGTCAGTAGTACAAAACTCAAGGAGCAAACCCACTACACTGACTCTTTTCCTTGTACCCCTCTAAAGCCTTTCATTGTTGCTTACCACTTTCACTAAAACTGTTACTCTTACAACATTTTCACCCCTTTTTTATCACTCATCATCTCATGTGACAACCTCCCAGATAAGATATCTTGGCCTGATACAATCAGTTGTGCCTCTGTTGTTGACTCCAGCTTCTCAAGAGCAAGCTACATTTCTAGGACTACACTAAGCTAAATATAATCTAGAAGGGTTTTTAAAAGTAAAATTTCTTTTCCAGAATAAATGAAATCAAATTCAACTACAACAAAGCCTTGATGAATAAGTAATCCATAAGGGAGGTGTAAAAAGTATTTCAGGCTCCTTGCCATAAAAATATTTAAAGTATAACTGGCATCTACTTTGCAATATAAGCCCATTTATCATCATTTGATCAGAACAGACATTCTTCAAATAATAGCCAGGTAATTTTAAATCTAAATGAAAGACAAACCAGACCTAATTATTTCAAATTTTCTTCTTAGGTCAACCATATTTTTTATGATTAACATTACTGCTCTCTTCTACACTTTCTCACACTGACTTACACATTTTTGAAAGTAAAATGACCAAGACTGAGCAGAGTTGTATGAATTGGTATTTTTACATCCCAATAGGGCACGTGCCTTCTTTAGTAAGTATGTGAATTTATTGTTACTTCTTCAATTAGTGATCCATTATAAACCATTGTTCTTATTCTTCTTTGCTGCCCAACCTTCTCTTGTATTTCTCTAGTTAGTTGTTCCTGCTTTATCAACTTGACATTCCTGAAGAGTCTTGGCAACCTCTGTGTATTGTACATAAACTCAGAAATTTTAATTACTTTTTACAACTGGTTGTATAATTCAGTTTGAAAATCACAGAGCACTTTTTTTTTTTCCCTTACTAATTTTCTTTTACGATCTTTCACAAATTTGGGCATATTGAAACCTGGATTCTGTCCTCTAGTGCCCCTGTAGTCCCTCCCAGATGTTCTTTTTTATTAGTAAATTCAATAATATACATTCTCTTTCATCCTCTATGCCATGTGGAACAGCAATTAATAAATCCTTCCATTATAACCACAAGTTATTGATAATTGCTCTTTAGGATTATTTTTCTTACCAGTTTTCAACTCACACTGTTGTAGTTTACTGTGTTTCATGTTTATCAGATTGTCATGAATTTCCATTGTAATCTTTAGTAGAGCCAAGATAAGTAATTTGTTGACTATGTGATTTTATCTAAAAAAATAAGGTCACAAAGAAGTATTTTTTTGTTTCCTCAGCACTTGAAGTTAAATGCTTTCTAGCAGACATTTAGTTTCAGCTGATCTATTCCTAAAGACTGAAACAGAAAAGGCAGTAAAGACTATATTCCCGATACTATTCCTTTGTCATTCTTTTCCTGTGTTGTGCAACAGAGTTATCTTTTCCTCAGTCTCTTGTTAACTGATTGAACTTTCAGGGCAAATTCTCTCTCTTGTATTTTTCTAGTGACATCTCAAGGTTTGCCTTGCCTTTCCAGTCCTCACAAGCATATGCCACACATCTGATAGGGTCCTCTGTAGTAAGATCTGTGGGTTTTTCAAGCCTAAATTATACTCTTATAAAATTTGCAATGCCAGCATTTCAAGCTCTAATTTGTTCTTTCTGCCCTCTAAATTAGGACAGCTGAATTCAAAAATTCCCAGGATCAGTGTCTGAAGAGATACTTTAGCTCCTCAGGTGGGAGATCTGAGTATTGCTTCTCTGAATAAATTATTACCTCAAAAGAGTAATAGCAATTGGCTGAGTTGAGCCAATACTAATATACAGGTTCTATTAACCTCAAATTACCATTACAGATGAGCACATATTCAGGAAGTGAGTTGTATAAATAAAACATGCTACTTTATTAAATCAATAAAAGAATAACAGGCCTTACAGTAGGGAAAGTGCTGCCAATTTGCAAAGAAGGCAATGCAAGATGATTTTTAATTAGATTACCTCCAGCATCTTAATATTGACCTCAAAAGTCTACAATATAAATAGTGATAAATTGCGTTATTTTTCTGAAAATAGAAAACCATGATGAAAAATCTATTTTAAAGCTATAAGTTTCATGTAGTTACTCTGAAGATGAATCAAGCTGACTTTGTATAAATCTATAGTGATGTATTCCTTTTATGAGGAAAACCCACAAGTTAATTCCTATGTGTCTTCGAAAAACTGTGGGTGAGCAACATCTCTTCGGTTGTCCCCTTTATCATGTTTTGAACGAAGGGAAAGAACAAAATCATAAACCCTTTCTAGAATATACCTGTATACCCGGAAATGGATGGGCAAGAAATTTATATTTGCAACTGCATATATTAAAACACAGACTTTAATCAATGCTGATATTAAATATATAATCATCTCACATGGATACTTATGCAATACTCAAATTCAGTAGGCTTAATACCTAAGGATTCTCAAGCTTTATCAACTTGACTTTCCTGAAGAGTCTTGGCAACCTCTGTGTATTGTACATAAACTCAGAAATTTTAATTACTTTTTACACCTGGCTGTATAATTCACTTTGAAAATCACAGATTCACAAAATAAGTTGAATTGAAAAGAAACCACAAGGATCATCAAAGTGCAGCCCCTGGCTCTGCACAGGACAACCCCATGAATCATGTCATGTGCCTGAGAGTGTTGTCCAAGTACTTCTTGGACGCTGCCAATTTTGCTGATGTGATCACTTCTACTGAGTTTACCTTTGTGTCCCATAATTTAAAAGTTATTTATTAAAACAATGTGTTCTTTTTGAAACTCCTTAGAACTCAAAATAGAAAATCTGTATTTTTTTTTTTTCATTGTATACTTAGAGAACTTTTCTTGACATCTTCATTGGTGACAGGAGAAAACAATGATTCCTTTTTACCTTTCTTTCTCTTTAAGATCAGGGATTCAATCCATTCCATGAAACTGGTTTTTTCCAGTTACATTATGTTCTTTGAGCCACCTCTCATGATGGTAACATCCATCATGAATATTTTAAACACACCTCTCAAAATAGTGCCACAGCTTCTCCCAGGATGGCTGCTACAGCTAGGAAGTGGACCTGTGTGTGTGAACTGCAGGGAAGGGTGTGTTCTCTAATGGTTACTGGACCTGTGTCTGCAGTCTGCCCTGCCCTGTAGGTCTCTGTGTCAAGTGCAGCTGTGCATGTGCTGTGTAAAGGAATAGCAGAGTAAGGGAAGCCTATATACTGTCTCAGTGGACTCCATTCTTGAGAAATACCTGCTGTAGTGGGGCTCAGACATCAAAGCATTCATGCAGGAGATAGAGAACTACTGTACTGGTACTTTTTACTTAGCTCTGATATTTACAAATAGAGATGTGTAAAAGGAAAGCAATAACCACTGAAATCCTAGTAAAGTGACTTCTTCTTTAGTTGTGAAATTGTTTATTTGAGCTTTACTCATTCATGCAAGTAGCTTTTGTTTTTCACACTGCAACCATGAGGGTTTTTTATTTAAAAAAAAAATATTATTTTCAAAGGAGACAAATGGCTTGTGCTAGGTCTGTCTGCAGAAGGAGAAAAGATGTGGACTTGAATAATATGAAGAAAGATTGTGAGGACTTTGGTAAAAGGTTGAACAAAAGCATTTTTTAGAATGCTTTGGAAAGCCAAAATATTAGAAAATAGGAAAAGGAATAAGATGCCTGGGAGAAGATACTTTTATGAAGACAAATTAGGAGGATATGAGTGAATGTGCAAGCAGAGACACAACATTCTTAAGGCATCAACCTGTCCCAATCTCTGCCAAAAAACCTAGAAGGACAACAAAAGTCTAATAGCCCTTTATGAGCTGAAGAAAAACCAGATTTTTTTACATCTAGTAGGATCCTAAAAAAGGCTGGTATGAATAAAAAAACATGGAAGTTCTTGTTTTGATTTTACAGAAAACGTATTCCAATAACAAAAACATTAGGAAAGCCCCAGGAAACTCTAACTCATAGCTAACTGTAACCAGCACTTACTAAGAGGATTTGGATAAAACACATAATTTCTTGTGCTTAATTTGCCATTTGCATTTTTCTAATTTGTAGGATTATTCATGGATCAAATCTGACCACAGAAACACCGTGTAGGGTTAAATTAACAGAAGACCAACTTCATAAAAAGCAAAACAACATAATATGGTCATGGGATTGTCCATAATAGCTTATATATCAGTGAGTCTAAGTAAATGTGAATTATCATCGAATTATAGAAGGTTAAGAAGTTGGAGTGCACCTTAAAGATCATTTAGGCCCAACCCACCCTGCTATGGGCAGGGATACCACCCACTAAAGCAGGTTGCTCAAGGCCTCATCCAACCTGCCAGGGATGGGAGATCTACAACCTCCCTGGGCAACCTGTTCTAGTGTCTCACCACGCCTACAGTAAACAAACTCTTTCTAATATTCAGCCTAAATTTCCCCTCTTTCGATTTTTACCCATGCTCTGAATCATTCTGGTTTTGAAAAATCATATTCACCTGATGTGAGTTTAATGCTAGTAACATCACCGTATGTAACCGCAATCTGTCAAAAAAAATATTTTAGCCACTTTTTTTGAATACTTTGCCCACAGAGAGCATGACTGCTAGAATGCCATGTGCTGGTAAAAGATGAAATTAATTTATTAGAATCCACTGAAGGTGGATTAATATAGAATAATTATAGAAATTATGACAGGTTTAGGAATTTTCAGAGCTACAAAACTTAGAATGTAGTCAAGTACTCAACAATAAAGTAATCTGTCTCTTCCATTTCTTACACACATTGCACCTTCTTTATCTCTTTGTAGCTATTGCTGAAAACAGGGTGTTGGTTTTGGGGGATTTTGGGGGCATTTCTGACCATTTGAAATTTCTCTTATGCTGTCTAGTTAAATAGGGTTTTTTTTTTCTGACAGAACACTTTCTGAGTCAAGTTAGATAAAATATGACTAAAAATACTGGTTTGTTTTGCTTTTTTTCTTAGCACTTTGCTTCACCATGAACTTTTACAACTCTGTTAGCTAAAAAGTGTTCAGCCTTCTAAATTAATTGATTGGTAAAATCTAATTGATTGACTCCACTCTCAGGTATTCCAATTTTTTTTTTTTTCCATGTAACAGAATATCCAAACAAAAAGAATCAGAGTTGAATGGCAGTTTTTTGGCACTTAATGCACTAAAAACAATGTGGTTCAAAATGAGCAAAAAGTTAGTAAGAACCAGATTTGAGTACCTTTAAAGTCTGAAAAGGAACAAAAAAGAAAGCAATTATTAGGGTCTTAGTTTAAAATCTATATTTTTAATTAACATTTGGCTTAAATTTTGGATTATTTATTTTTCATTCTCTTTTTTTTCTTGTAGGTGAAAGACAGCTTTCTGATTTAATACAGTTGTTTTTTTTTTTGTTTTTTTTTTTGGCCTCTGAAAAATCCATTATTTCCACTGGTTGGCCAAAGATACTAGTCATGTGTCATATTGTGTGATAAAAATGGTGTTAGTTTTATTATCTTTGGTCTTAACTCCCTTTATTAGAAAAAAAATCAATTACAAATTGCCATAGCTATTAACTGCCATTTTGCTTCTCTAATGCTTCCTGCAAAGATTTTTTTCCACCTGTAGGGGTTTCCAGATGACATCTTTTCAGTTTACATTATTTAAAATCATGCTTGTCTTATTAGAAGATTAAAGAAATACCATGCCAAGTGAGACACTGATTATTATAAGGCTAGTAAGTAATTTTTTTTTTTTTTCCTTTTCTTTCTGAGGTTATTAGAAAAAAATCTTATTTTTAAATTTCTTGCCATGGTACAAAATGTAAAAAAAGAAGTAAAATACAAGAAATCGTGATTTATGAAGAAAAACAAACTGACAGGTTCAGATTTAGTGGTAGACTAATCCTTTATTTTAGAGTTGCTGTGGGTTTTTTTGTGTGGAACATTTCTATTTACATGGAACAGTTACTCTGAATATAGCTAACTTAACATAGCTGTGTCCTACTCTGCCCTCAGCACTCAAACAAAGTTATCAGGAGAGTTTTTGGGTACAACCAAACGAAAATTACTCCTGTAAAGCAATTTTAAAACCTTGTCAGATTTATAAAATATGAAATACAAATCCGTTTATAATTCATGCATATTATAGAAGATATCTGACTATTTGTTGCAATAAAATGCCAACTACCTCCTGGGGGAAAAGGATACAGCTCCAGGGTCCTTTTTTACAATGACTATAATAAGTTTTCTCTCCCACTACCATTTGAAAAACATGCTAAACCAAACTAAAACACAGCCTGTAGTGTAAAAACATTTAAAGCTAAACTGGATAGGTCATTAGATGGTGGAGTCCATAGCTGCAGAGATCCTACTGTAAGTAATGGATAATTTTGCAATCAAGAAGGAATCAATTTAAAGTACTGTCACATATTCATTTAGCGCTAATGTAACCTAAATAGTAGCAGTTCTGTAGAAATAAAATGAAGGATGACACAGAAAATTTTTGGGGATATTTTTTTAACAAAGCATCTCATAAACATCCTCCTCAGGAAGGAGGATTAAGTTCTACAGGTTGATTAAGTTCTGCAAGACAGTGTGAGTACTCTGCTGTTTACTGTGTCTACAGCTCTATCCAAATATCCACATGTCATTTTGCTGAAAACCTCATTTCTGTCCTTGAGGATTTCCTATGCTCCAGCAGAAATACTCCAATATTTAGAGAGACAATCTCTTCTGATATTATCTCAGAATGTCTTATAGTAATGAAGACAGCTGCTATCACAAAGCAAAACTGCTCAGTTCATATAGTTTTAACCAAATCATATCTGAAATGGTTTATTGGCTTGCTAATCGCATGCAATTAATTTGCAAATTTTGAATAATTCATCCAGGATCAATATCACTCCCAGAATGGAAAAAAAATTACAAGACCAGACATTATGAAATGTTAATAAATGCCTACAAATTTCTAAGCAGTCTTTTATAACTAATTCCTCGTGGGTATGCTGCTGCACAGTTATGTGCACTCCTCCTACACAGACCTAGGCCATGTGGGTTTCAGATGTGCGCATTCTTATTGGGGAGTGTTTGGACACCTGTCTGTAGATCCTCCTGTAGGAAATGTGGTGCTGTGGCTCTGCCTGGACCCATCCTGCTCCCTGTGATCCTGTAAGATCACATCCATGCCGCTGGGGCAGGTCTTCCCATGCCAGATGCCCAGGAGAGGTGTGCAGGTTGCTCGTTCCATGTGAGAGAACTCTGTTGCCCCAGACAAGCAGAGGTGGTGATGACCATGAGGTCGCTGCTAGCAGTGCCCAACCTGGTGTGCTGCAGTTCTTCCTTCCTTCTCCAAGGTCTGTCACTGAAACCCCAGGAAATATTCTATCCAAGCAGTTTGTTAGGTCAGAAAGCCAGCATTGCTTTATTCAGTGCTGAGGTACATGGCAGAGCTCTTTGCCTATTGTGTACACCAATTATAAAGATTTTAACTATTTATACATTTCAGCGAACAAAGGGATTAGTTTTCATTGGTTACTAGTGACATAGTTCTCTTCTTAATCTGTATTCTACCTTCTGATCATTGATGATTCTCTCACTTCTCATCCTAATTAGCCTGCATGCTCAGTTTCTCTTCTTTTTTGGGTCAGTGAGTTTCTTGGGTTGGTGGTCTGTGGATCAGTGGTCAGAGATCCCCCTGTCAGAATTACCTTTTGCCCACCTGGAGCTGATTTCAGTACAATTGCTAATCTGTTTTTATTAATTTCTTCATTATCTTGGGATTCCTGCCAGATGTCCTTGTGGCCAATAAATTCTGCCTTTATCAATGGTACATCCTTTTTATCAAGGTATATTAGCTTCCTCCTCCATGTCTGAGGTCACTGAAGCAAGTCAAGCCCTAATCTTTAATTTGAGATGGACATCACTTGCATCTGGCTTGTTAGTTGCTATCTGTTTCATGGATTAAATCTTTTTCTTGGAAGATATACTTCTCAAATAAAATGTCCTTTTATTGTGCATCTTCTATGGGTGAACTTGTTACAAAAATAATATTTTTTAAATAGTTTAAAAGGTTTTTGGTTTTCTGTCAGTGTGCTAGAAATTATATTGCTTTATGCTGAGATAACAGCCAGATAAAGCTAACATAACAGCCATCTTTACTGTTATACCTGGGGATGTAGGCTTGCATACTTACCTTTCTAATTGGGACAATTAGAACCTTAATGGTTCAGGGATATGTTAGTAATCACATCTTGCCTTAATAAAATGAGAACTGCATATATGATTTATTAGTATATCTTGATTACACTAAAGATTATACAAATCAGGAAACTCTGCATAATTGAAAAGCTGTACTATGTGAAATCTGTGATACAAGCCAATTTTAGGCTCCAAAAGATGATATTTCCCTAACTACAGGTCTGGTGTCAGCACACAAAATGAGCCCATGTTCAGATTTGGTTTAAAAAAACCAAATCTGTTCTTTTCCTACAAAGAAGCTGGTGTTAACTGGTTCTGAGCAGAGATGAATTGGGATTCAGTACAATGAGAGCAGATATGTGCAGATAAGGGCTGGAATAAAAAAACGTTGCCAAGCTATGTTTGCAACCATATGTTTGCAACATAGTAAGGATCATCTAGCTGTGCTCATATCTTAGCTGTGTAGAAGTTCCTATGTTAAACTAAAGTTGGGCTCAAGTTTGATTCTGATTAGGAGTAGGAGCATATCCTACAAAAATGTTCCTTGTCAGTGTCACTCCATCAGTTCTGAAGTTTGCTGGAATAGCTGCCTACTCCAGTCACTTCTGATTCTTCTGACATTTCTTCTGCCTCCTCTCAACATGGTACGGGACAGCTATATTTTGGATGTGCAGCATCATTATTCTTGATAGATAAGCTGTTAGTTTGCCTTCTGGAATTCCCTGTTATCAGGCTGTGACCTGTAATCCATCCTTCCTACTGCTTTTGCACCCTTATGCATCAGCCAGTATACACAATCTCAGCAGAATTTTGCACTGGGAATTGCCATACCAAATTGAGACTCAAATCAGGGAAAAAATAGTTTGTAAATTTATCATAGCTAATAGGAGATAAATGCAGTGATATATGAGCAGTACTGTTACAAGACTGGCAATTTTAATTATGCTACTTCCAGTGTCTATTGATACAGTTTCAATATAACCAGATAAGCTGTGGAGTAGTAAACAAGATTCAAAAAAGAGTTATATTTCTTCTACTTAGTCTTTCTGCAAAAAAAGTTTAACTTTTGCCTTAGCAAATAATTTAAAGTAATAGGGACTCCACTTGGGATAATGCAAATTTTTTCTTTGCTTGCCAAAAAAGAAACATAATTATGAACTCTGCTTTCCCACTCCCAATTTAGTAAGAAAAACAAATAAAAAGAAATTGCAATTGCTAAAAATCATTTGCTCAGCAAGTGTTAATGTTAATGTCCTGAGTGACAAAGTTCTTGTGTATAGTTCATTACAATATTAGCATATCAGAGTAGCTTCTTTTTCCAGAGATACCTTGCCAAACATCTTAGGCCTTTCATTTAAATTTGGCTCTGCACAGTGGTACCTTACTCATTTGTTTTGAATTAATAGAGTTAATGAGGAGAAAGAAAGAGGTTTTTTTCAAAATTTTAATTCAGTACTATTTTACTGTACAAGCAGAAGGGAGGACACAAACCTGGGTTTTCAAGCACAGCTGTTCCTTCAATCTTTTATTCGTCAAATATAGAACTTGTATTATAGTATGTTATGACATGATGAAAGTTTCTTTGTCAGAAGCAATTTCATGGCTTGATGTACTTTTTTTTGATCATAACTGCATGAAAATCATGTTGATGGAATCATTTTCAAGATGCTCCAAAATGACAATGAATAAATCTATTAAATGTAAGGAAATGCATCCTGAGACTTCAAAATAGGAACCAATCCTTCATGGTGATGCCTGATAATCTCTGCATTTAACAATCAGTCAAGCTTTATGCTACGAACACTCTGGATTTTTTGTATTTATATTTAACACCTCAGACTATATAAGGTAAATTCTATTGGTTTATGGATGGAATGTAACAATGGCTGTCAACACAGATAAATACTTGGTTCATCAAAATCAAAATGTATTTATGTTTGTTTTTCAATTTAAAAGGAACACAGATGTCAAAAGTCTAGCTCAAATAGTTGGTGCTTTCTGAATTCTCTTGCTCACACAAAAAATAAAATCTAATTATAGTTTTAGGAGTATATCTCTCCTGGCAAAGTTTTAAATCCTGGCAGCAAATATTTGTTAGAAAAACAACCATTCATATGAGATATGAATCTTCAGAAGTATTTTCTTTGAGATTTCTGTTTCATATAAAATGTTTTTTTGGCATATAGTTAGAAAGAATAAGTAAAAAGAACATAGATCAGTGCCCCTGGTGACCAGTATATATCAGAGTACTGCATTTGCACTGGAAAAGTTAAAAAAAAATCACAAAGACAATAGCTGTGTTAAATAAATTAAGCTGGTGAGAACTACTCGTGATTGGGAAAAAGAAATCATCAGTCTGCCATTGATAAAGGGTAGGGGCCAGGGAGTATTAGGAAAGGTAAACCACAGAACCAGAGTTTCTCTTTTGCCTTGTCCTATTTCAGGCTGTCCTGAAACAACTTTTTCTCTTGAGGTTGCTGCTGGAATTCTTAATTTCCATTTTTGTTTATAAATATTGGAAAAAGGATTTGGAGTCTGATGTCCCACTATTCAGGAAATTATGGATTTCTCTAAGCTTTTGTGCTAAATTTGAAGATACCTTTTTTTCTAATAAAGAAAATAATATTTCATGTTTATAACATCTGAAGATTTAAGCCATTTACTGATCATTTGAAGTTTAGTGATGTATAGCAGGCTGAAAAGCTTTAATGAAAGGTGGGACGTGAAAGTATGGGAAATGGGGAGAGAATCATCTCACAAAAAAGTGTTTTCTGTGCTCTTGACTATGTATTTAGCTATGAAGATTAGAAAGGTTGCAAACCTTGCAGTTGTGTTTGCTCTGTGGTAAAAAGGGAAAAAAAACAGGAAAACAAGACTTAATCTTTTTTAAAGTGAAAAAAAAGTCTCTAAAAACTATTTTCAAAAATTGTATCAATAAACAAGTGGCCAATACTCATCTAGAAGTAATTATTTACTATTATTCTGATCAGACTAAATAATTTACTATTCTCAATTTAGAAAAAAATATATGTGAAAGACGAACAAGTATTTAGTACCCCACAAGACAATTATGTCATTAAAAATATGATTTGTATTAATACTATAAAGATAAAGTCTGGAAGAATCAGATATTTGAATCATCCACAGACAAGTATCAAAAACAGCTTTAGAAACACCCCAGCATGACCCTGAGAAATAGTGGTGACTGGAAAATGTATTTCAACTTCTTGTGAATATATAATTGTGATATTTTTATTCTGAAGAATGAAAATTAAAAGTCATGTGTGTTTTGTGTGGGTTTTTAAAATTGAAAACCTATTTTTAATTTAAAAGAAAGAAAATAAAGATAAATAAGTATAAAATAAAGTATGTAAAACAAAAATATGATGAATATAATGGGAATGTAAATTCACATTTCATTTTTTAGCTAAACTTTCATTTCCTTAATGCCATGCTTTCTAAATGGTCCCATTGGAAATAAGGAATATACATAACAGAACCTGTATTAATTTCAAAAGAGCCAAAGATGAAGTATAACGCAATTGATTATTGTATCTGAAAGAAGGTGAAATGAAAGCAATGTCTGAATAACATATAATTTTTTAAAAGTTATTTTAATTTACTCTTGTTCTAAGCGGGGGCTTAGAACCTTCAATTCAAGACAAGAATAAGATCTCATCTCTTTTTTGTATTATGGTTTCAAGTCTTCTGTAAATCTTCTTTTCTTCAGACAAAGCATTCTTGGATCAGACCATTTTACTTGTTCATTTGCATCAAATCAGGAGTATGTATAATGTGGGAGCACTTCAGTTGTAAGTGAAGCCTTTAACATTTAAACAATTAAATTTAATTTATAAGGATTGCATAATTATCTGTTATATCTTTGCATTTTTCAAAAGTTTTTAACTTATTGCTTGTGTTTAGATACTGCTAAGAGGCAGACCATGGGCCACTCCTGATAGTCAGTACTTCCTCAGCTGTCTGAAATTGAAACCCAAGACAATTTGCTGTCAGAGATGTGGGCCATTCTGTGCTCAGTTAACATGAATACTTGGTATTGATCTTGGATACATTTAATTTATTTTGTATATAGGTGCAAATAATCATACATACTTTCATATAAAGAATAACCCAGTATATAGCTACCTGAAATGGGAGAACTCTGACAGTGATTTACCCTGTATCTGAGCATCATAACATCTTTAATATACCCTTCCCCAGCATCATACTTTTAGACATGGAGGTATTATTATCCCATGTCTACAAACAGGATATAGATAAATTTTGATTGTGAACATATCTGCTAAAAGTATCACATTCTTGGTCTATAAATCCAAGTACTGATACCTCTTTTTTTTTCCTGCAGTGTGGCTAGAGAAGCATCAGTATCTATCACTGTATGTTTATCCCAGAATTTAACCATCAAAGAATTATGAACAAAGCAAATTATTCCATATACTAAACACTCTTCAGAAAGGAGCACTTGGAAGCATTTACGACATAGATGAACAGCTCTACATACAATATATCTGAACACTGAAACTTTATTAAAATAAATGTATTGGCTAAGCAGTTCTAGATTTGATGACATTATTCATATGTATACATATGTATGCTCCTAATTATCACTTCCTTTTGGAAACAGAGGGGCAATATGAGAAGTGCCAATTTTTCTAAACAAAAAGAGAATATAGGAGAAAATAATATTTTTCATTTCATTGCAAACAAAAAGATATCTAAAATAAAACAACTGCAAAGTCACCAGCTGTAATTTTTAGCTTTTCAGGATGTTACTATTTGCCAGATTTTTTAAAAGACCTCACTTCAGCAGCTGTTGTGTTTTTTTCTAAGTTTGGCCATAAGCATTGCAGTGGGAGTGGCAATATTCTGAGCTCTATTGAAATAGTGTTGATGCAGAACAATTGAATGAAAAATTTTGGTCCTGAGCCCTGTAGAATAACAAAAACCACATCACTAAGCTCATGGCTATAGTTTATAGGACCTGCTCTGCTCTCGTTCAAAAAACTGAATATCATTCTGGATATAAAGAAGCATTAACCATATAATTCATCTCAGATATAACCTGAAGGGAAAAATAAATCCCTGAGGTCATATTTTTTATATTAACCAGATGCTGATATAAAGTATTACAATACTAAGTGCAAATTCTGGGATGTTTCTGGCTAAAAGTGTAGGATTTTTGTTATGTCATTTCTTTATTTAGTTTTTGGGTTTTTTTTCAATCTATAAAAAGAAGAAGAAAGAAAGAAGAAAAGGGTTAAGACAAATAGCAAGTAAGAAACTAAGCTATCTAAATAAGATTAGGGATGATGTCTTAAAACCAGAAAACAATTCTTAACTAATTGAATTTTCATTTTAGAAATGTTATAAATTTTCCAATTTTTTCTGTATTTGAATTTTCGTAGCATGAAGGATAGAACATTTAGTGGCTGGGTAGTCCACAACATAAATGCTCCTTAACACTTTTCTCCATGTAAATTTTTTTCTCCTACTGTATGCCTAATCCTCAACCATTGTAATTTATTTCTCCTTCATCTGTGTTTAATCCATGCCTTCGCAGCTTGAGTATAAATGTAGTTCTTAACTCATTCCTTTTTACATCCTTCCCCTTAATGTCAAAGCACAGAAAAGGACAACATAGAGAATAAAGACCCAGAATAGTTTCTGTATATGATAGAAATGATATGACTTTAGGAGGAATATCAAAGAGATCCAAAATTATTAACAAGCTTAATGAAAATTATTAAGAAACAACCACTTCACTCTTTTACTCATAATAAACTCAGAGACATCTAGTAAGGTTAGATCATGGGTTCAGAGCAAGCATAATGAATTTTTGTTTAATTAAATGTGACACTCATTGCTACAGGAACCAGTGGATACTAACTTGGCCTTTTTTTCCCCCCATTTTTTGGCAAAAGGCTATTGTATTAGTTTGAGATGATAGTGAACAGATCAACTGGAACTTGTAGAGAAAAGGACAGGTTCCACTGTCTGCTGAGAACAGTCAGGATGGGGTGATGGGGGAGGAGACTATGGCCTTTTAAACAACAGAATCCAGCAGTAAGGTAGAGATAATTACTATCAAACTACAGAATGAACTGTTATTTTATGGGATTAAGACAATCACAGAGAACAATATCAAGAATACTAGAAATCTTTGTTAATGTGAGTATATTGCATGTAAATATGGCAAACCATAACAGTCTAGAAGCAGTATAATACCTGATATTCATGATTAAGAGAAAGGTTGTTGAGTCATTTGAATTGAACAAATAATTGACCAGTTGCTGGTCAGTGAATAGTAAAAAGATTGAATAGTTTCTATTCTGACCTTCTAAAGGTGGAAATCTAAAACTAAAAGGAAGAAGAGGAAGCTCTTCACATAATTTAAATGATATGTTATTTTGTTGTTTTATTTGTAGGAATAATTGTAGCTTTGGTATATGTGTGTTGTCCTCTTTATACATTCACCTATGTGTGTTCACTGCTAAATCCAGCTTCAGAAAGCCATCTTCAGGGAATGCAAGTATTAATTCCACAAACCTTGCAGGGGAATTAATGCTGAGGTTTACACGTCTTTGGAAGCAGACAAATCAGGGAATCTGTATGCCTCTCCCTGTTTCAGCAGAGCAGGACATAAGATTTTTTGCAACATCCACAGATCAGTCAATAAATTTATGCAAACGCCAACTCTGGAAATTACCTTATACCTGTATAATTTTCCCCTGGTGGTTAAAAGGTAAACTACCTTTGAAATGGAGGGCCCATTTCCTATTAATTGAGGAAAAATATGAGGTTGTGGAATGCCCCTGGCTCCCACGCCAAGTAGGACCTAACAATTTGTATTTTGCAAATTATGGTAACATAGTAGGATTTCAGAGTACACATAAATAGTCAGGATACACATAGCATAGCACATGCAGAATTCAATGTGTTGCTAAACTCAGGATATTGTCATACCTGGGATCATCAAGGAAGGTATGCTATTACTAGGGATAGAATTCCAAGATTCATATCTAATAGGGCTTCTTGTCAATCTTTTTCTGTTTCTCACCCTTTAAGACAACCAGATTACTTCAAATCATCATATATGCTAAAAGTTAATTTTTCACGGTGCACAGAATTACCCAGCTGGGCAGGAACATTACCTACAGATTCTCCCAACTACATGTGGGTGTGGTCCAGAGAGAGCCCAATTTTAAAGCCTTTGAAGTATGTGACACTCCCTCAACAAACCCATTCACACTTGTCCACACAAATCCAAAAAGCATCAAAAATGGCTTTAAAAATTTTCTGGCATAAACAGCTTACCTATTGCACTGTGAAAAACTCTACTGGGTTCCTGGTATCTAGGCTGCTTGAAATTTTCCAGGGCTTCCATCTTTACCTTTAGTAAATGTGGCTGGTTTAGTTACAGATTATGGCCACTATATTGCTATGAACTTGTGGGCATACTATTTTTTAAAATATAGAAATAAATTATTAAAGAGAAAGAAAAAAAATTAAGGAAATATTCACCTATCTCCTCAAAAGAAAGAGAGGTGGTACAATGAAAATATTTTCTATGTGCTTCCCTACTGATTGTCCTATAGACTTTGCAATATACAAAACTGCCCATTCTTTAAATTCAATCTACCTGATAATTTAATTTTTAACATGACCATTCAAATAATATATGAGATGAAAATAAAAATTTGAAATGTATTTCATAGCTCTGCTTTTCTATTCAAAACGAACAGAAAATAAGCCAGCAAGGCATTTCTGCTGTGATTACTTCAGACCCTGGAGCTGTGTACTACATTTGTAAGTCCTCTGTTGCATCAGAATGACAGCCCACTGAAAATTCTGTTATGTTACTTTAAAGACACTTCAATGTAGTCATTCTGTGGTTAAATAGGATTTGGGAATTATTACATCTAAGATTAGAAAATAATTTTCTGGGCCATACTGGCTTATGCTTGACTATCTGCCCTACAGTAAAAATCTGGGATGTCTTGATTTTCTCTTCATCCAGAATCAGCTCTATGAAAACATGACTACTTTTACCTAGTGTTGAAAGAAACCTGAAATGGGAAAGATTAAGTGGCATGTATTAACTGCCATCTATTCAAAGGGATGTACACTGCTGAAGCACCTAAATGTAGGATGTAAGATACTGTGAAATTACTGGCTTACTGCTTTAGGCTGTTGATTTGACAACAATTAATTTTCTTATTCTATTGATAGATTTATTTCATGTGATTAATAACAAAGTAATGAAAAAATTATCTCATTCTATTCTTTCAATAATATCAAAGTAAAATTAGAATAATGAGAGAATGTGTTAATGTTAAAATATGCCTAAAAAGAAAGAGAAATCTATTCAGGTCAAGGCAAAGGAATATGCTAAGAATACTTACCTGAAATTTGTATATCTCAGTGTATTCTTGAGTAATACTTCTTCCTTTTTATAATATACAAGCAAAGATGTCCAGTGCTGTGGTTAATGCTTCCAATTTAAGAATTCTAAGTGTAGACTGACAAACTACCTTGTCAGTTTTGCTAATGGGGCCAGGTTTTCACCATTTAGACTTCCCTCAGAAAGACGCCCTTTGGAAGTTAGAAGGAGCTACTACCTAAACCATGAAACCAATTCTGATACGGACCAGTAATAATGGAGTGTGCTGATCATCTGGCAGTTATGTCATTTTAATGACTCTGTGCACAAACACATGCATATCTAGATTACCCTTAGAAAAGAATAGTTAGACAAAGACTGCATAACAGTGAAATTCACACCATATCTGAAGAGAGGTGTATATTTTTAGAATCGTATTGGTCTGAGCACAGTTGAATGAAAAAGACAGTCTTCATAAATCCTAAACCAGAAATAACTTTAATTTTTTTTTTTGGTTTGAAGTTGTCTTGAGACATCCCAGACATATTTCTTGATAAATTTTTAAGTCTCTGGATCTGCTCATGATTTTATTTAATTTTGATTCTACATTTTATTTTTACTTACATGCAGAAACATAGAGGAAAGGATTAGTATTTCTTTGTTTATTTGGGGTTTTTTTTGTTGATTTTTATTAAAAAATTCAAATAAGTCTTCCTTGAGGACAGTGGGGATAATTAGTTAGCATCTGTAGAGCATACTTATTTGTTATAGAAGATTCTGATATTTAAATAATCAGTGATTACTCTTGATCATTTGTTTGCTTCAAATAATGTGTTTCTCTGCTTGTGGGGCTTTCAGAAAGTATACCTTCCACTTACCCTTGCCAGTAGTTACTTGGCAAGGCAACCATTAAAAGTTACAGCTGAGTGTCCCACTACAGTTTAATTATTGCAGAAAACTCAAGAGAAGCAATGGCCTCTAGGGAAATATCACATGCACAGCTCAATAATCCTAATCAATCTAATTAAATTTCTGTGAAATAAGCATTTTTAAAAGATTTCCAGAGGTCCGGTAACTTTGTCCTATTGTTTAGTGTTGCAGTGTCCATCTTTAATCAGGGAAGGTTTCTCAAATATTGCAATGAATAATGCATTAGTTTTGAATGAAAAATCCTTGCACTGAACTACTGCAATGGCATAGCAGAGAACACCTTCCTTTTGAGAGCAGACCTGTTGATGTAATTTCCTGATGCCTTGTGATGGGTTGACCCTGCCTGGACATCAGGTGTCTATCTAAGTCATTCTATCCCTTCCCTTCTCAGATGGAAGAGAAGACAGGGAATATAAGGACATTCTCCTGGGCTGAGAGAAAAGCAGGAGGAGATCACTCATCAGTTACAGTCATAGGCAAAAAAGACTCAATTTGGGGAAAAATAGTTTAATATATTAACAATCAAATCAGAGGTAGGTAATGAGAAACAGAATCTTAAATAAACACCTTCCCTCCACCCCTCCCTTCTTCCAGGGCTCAAATTCACTCGAAATTTCTGTCTCCTTCCTGCCAGTGACAACGTACAGAAATGGAAGCTGTGTGTCACACATTATCTCTGCCTCTCCTTCTACCTCAGGGTCATGTAGGACTGCGTCAAAAGCCTTACAGAAATCCAGGTAGATTACATCAGTCAGTTTTCACTTTTTGGCCATTGCTGTCAGTCATATAAGGCTACCAGTTTTGTCAGGAACAATTTGTCCTTAGTGAAGCCATGCTGGCTGGCTCAGATCACCTCCTTGTCTTGTGTGAAGCTTAACATCTCTTCTATGAGGATCTGCTCCATTAACTTCTCAGGCAAAAAGGTGAGGCTTACTGATCTGTTGTTCCCTGGGTCTTCCTTCATTCCCTTTTTAAAAATCAGACTGATGTTTTGCTTTTTCCAGACACCAAGGACTTTTCCTGACTGTCATGACTTTTCCTGGCAACAACATCAGGCAGCTGCCTCAGAACCCTGGGATGCGTCTCATCAGATCCCATAGACTTCTGAGTAGTTACTTTCATCAAGGGTTCCCAAACCTGTAGTTAGCTTACAGTGAGAGGAACTTCCCCCACAACTGAACCTAGAGGTTCAGGTACCTGAGAGACATGGGAAACCTGACTGCCAGAGAATACTGAACTCAATGAGAACCTCAGCTTTCTCCATGCCTGTAGTTAATGGTTCTCTCTTCTCATTCATCATGTGTATTCACCCTTTCATTCCACTTGGATTTTCCTTGGGCTTTTTGTTTCTGACCTGTGTATTTAGAAAATCCCTTATTACTCTTTATATCCCATTATTAACAAGTCCTTTTCCAATGGTGCCTTAGATTTCCGATCCCATACCTACAGATTCAAACTGTACTCCTGTTCTTTTCCTGGATCTCATATCTCTACTCCGACTGGCTGTGCATTTCCTTCTCTGTGTAAGAAGTAGAGCCTTGCTCAGCCATATCAAGTTCTGGTCTGCCTTGTCTCACTTTCTAAACATGGAGAAGAGCTCCTGTGTTCCAAGAGAAGTGGCCTAAAGTTCTGAGTTCTGCCTTTACTATTTGCCAGGTCCTTGTTCTTTAAGATCATGAGGAACTCAAGCAGGGCACAACTTCTACAGCCCAGGCTGCCACCAATCTAACCCTCTTTAATGAGTTTAGGTGAACCAGTGAGCACCAGGTCTGGTAATGCTTCTTCTCCAGTTGGCATCTGTAATAATTAGACCAGAAAGTTACCCTTGATGCACTCCAGGAACCCTCAGGATTGCTTTTCAATCCAACTGGCTGTGTAGCTTCCCCAGAAGACATCCAGTTGGTTGAAACGCTCTGTTAGGTGGAGCAGTTGGTTCCTGAAGGACTGAAATCCTTTAAAGGGACCATGCTGAAGAAGCTTGTTAAAAGCTGCTGCCTAAGGAAAGGACTTGTGTTGGAGAAGTTGCTGAAGGACTCTCTTTCATGGGAGGGACCCCATGCTAGGGCAGGGGTAGAGTGTGACAAGTCTTCCCACAGAGGGGGAA
Source organism: Poecile atricapillus (assembly GCF_030490865.1). Classification (NCBI taxonomy): domain Eukaryota; kingdom Metazoa; phylum Chordata; class Aves; order Passeriformes; family Paridae; genus Poecile; species Poecile atricapillus. The sequence goes on along the minus strand of NC_081250.1, from coordinate 99,102,635 downwards.
GGAGCAGTAGAGTCAATGTGACTGCAACCCCCATTCCCCATCCCCCTGCACTATTGGAAGGAAGAAGGTTAAGAGTTCAGGAATGAAGCTGAGCCTGGGAAAAAGGGAAACATGGGGGAAGGTGTTATTTAAGATTCAGTTCTATTTCTCATTCTACACTCACTTGATTGGAAATATATTAAATTATTTTTCCTCAAGTAAAGTCTGTTTTATCTGTGATTGCAGACTGATCTCTCCCTGTCCTGATGCTGGCCCACGAGTCTTTCATTACATTTTCTCTCCCTGTCCAGCTGAGGAGGGAAGCGATGGAGCAGCTTTGGTAGCATATAATGTCCAGCCAGCATCAACAAACCACAGAAACAAAGATCAAAATTGCATGCAATGTCAAAATCCTGTCAGTGGATTAATTCTTAGTCAAGCCAGTTGACTGAAGAAGAGAAAAACTGACATACGGAATGATGACATTATGCCAAACTATTAGATTATATATTAGATATAGTGTGTATATATATATATATATATATATGTGTATATGTATGTATGTATGTATGTATATGTATATATGTATATATGTATATATATACATATATATTAGATTATATATTAGATGATCTAATGGTTTTTTTTATTCCAAATGCAAATTTCCCAATTCAGTCTTATTTAAAAGCCTTAGTAAAAGTGTCAGTCATAAGCAAAAATGAGATCTGCATAGGCATCAATAATATGATATGCCATATCAATAATTAAAAACAGGTGTTTACTGTGTCTTTGATTAAAAAAATTAAAAATAAAATTATCAAATAATAGAAGATTTAATTTTGATAAATAATGAGAAGCATAAGGATTTTTTGGTTTCTGATTTGCTCATGAATATTTCCCTCTATAGAACCTCTGGTGTAAAACATAAAAACCCCCCAAGATGGCTTAGTTTAAATGAAGCTACTTTCACTCTGCTGCAATTACTTTCTACAGAAATTGGTAAAATGAGAGGATTTATGATACTTGACTTTAAAAATAAAAAAACCCAAAGCAAAAAAGCCTGGATTTTACTGGCTAAAAAATATTGAACCTTAGAAGAATAATGTACCAAATATAGCAATGTAAAATTACAGGGGGTGAAAAAAATTCACATGTAGAAAACTGAAAGTAAATTCCATATTGCAGCATTATTCAGATCCACAAGCTACTGACACTGTCTGGGAAATTTGAAAAATAGTGATTCCATAACATATATTTAAGCTCCATCTTTTCTCCTCCCTCTTCTCTCTCCTTGCATTCCAGTCTATGTGCACATTCCTAGTGTTTCAAATTAATGGTAGATGTACATCAGAATGCAAATTTCCTCAGCTGAACTTAGAATTAAAAAGAAAACTTGAATTTTAGAACTCAGCTTCCTGTAAGTTTGAATCATATTCCCATTATTCCAATGAGGATTGATTTCTATTAAAATTCCAGCCCATTTTAGTCTTTGTAATGAGCCTGAAATAGCTGCCAGCTTGCGGTGCTGGAATTAATGATAATCGAATGTAACACAAAATGTATTTCCATATTTTGTATTGCTTAAATGATTTCATCTCAGATGTAGTATGATTCTTTTTAGAGATGACTACTTCTATTTAATCTCTTTTCCAATTTTAATTTGAATTTCATATTGTTCCTGACTGTTTAATGAATATTTTGGGACATGGCCATAGTGTTGTTAATTATACTGGAGACTGAGCATAATTAATTCTTTTGGACCCAAAGTCAGCTAGTTAATCGATTTCTGATGAAACTGAAGATTAAACACAGATAGTTCACTTCTTCCTTCATTCATTTTAATTTTTCCCTCTTTGAATTCCATCAGATTACTTTGGGAAGTCACTGCTGGCAAATGAATTTGTGGACCCATTTGGAGTATTATCCAGATGATAATGGATGGATGATCCACTCAGGCCAGTCACCTTCCTATCAGTTTTATTTTTTTTAATTTTTAAAGAAAACCTTTTGATCCTTTTCAGTAGATTTACTGCCTTTAATTCATATTTAAATGATTCTTTACTGCATATTAACAGAATAAAAAGGGATCCTCAGAACAGTTCTCTGTAGACCAGACAATTCACAAAGTGAAAGAACTGTAATGATGTAGAAGACATTCCTCATATTAGTGAGGTATTAACTCATGTGGCTAAATTTTATTTTAGGGAATGGCCTTTAAAGGCTCAAATGAAAATGAAAAAAACACCTAAGTATGTCCAGGAGTTGCTTTCATATTTTCTCCCCCTCCCATGCCATAAATAATGGTATATTTTCATTTTTGATGGTGGGAAAAGCCCTAAAGACTATAAAGAGATCATCACAAAAGGAAACAGTAAAAAATTTAAAAGAATAGAAGAAGAACTTCCAGTTAATGAGGGAAACCTTGTCCATTTTTCATTTTTTACTTTATTATTACAGTCACGGATAGTTCTAGTTTGCCACTGCAATAGCTCATGATCCAAACGTACTCTTGCACTGTATTCAATATCCTACTGTGTAGAGAGTTAAGACAACTTTTAGTGCTGTTTCTTTATAGGCAAATGAGAAAAAAGCACAAGTGTACGAGGTGATTTGTTATCTATAATTTATAGAAAACTAAGGCAAATAATAAAATATTTAACAATGGCTGCTTACATAAATTAATCCCTTTTGGACAAGATATATAGACATGTAATTCAAACTACTCAGCACTTGAGGACTTTATATGTCAAATTTATATTAAATGCATTACTGAATAAAAACCTTGGTATTAATTCAGAAACATTTTCTGTTTCCCAGATGAAGATCAGATGTGTATGTTCTTTATCAAGATTTGTACTGTTTAACATTCAAACAGCAACTTTGTCAATCTGTAGAAACAAAGACTTCACCAGATTAAAAGCTATTCAGTTTCTAATTAATATTCTTTGGTACGATTTTGGCAACTTTCCTGCATATTTATACCTGTCAGTGGTTATCGTGAAATTCTGTTCCCACAGAAATTAATTTTACATTTTTAATGCAGTGAAATATTAGTAGTTTATCGTAATATTAGCGCTTTTTAAGTTCAGCCATTTTTAAGGGAAATGTAAGTATTAAATAACAATGTAAGAGGAAAAAACTTTAAAATTTTATGTCCAAGTTTCACTTTACTTCAGGGTGCTAGGTAAGGAAAGTATTTGGTCTCAAAATAATGACATGAAGAGAAGCCTTTTGAGAGTAATGAGGGATGTTTAGACTCGAGAATACCTCCACTTACCATGAAAAAACTTTACCTTCAAGTCTTGCTCTAGGAGATCATGAAGAAAACTATCAATTGTTCTAGGCCCAAAACAATTTATTCTAAATAGTTGTCTTAACTATCTGAATCTGGGGAGATAAATGTGTTAGAATATAGAATGCCTCTTTACAACCTTCTTGTCCCTGAGGACTAAACAATGTGTGTGTGAGTAGGTGATTAGGTCTTCAGTCTCATGAAAGACTGCACACTAAATCTTGATGTGTCATAAAAGAGAAATTTAGTCCTGTCTCTAGAAAAACATGTGTACTTCCATAGTGTTTGGGTGGTTTGACTGGACAGTACTATGACCATTTGTGTTTATGAAATATTAGTTGAATATTAGATTCAATTTTTTAAATTAAATTTTAACTTAATTTTTAATTAATAAAATGGCAGGGAGATCTGGAGTAATCCAAGATACAGGATTTTATGCTTTGTGTTCTTTCCTTTTCAGTGGCAAAAGCACTTATTCATGTTTGTACTACCTGTGGAGATACTAAGAATCAGGGGGTCAGACTTTAAGTGCTGTTAAATTCACATTTGTAGTGACATTTAAAGCTAGAAGTTCAGAGAAGTGAATTTTAATGATGTTTATGTTTTGCAGCTATTCTCACATTACCCAGCTATAAATGGACAGCTGATTATATGCACAGAGTAATTGAATGTGAGATAAACCACAGAATATGGTACTAACTACATTTTCGCCTTTGTTTCCCTTTCTGTAGTTTCACCCCAAGCCAGTGTAATTTGGTCATATCATATTGATACCTGAACTATAATGGACATCTGACCATATTATTAATTCAGAGATACCTAATTAATATTCAGTGGAATAGAGCACCTCTTTCTATTTCTATACTTGGCTTTTAATACATATTTACCAAGATAAATTAGATGGAAATAATAGGAGGATCTGCTGAGTTGCAGGTGTTCCCTTTTTAATGAAAGAAGCAAATTCAATTAGACTACTTATCATATAATCAAAATTGATTTTCTACTTTATGTAGAAGGTGTCAACAGATAACATAATTTCTTTTATTTACACCTTTCATAAGAGAAACAGAAGAAATCTCCATTAATTCTAACAAATCTAATCAAAAAACTGAAAATAATCTGCTGCAGTAAGCTTGCCACAATGCAGACTGTGATAAGGTAATACTGTTAAGACTCACAGATAAAGGAAAACCTTATGTCATGGCACTTTGTATTTCCACTGATGCGTTTCCTTGATTTATTCTTCTAAAAGTAATTATAGTTATCCTGATAGTGATGATGATGATGATGACGACGATGACGAGGATGGCAGTAGTGATAACAGTAACAGCTGGTGTGGTAGAAGTTACTGCAAGCAAAATTAGTTTCATTCATTTAAAAAATAATACGATCCATCCAACTGCTGAATATTGCTAAATGAAGCTATTGGTTACAGTATCTGCCAAAAGACTAAAAACGAATCATTGCGAAATTCTGTGTTAAAAATGCTGAGAGGGACTCCAGATTTTCCAGCTATTTCTGTTGCCTACAGCCAGCTTCAGACTTTGGTAGTCTGGGGTCAGTGCTATGAATCTGAATATGTGGAATGAACCTTAATTTTGCTCTCTAATTTGGCTTGTTTTATTTTTACAGATGCCAAATATAGTCAAAAACCTATCTAAAAATCAAACTGCATATTCTGTCTTTAATTAACTCTTTGTTTGTTCCTTGCAAAGAGATCATGATTGTTTGAAGAGTTTTTTGTACTATTAATAATCATTTCATACCAAAGGAAACTGTTTCAAAGTTTCTGTCTTAATTTTCATAGGATGGCCTTAAATATTTTCTGCACATATTTTCTCATGTAAAACTACACTTCAAGCTGTCTACCAAATTGATCCTGTGGATGAGGAGAGGGGAAAAAGACAAAGGAACCCAAACAACAACAGACTAGAGGGAAAAAAAACCCAAAACTATCCAAACCAGAATCTAGGCATAATAATACTTTCTCAAATGAGTAAAAATGGGGAACTCAGAATTTGTTTTCATAGACCACAGGATTTGTTCGCTACACACAGCTGTTTCTTGAAATTTGTCAAAAGAAAACTGCCAAAATAGCAGGATTGGTATTACTACAAGCAGTGTTATTAATAATAATAATTTAGTCAACTAGTCCTTAACTTTTGTTATTGGTCCTTTAGCAAGAATTTGTTCCTATGCTTAGCTCTTTACCAACACTAATTTTTCCCCCCCAATTACATTCCTTATTCACCTGTTGGAGGCAGAAGATTCAAAGATGAAGATTTTTTTGTGAAGAGGCATTTTTACTAAAAGATCAAGTGGAAGGACCATCACTATGCTATGTATGTTATTAAGCATAATATTATAGGAAAGCTCCTCTCTTCAAAGAGAAGAAATCACCTAAATATTCAGTACCTTCTCTCAGAATTACTATGACTGTGTAGAAATCCAGAAATACTTCTAAGGATGAAACCTAGATCTCTTTTGTCCTAAATTCTCTGAACCAGCAGGTTTCTTGACTGCTCTTACTTTTTGGGTCTCTTTGAGGTAGATTACTTCCAGCATTTATTTCAGCACAAAAAACTCACCTTCACAGAACAGAAAATGAATCCCCCTAAAAGATGGGATTGTAGCCTAGAGAGGAGATCAGTGTCCTGGAGGAGCTATCTCTCCAGGTTGGACTACACAATGAGTCAGATGGTTATTACATAAAACACCACAATTAGTTGTTTAAAATGAAACCATTACAAAATTTCTGAAAGCGAATGTTTGAGCTCTGGGTCACAACAATTTTAAGATACCCATATTCAAACTAGAGGAAATTTAGGCTCATCCTAACTTTTCTGTCTCATGTATTCCTTATAAACATGTAATTCTGGGGGACAGCAAAGTGTTTCTGTTCATTTCTTACAAAATCTGGCAGTACTGGGATGGCCTTTCTAATCTGGCAGTGCTAAGTACTGTATTTGTCTCCTCCATCCCTTATCATCCAAGAAAATCTTTACAAAAGCAGATAGAGTGAACTTTTATTTCACCAAGAAACATATTTACAAGCCAGTATAGATCCATTGACAAAACATTATTTATAAAATGTAATATATATATATATTTATATATATATACACACAATATATAATATATATAATAATAAATATGTAATAAATATAATTCTTTATCTGAACTCATTTTAAGACTGGCTGTTATTCAAAGCTTAAAATATTGTACTGACCATGGACATTTCATACAGAAAACTTACCAAAAATCTGTCTCCCGTCCTAATATACATTTTAACAAAAATATTTAATGAGAGAAGATATGACAGTGATTATAAAGGAATCCATTTCCATATAATATGTGAATGTTTGCATTTAATTTTTATGAGGAAAAATATTGAACACCTGATGCTTTACAAAATTAATTGTCTGATGCTGGATAGATCAGCTAATATCATTATGGAAATTTCTGAGTGATATACTTGCAATTGTCATGCATATTGCAATAAGATAGTGCAGTGGGAACTCTTATTTGCCATGGCAACCATTAATTGGATATGCAGGAGGTGGTATTTTGCTTTAAATAAAACTGACAGGGTCAGCAATTGAATGTTTCTAATACATGAATGATATTTTACACAGTTTTCCACTTTTTTTTTTTTCTGGGTTTGAATTAGTTTTTTCTTCGTATCTATGTGTTCCTCAGAAACAAATGGGCTAAAATTGAGTGGAACCCTGGGACATTTTGTTTTATGATTATTTTAGTGAATGCAAATTTTGTATTTTAAGTCTGACAAACAAGAGCTGATTGCAATTACATTTGTGTTCCTGCCATGAGTTCTCAGGCTTCTTTCTCCATTGTTTCTTTCACGTGTGACGATTATTATGGATCAAATAGCTGGTTTGCATAAATAATTTCCATAAAAATATACATTTGGTTTTTGATTTACAGAGAATTTGATATAGGAGACAGTCCCTTTGCATATCACACTGGGATTCTGAGTAAAATATGTTGGTATGTATATATGAAAAATTAACTTCCAAAGAAATGAATCCTAAGCAAATCCTCAAAGAGAAATTATTAAAATAGAAGGACAGATATTTCAAGGCAGGAAAGTGTAAAGTGCAAAGAAGTGGCTCATCCTTGAACTATACATTCCATGGCATATTCACCATTAATTTGTTTAGAAAGGGTATGACCATTTCTATGTTAAACTCCAAAGGCATTTATAAATGTGATTAAGTTTATACAAATACATATGAATAATGAAAAATTGTGCCTAAGTGAAGGAAGATGACTGTAGTATTCAAGATCATATCATTTTCTTTGCTTACCTGTGGAAGTTTCTTCTGACATTAATAAGTCAATATGCCCTAATATATTAATCTTAATATATTAATATTTTCCTGGTTTAGGAAAGCATCTGGATTTAATACACAACAAAAATATCTCCCTAATATTAGTCAATGAAGATACTGATGTTTCAGAATTAGTCCACATAACTTCATCCTGGAGCATAGTCCATGACTATGTCAGACTCCTAGGCAGGCTTGAAGCAAGCCCCAGAGCAGAATTTGGAGCAGGGTGTGTGCAAAATACTGGGTGCTCTGTGCAGATCAATACATGAGTTCTCTAGGCTCAGGAAGACTTATCTATAACCCTGAATAATTTGTTGAATATGTCCCTTTGTTTTAAAGATGTGGTGAAAGTTTGTGGTTTTGTTATGTTTTTTTTTTTTCTGTTTACTTGTTTTCCTAAGTAAAACTAATATGATGTAATTTTTTTTATAATTTGATAAGTAGATAAGTCTCCCAAAAGGGAATTTTATGACGTTGTTTACCTGACAGAACCCAGGACAGCAGAGAGTAGGCTACCGTATTTTCTCTTTTTCTGTGGAAACCACACCACCATATTTCAATCAATAGACCACTATATAAAAGGTACATTTCTTTCTTATGAAATGCAGCATGAATCAATATTTATCAATAATGCTTTACAAATGTTTTTTTGGATTGGGCATCTCAGAAGATACAAGGTGTGAAACTTATATTTAGCATTTGATTTCTTTATTCTTACAACTGATTTGAGTGCACTCGAATTTATGTGTTTTCCAGATACTTTCTAGGGTCACAGCCATAATATTTTTATGTCCTGAGAAAGATGATCCATGTCAATGTATGATCTTTGGTTCAAAATCCCTTTTTTTCTTTTTTTTTTTTTTTTCATAGATTGTAGTTTTTAGTTCAAGCAAAATTCTTAAGTGAATTTAGTCTTGATACAACAGAAACTGTCTCTGACAGTTTTGTCCTAAACATAATGAGACAATGAGACATATTAATTTTAATTGAAGTCATCACTAAGATATATTTAGCTGAAATCCTAATACAGAACTACAATTGTAAAAAAGCCATGATGATGACACAAAAATTTCTGGTTTTAAGATAACCTGTCATGCGAGCTGTTATAACAGAATCTGTGTAAAAATGTAGGCATAACCCTTTAAATTATTCTATCACATTAACATTCAATAATCCCTTCTTGTTCATAATAATAAAAACAATGTCAAGGAGAGATATGGAAGGAGCAGCAAGTTTTAACTAAACAAGGAAATTGGTAGTAAGTACAGTTATTTAATTCCCTGTTTTTCAGTACATTTTTTCTAATTTTTTTTATTTGGTCTGGAAAAGAAAAAACAAGGAAAAGAGCAAAAGAAAAGACAGAAAGAAAGAAGGTTTTGTTAAATTGTTGTTTTGGGTTCTTTTAGTGCAATATTTAAACAAAAAATACCAAAAACACATTTAATCTATTTGCCAGCTCTTTCTTTCTGTGTGAAATGCAGAAACTCTTTGGGGGGTTATTGCTGTCATCCAGACAGCAATCATTTCACAGAATGTGACATTACTTGTTTAGAATTCAATTATGTTTTCTTTCATGTCAAACGACATTAAATGATCATTTGAATTTTGGTCCTTTGACATTAGTAATTGTTACAATTCATGGCAGATGACTCCTCAGATGTCATAAGTTTGGGCCAATGGAGAAAAATCCTTTTATTTTTCATGTAGATAACAACTGACAATCAAGATGATTCAGAAACGCTTATTACAGTGGAAATAGTTTTTATTTATTTGATTTCTGCATAAAGTGCTAGTCAGAAGTTTGGTTGTACAGTGATTAATTTTAAAAGACAGATGTTTCCATGACATGTAAATTGGTGGCTGGTTTTCCTCACTGAGGAGCACCCTGCATGACCACCCATAACAGTCCTTCTTGTCTTTCTTTCTCTTTCACTTGATTCTTGGTCCAATCTTTGTTATACTTCCAAAGAGAAGGTCCTTCGCCTTGACTGCCTCTGTCTTTCATTGGGTTAACTTGGTGCTGTTGACATTCTCACCCATTGTCTAGTATAATTGATGCATAGCTGGTAGTTAGAGCTCTTTGAGAGTTGTCCAACAGGTGGTAGAAGGGAAAACATCTTAAGGGAACCAATGCTTTGGCTTCATAGCTGAATCAGGGTATACAAATCTGTTTAAAAAAGGAAATGTGAATAACTGGTTAAATTTCCATCTAGTGTTTGGGAAACAGTATAGAGGTACTGGTCAAGTGTTCTTCCCTTTTATTTTCCTTTTCCTTCTATTCTTCCCTTCATTTTACCTTCTATTCTTACCTTCATAGGTATCTGAAATGAAAATCACCTTATGATACTGATCTTGCTACAGTCATGTTTGCCTACCTAATTTCTGGATTAATGATCTACGCAGGATGGATTTCAATGGTTTTTAGAAAATATAACTCTTCAAATTCAGAAAGGTTAGTTATTAGCTGCTGTAATTTATTAAGGGGATTATACTTGTGATCTTTCATCCACACTTATTTAACTTAGTTTCTATAGAGTTTTTACAAGTTAATTGGTTTTGACCCAATTCTCCCAGAAGTGTAGATTTTTGAATTCATGAAAATGAGTTAGAGAACCTGCTGCCTTTCAACAGAAAATAGGTGTCTGTTCCTTGACCCTTTTGAAATCTCTTCCTCAATAATTGAACATGATTTTTAAAAAGAAATTATTCTTTCACATGATACAACATTAAAGTTATCACCATTTTTGGTACATTGCTTGTTTAATATAATCTCCTTTTCAGAGCTGCTTTTTCTTAAGTCATTAGCCTCCTTAGTTTTTGCATCTTTAGGACATTTTGCAAAACCCATATTTTTTTCATAAATATTAAAAGAAGAAAAAAAATAAAAAGCTGGAAGTTTTTCTTTTTTTCTTTGTATGGAGATTGGTAGTGCATACTTTCAGCTCAGAAATCTAACTGTATCTTGGGCTGCATCAATAGCAGCATGACCAGCAGGTTCAGTGGAGGGAGATTCTGCCCCTCTTTGCTCATCTCATGAGAACCCACCTGGACTGCTGCATCCAGCTCTGGGGGTCCCAGCATAGGTAGGACACAGACCTATTGGAGTGAGTCCAGAGGAGGACCACAAAGATGATCAGAGAGCTGAAGCACTGCTCCTACAAACACGGGTTGATAGAGATGGGTTGCTCAGTCTGGAGGAGAGAAGGCTCCACAAGACCTTAGAGGAGCTTTCCAATACATACATGGGGTTACAGAGAGCTGGAGAGGGATTTTTCATAAAAGCTTGTGGTGACAGGACAAAGGGGAATTGCTTAAAATTAAAAGAGAGTAGATTTAGATTAGATATTAGGAATTCTCTTCTGTGAGGGTGATGAAGTACTGAAACAGGTTTCCCAGAGAAGCTGTGGATGCCCCCTCCCTGGAAGTGTTCAAGGCCAGTATGGATGGGGCACTGAGCTGTGTGGTCTAATGGAAGGTGTCTGTGCCCATGGCAGGGGATTGGAACTAAGGGATCTCTAGGGTCCCCTCCCAACTGAACTCTTCTATAACTCCATGATGATTATTGGCTGAAATAAATAGTTTTGTTATGTCCATGTGATACAATTATTTTTTATTTAAATTTTGCTTTTAAAATGGTTTTCAAAACTCATGGAACTGTGTAAGCCATCTCAGCCACACTGTGTACATGGCAATGAATTGCATGGCAATGTATTATCTTGTACTGATTACTTGAAATATCTCATTAAAAACAGTTAAAAATGGATGGTTTAACATATGTCTTGGACTTTAGATTGCTCCTAAATATATATAAATATATAAATATATTTAAATATAAATATAAATATATATATATTTATATATAAATATAAATATAAATATATTTAAATAAATATATATAAATATAAACCTAAAAGTCATCTCTCAGCAAAAAAAAGTCATCTCTCTCAGCAAAAGCAGAAGTTATTGTAGGATACTTAAAGAAGGCCATGTTTGGCTTTCTCAGAAAGTATTCAGAATATCACAATATTTGAGGATTTTGAGATGCACCTTGAATGTGTGTTTTACTATTTACAGATTTCTCCAAGGCTCACCGTCATATTTGAATTTTGTATAAAAAAAAATTTAGACTGTATATTTGAATTATATTGTACCATGGTAGAGATAATTTCAAAATAACCTGCACAACAACCTAAAATAAAATGTTCCATCCTTAGGTCTGTTTAACCAGGCTGGTCTTCTCCACTGGCTTGTCTTCAGACACATGGGGATGGCCTGTCCCTGTAACTTAAGGCACATCCTGCATTCCTGCTCTCCTTTCCCTCTCAGGACTGCCCCCCAAGGAACTCTCTCAACCAGTCTGCCCAAGGTCCACCCTCTGGAAGTCAAGGTGACAGTTCTGCTGATGACCCTGCCTGCTGCTACAAGAGTCGAAACCTATAATTTCATGATTGCTGTGCCCAAGATGGCTTCCAACCACCCATATCACACATCAGCGCTCCTTTGATCACAAACAGTAGGTCCAGAGGGGAATTTTGCCTAGTGGCCTTCTTCACCAGCTGTGTCATGAAGTTATTGTCCACACACTTCAAGAAACTCCTAGACATTTTCCTCTCTGCTATAATGTATTGCCAGCAGACATCTGGTGGGTTTTGTTACAGAAATTTTTCCTTGCCTCTTATCCTGTTATTTAGGTGAGAGAGCAAGGTGTAGTTATTTTGTCTCATTTCTTTTAGAAAGTGAATGTTAAGCCTGGGTGCTAAAACTTTTTGTCAACCTGTTCTATGGCTTGTTCCTATAAAAAATATTGTTTATTCTGCTTGCACCTTCAAATCCCAGAAGCTTTGTGTAGATAATTACATTCTATGTGCAGTCAAGAGCATGACAATAAGCAATCAGTCAATTCCATTATTGTGAGGGTGATACTATGAGGGCTATATCCAATGTCATTTGCTTCTCTGTAACACATGCACAAAACACTCTGAGTTCCAGCGTTTTCCTGTTATTATATTTTAAATCATACAGATAACGATGGCTTTATATTAACTTGGAAGCATATGTGCTGTGAATACAGATACCAAGAAGCTAATAATTTTGTTTTAAAAAACAAGGTGTTGTTTTATAGGGGGATAAGCAGGTAGGAAATTATAACATTTTTCCTTACATCAATAGTAGTAATAATAATGCTTCTAATAATAATGCATATTATGTGATGATGATGATGATGATGATGATGCTTTTATTAGAAAATGTTATTTTTAAAAATTTATTCATATGGTCAATATTTTACTTTCCTTTTTTAATGCCTACCAGGAAAATCAAAAGAAAGGACAAGAAACTAGTAGTTAAAAGTTAATATTTTTTTTTTACCATAAAAGTAAAAATCCTCATAATTTTTAGTGGCTTTAAGCAAAGAAATCCACAAAACCTACTTATGAATTTTCTTTGATACAATGTCAGAACTGTAAAATAATATAACTTTTAATCATCTCAAAAGAGTAACAATAGAAAATACAGTGTTTCAGACCTCACAATTGTGGAGTGCTGTGTTTATCTGTTGGAACAATGCTCAAAAACCAGTTTTCTTAACCATGGGATTGTTTCCTCAGTCAAAGGGGAGCACTGAAATGACAAAAAGCCATCAGAATATTTCCTGCTATTTTTCTCAGAAAAGAAAAAAAGGTGGAGTCATACCCTATTTTATTGTATTGGGTGAGCTTGCTGTCGTCATGTTTGCAACATTAGAGAAAAAATGCACTCTATAGAAAATATGTATGGACCTTCATATGTTTTCATACTGTATTATTCTGACATCCCATCCTCTATTGTTAAGGACAATATCTCACTCATGGACTGGTTTTCTGTACGTATATACCTCTAAAGGTAAGTAGAGACAGTCAGGACCTCTACTTACTGCAAAGCATTTTCCTTAGCATATAGGGTCAAGGTGAACTTCTGTGAAAATATTCCATTCAAATATTCATTAGATATCCACAATTTCACCCAGAAAGATAAATATCTAACTTTAAAAAGTGTCTTTGAATCTAAATTTGAAATAGAAATTTAAAGTGGAATCTCCCTTATGCTCTGACCATAATGTCAAAAGTTTTTTAGAGTGTCTATGTCTTAATCTCGCAGTCTGATAAGCAACTCAACAATCAGTTTCTTTTGTTCTCTTGAATATCAGAGCTTCAAGACTAAATTATGTCCCTTGTAACGATTATCTAGTTCAATGTGTAGTTTAATCGTCTGGTACTAATTATGAAATTTCCAGCAGTGTAAGGTTGTGTTCATACTATGTGATTGTTGGTTACCCACTTGGGCTATCACAGATAAAAGTTCAATTTCTATTATAGTAGGGCTTTTTGAAAAGAGATCTCAGTATTAATAATACAGCAACTTATCAGTCATGTATGACTTTGTAGTGGCACAGATATTTCTTCACATTATTCATTGAATTAAAAAAAAAGTAAAATTAAAATCCTTAGATCCTCCCAAATCAAACAGTAAAAAAATTTAAGGCTGTAAGAGCATTGTTAGGGCAAAAGTGTTTGCATTTTCCTCTTTTTTTTTTTTTTTTCTCCTGCATACATGCATGCATATTCTGAATTCTAAACATATGTTTTTCTCAAGTTATTTTCCCTTCTTTTCCCTAGTTTGACATAGTTCCTTGGTCAAAATTTAAACTCTGTTCTTATGTTGTTTATCCTTTATATGTACACACATACATATAGATGTGCATGTACTTTAGTATGGTGTTCTTCAGTGCATGATACCTCTGCATCTTCCATGCCTCATAAAACTTGGCATGAAGGAAAATTCTCTTCAAGTCCCATCTTACAGAAATGCTGCTGTAGCTGAGCCACGATGGCATCACTAAGATTACACCAGCTTAAATGGTAGAAAATACTGTTATTCTCTGCAAGATGAAGAATGTTTTCCATCACTTGAAAATACTACTACTACTACTACTACTACTACTACTACTACTACTACTACTACAAAGTGCTGCCTTAAATGTAAACTGCTTTTTTAAAAGAAAAATAGAATGGCCTTTAAGAATATGAACAAATTAGTGTCTGATTTTTCTTGAAATTATTGTAAATTTGCATGCTGGACATAGAAACCTACATTCTTATCTATGTTGACACTGATACAGAAACAACCATTAAGAGACAAAGTGAAAAACAATCTTCTTGCCACTAGCTTCTCTCTCCTGACTTTTAAGAAGGGAAAGGATATTACTTAGCAAAATGCTTATTCTGGTGATATTTAAACTTTACTGCATGTCAAAAATCAAAAAGGAGTGTAAGGTTAAATGGAGAATTAGGTACCCCCCTACAAATATCAGGTTCTTAAGTCTTTCCCAGCACTCGTAGCTGTTGAAGATCATCTGCTGCTTTCTGTTAGTTTCTGTGTAACACAATTTGCAAAATAGCAAATATTAGGTTCTGTGGAATCAGGGGTCCTAGACTGTTCTTTAATGATGTCCCCACTCTTCACTTTAGATTGTCTGTAAAGTTTCCTGCCTGTTCCCACTGGCAAGGCAATTCCAGCAGCCATAGAGTTCAGAGACCTGCTAAATCAGGAAGTGAATAATTAACTAAATGCCACTATTTGAGAAGCAAAGTTGTTCCAATAGAGAATGGTTTACTGTGTAGTATGGATTTTGGTATTGCTGATGCAGCAGCACAAACTTAAAACTATTTTTTTCTTCCCAGCAGTGTATCAGGGGACTTCACAGGACAAGTCAATTTACAGCCACAAATAGCACAGGTGGAAATGTTGTCATGGTCTCAAGTGATAATAGACTGGGAGATGCTAGGCTAAGAAGTGATGCACAAAACATAAATAAATCGAAGTGTAAATGAGACACTTTAAATTAATTTATTTTAAAGTATGTGTGATTAGAGATATAGCTTTTTATATATAGAACATATATCTAAGAAATTTTGCTTCTTTCATCAGCTGCAGCAGAAATCATGGCATACTCCTGATTTTAAAGCAAGACCAAGTTTTCACTGCACTGGTTGTACATAAATAAGATACAATTATAATTAATTATAACTTTCATCTGGATGAATATCCTGATCATGGGAATTTTAATCAGCTCCTCCATTTTTCAATTCAGAACAAAAAAGCGTTCAATATTTTAATTAATTAGAACTGGGCAGAAACTAAATGTAATTGAGAAAATTAAATAAAGTTCTTAAAAGTTCTTAAAGTTCTCCTCACCATCACTTTATTCCTTTGAAATTAAATGTTCAAAAAGACACCAGGAGCACCAAAGATGAAAGAAAGTTTATTTCCTGTGAGAAGTAAGAATGTCCCAGATGCTGTATTCAAGCAAATATGGTTATGGCAAGGGAAGTCAGAACAATATAAGATTCATGGTAAAAAAAGGTAAAGTGTAAGGAAGAAAGAAAAAATGTTTGCAATCCTACTGTGGTAGTTTCACATTGATTGACATTTGGAGAAGTAAAAGAAACAGTCACAGAAATGATTTCATAGAGAGAAGCTGCTGGGAGCTTGCTCTGTGCCTAGGCAAGGCCAATGGCTGACTAGTTCTGAGAACTGACAGCATTTTGCACCATTTAGAAATTAGATCCGCCTCTGTGATGTTATCTATAAAACCTTAGAATGGCTTTTGCATGTGGGATTGTTTGTTGTTGTTGTTTAGAAGTTGTTCATTGTAGAATTGTACAGGTTGGTTTTTTTTGTGTGTTCCAATTAAATGTTTGATTGTCATAAGCATTATCCCTATTTTTGTGTTCCCTTACTCATTTTTTTGTTGCTATTGATGCATTGTTTGTAAATTTAAAAATCCCTTTTAAGTTTGTTACTTTTCAGGTCTTCAAAGCAAATCCCCTCACCAGCAGCATCTTACAAAGAATTTTTAACCTGCCCCAGAAGACTTGTAACTTGACACCACGGCAACGGTGCACACTAATGAGGAACTTTCCCTCCAAAACCTCAGTTACCCCAAGGACAGCAAACTGTTGGAGGAGAAGATGTTACCAGCACCAATCCACAACAGCTATAGGGGTGGGACTGCCAGCAACAAGCTGAGGGGACAGAGATTATAAAAGGACCTGTGAAGTTTGAAGAACTGCCCTTTAACTGTGGATTAGCTCCAGCTGAGGACCTGACACTGCAGACTCCGGTCTACATCTCTTTTAGAGATTTTTTTAATATAAATTTGAGTGTAGATTAGCTGCATTCACTGCAGTGCCGCTGAGTTCTTGCTTTGGACCAAAATGCCGGTTTGGCCAGAGGATTCCTCAATCCTCAGACCCAGGACTTTTTTTTGATTTCTTTTTTCTCCCTCACCCATTATCCCTTCCTCCCCTTTGTTTTTTTCCCTTAATAAACACCCTAGTTTATTTGAACCCCCAAAGTTGTGTCTTTTTCCTCACATGTGAGATTCACATTTTAAAAACACAAAGCCCAGGAACTCTCTCTCTTTGCTTCTGGCCTTGAAAGGTAGCTGAGCTCTGGTGGGGCTGGCCCCACTCCCCTGGGGCCTGTGTGGCCTGGGGGAGGCTGGGCTGGGCCCCAGCAGCTCTCAGGTGGGGGATGGAGACTGTGGGGTCCTGGCCCCAGGCTGGGTCAGACCATGGCTGCTGACTTCTCACCAACACCAAACCATCCCTGGTGCCTGATGCCTCCAGGCAGAGCCCCCCACACCCCTCTAGTGGCTGCCAAGAGGATGGAGGCTCCCAGTGTGGCCTCCACCACCATGGTTGTTGTGGCACTGGACAAGATATTAACCCTTTCACTACACAGATGAGAACTGCCGACCTTGTTCCTCTCTCCAGAGAGAGAAAAGTGACAACACGTAGAAAGACAACATGAAAACACCAAGGTCAGTAAAGAAAGAATCAAGCCTTAGATGGAAGGAGAATGAATGGGGCTGAAATATTCTTTTGGTAGGGCCATGGAGATGGGCAATGATATACTGAAATATCTTTAATTCATGTGAGAGAGTATGGGGGGATGAAGTATTCAAGCAAGTAGATCTGAGCAGAGGCATCCACTGATGAATCCAAGCAGATGGTGGAGTAGCTGTGATCCCATGAGAAGCTGGAACAGGGAGAGAGAGATGAGAATTGATGAAGTCCCTTTGCCTCCGGAGAGAGAAGAAGAAAACCTCTGTTCCCAGAGATGATCACAGAGACAGATGAAGAGAACATTTGCCTTTGAACGACTCATCCCTAAAATAATACCCCATGAGTTCATGGCCCATGGACACACCTCTAGAAGGGCTGTGAAAATGGGAGGAATGTCATGATGCAGAACCTTTTGCCTGGGCAGCTGCTATTTGTGGAAATGAAAAGCCATGAGAAAAACTGTTTATTGTGGAGAAGTCTCCATGGCATGACAAGAGAAAACTCCTCTCCCTACAAGAACTGATGAGAGACTACTGTGTTTTTGGTGCTGCTTCAACATCCCAGGCTTTGTCTCTATGTGGTCAGTTGGGAAAGGAAAAAGTTGGGCAGGGGGAGGAAAGGTGTTCTGGAAGCTTTATTCTGGTGCTTCTTATTCTTGTAGTCCTTTTAATAAAATTTCTTTCTACCTTTTAAGTTTAAAGCCTGTTTTGCCCTTTTCCTAATCCATATCCCATAGCAAGAAATGCGTAAGTGCCCTAGTGATTTTAGCCAGCACTAAAACCCACCACATTAATTGGTGCATTGGCCAAGAGACTCAAATTGGCGAATCTAAACCACTACACCTATGAATAATCTTCTGTCACTCAATAAAAATATGTCAGTAAGAGGAAGCATAGATATAGAACTGCAGAGAAAGTACTAATGTTTCCTTGTGTTCAAGGCCTCCCTAATTAGTTCTGAGTAAGCTTTGTTAAACTAGCAATTTTTGCAGCTAGGACATTTGGCCATGGCTATCCCACGAGGCACCATGAAGTTTGATCTGAGAAAATCATTGTCAGACTCTTCTGATACAAATTCCACTTTTCTTAACACACCTTGTCCTTCCTTCCTTCCTTCCTCCCTTCCTCCCTTCCTCCCTTCCTCCCTGCCTTCCTGCCTGCCTTCCTGCCTGCCTTCCTGCCTTCCTGCCTTCCTGCCTTCCTTCCTGCCTTCCTGCCTCCCCCTCCCTCCCTCCCTCCCTGCCTGCCTTCCTGCCTTCCTTCCCTTCCTTTCTTGCCTTCCTTTCTTTCCTTCCTGCCTTTCTTTCCTGCCTTTCTTTTCCTGCCTTCCTGCCTTCCCTCCCTATGTTTTGAGATCAGATTTCAAATTTATACCAATGAATGTAGGAAAAAATAAAAGTAAATAATGCAGATATGATGATTTTATTTATTTATTTATTTTTCATTACAACTGTATAAGTATCAAAACTGTTGGGAGATTTAAAACAGAGTTAAGAACCCAGTTAAGTAGCTGGGTAACTTTCCTGCATAATTTTCTTTTCTGGGATCATTTTCATCTGGGTAAAGTTTCAGAATGACTACAATATGGGTTGCAGATACAACATTAACTGCAGTTTTATATATACATATATATATATATATATATATTCACTCATATATCCACTTTTAGTGCTTGATTCAGAGACTTGGAGAGGTTGATTTACAAAGAAAATGAAAAGTTTAGCATAAGAAATGGAAGTTGGAGGGCTAAGTTAAGGAACTCAGTAATTCCAAATTGTAGATAGTTTTTGGTTGATGGAGGGCTAGAAGAAAACTTACACAATATCTTTGTAAAATGTAGTGTTTCAAGAAGAAAGGTTAGGACTACGACAAGAATTATTATCTAGGAAGATCAAAGGGAAAGACTGTTCCTGAATTTTTTTTTCAAATTTTTAAAATAACAGTGGTACTTGCTTTGGATTATTATTTTACTTGAAAAACAGAAGATTTAGTATTTGTTGAAGTTTGCTTAGAGATGTATGGATAATCCCTAAAGTACAGAAATTATTTAGATTTTAGAAAATTATACTTTTACACAAAATATTAAGCAGGATGAAGGAAGACCAATGAACTGTTTAAACAACAAATAAACTGAGAAACCAATTATTAACTTTATGAAAGCGACATTTTAATGCAACTGAATGCTTTATACTCTGACAGATATAACATAATAATATATGTACATGGTATGCAATTTCCTTTTAAAATAACATCTTTTCAGAGTTTCTCTATTTAGTTTATTATTTTACTACTAGCTTCTATACAGTAATATTAACACAGTCATCTTTATGTTAGAAATTTTACCTGTCATGTTATATAATCTCAAAATTTTCAGCTAAAATATATATTTCCCAGTGCCTGGGATTTTAACTATATTTTTTCATTTAGAAATATTTTTGTTTTTTCAAAATATCAAAGGGATATATATACAGGAATATAACTTTAGTCCAAGACTGAAAGCAGGGAATATAAATTAGGAAGAGTCATTTAAAGTTGATTTGGTTATTTTCAAGACAGATGAAAGCAATGAGAGAAAAACATCAGTTTTTCCTTCTTAGTTCTCATAACTAACTTTTGTATTTGGTTTTGATAGACCTTTGTAAAAGCAAATCTAATTGTTTAAATATTTCTGAGCTACATAAATTTCCTTGGATGAGTTCATATAGGTGTTAATTCACCTCAAAATCAATGTGTTTGCATTGAAGGCTTAAGAAATAGTTTATATATTAGTTAACTCCATCAACCACACTTTTAAACTCTTTAAAATTATATTATTTTTGGAAAGCAAGTGGCACTGGAATATGGCTTTATTCTTTTTTAAGTTGTTGGTTTTTGTTATTGTTTTTTTTTTTAATATATGAATGGGTAAAAATGAACATAGCTCAAAAGAATTGTAGTTGGAGAACATGAAATTGCATTTTTCTACAAATGAGATAAAACTCCACAATGGATTAAATTAGCATATTTGAGAAAAAAATTGTTATTTAAGATCTATATGACAAAGAGAGTGAACAAAGTGATGTATTCTACCTGTACTTTAAGAATTAATGGGATCAATAGCATTACTTTTTATAACGTTACCTTGCTACAAACTATGAAAAGGTTATGTTAAAAGTGACTCTACAATCAATTTTTAAAAGTATATATGTACATAAACCTCAAAAAGCCTAGCAAAAGCAGGTATTTTACACATCATTTAACCTCCAAGTATCTCAATTTTTTTTTAAATAAAACTGCAAGTAGAGCTGAACTCTCTTAAAGCATAAATATTTCAAGAAGAAAATAAACAACCCCCCCAAAATTTCCCACTCCAAAGGAAAAAAAAAACCCACACAACATAAAAACAAACTGCAGCAGCAAATGCACAGGAAAATCATCAGTGAACTTGGCCAAGGATTTTTAATAAACACTTCAATGAAAAATTAAAACTGCCTTATATCTTAATGGGAGACTGTGTTTGGGTGGATCAAACATGCATTAGAGCAATTCAGTCACCAGTAGCTGTCAGTTCAGCCAAATGACTTCGCTACAGGATGCCTTCTGTGCGTCACAAAGCCTCCTCAAACTGACAAACGTCCTGCCACTTGCTGCAGATGCATGGCTGTTGCGCGCAGCAAGGACTAAATATGTCATTACAATATGGCATACTGTGTGTGCCTAATTTGTAGCATCACGTGAGAGCTAAAACCTGGAACGGAGCCCTGAAGGCACAAGAACTAATGAATTCTGCCTGGCTTCAGAAGAGTAATCCATCACTGACATACAACAGCCCTTTCTTTAGACTGTGTTGATGAAAATTTTCTAATCTCTCATGCCAAGTGACGTTTTCTTAACTGAGCAAGACAGAAAGTCCTCCTAACATTAACCTTCCCATAGCAAAATATACTACAGTTAGAATCTTCTGAGTTAATTTGAAGTATTTCTCATTAAAACATGGGAGGAGAGGAAGAAAAAAAGAAAGTAAGCAAAAGAAAATTATTAGCCAGATCCTCCCTGTTTAACTATGGACTTAAAAATTAAATATAAATTTAAATATAAATGAAAAAGTAAATATAAAACCAAGTGAAGAGTGTTATAATAGTAACATTTATCTCAAACCAGACATATGCATGCATTTCCATAGCAAGCCAGGTTCATTTATATTACCATTATTGATTATAACAATATCAAATCATTAATATTATGATAATGCATTAAAATTTAACTATCCATTTTTTTTCATTACAATCTGCTATATTTGGCACAAGATGCTTTAAGATTACCAGTATTCTGCAGAGATAAGAACTTCTATGTCAGTATAGCAAAACCAGAAAATCTTGAGATCCCAGAAAGGCTTTATAAGAAAAAATTAGTTGCCTGGATTATTTTTTTCTAAAGTAAGTAAATATCCTTGTAATTTCAGGAGGAGTTAGGAGTTGGATAAGAAGCTGGCTTGATTTTTTTGTCTTTGTTTTATGTTTTTTAAAAATGATATCAGATTATTCTAAAAAGACCAACTTTATGGATATACTATGGGGAAGATTCCAGGTTATCTGCTTCCATTACCTGTTCCAGGCTGCCATATAAGAGAGCTAGCAAGTATCTCCTGCATACCTGGGTCAGAAAGATCAAGGATGATTTACATCAGAAAACAGCTACACATGAAAACAAAACAAATTCTTCCCAACTTGTTCATCAATCTGACTCTGTCTATATAGGTCTATCCAGGTCAGGAGACAATAATTGCCAATAACAGATATTTAATGGAACAAGAAACCAGACTTTCTCTGTGACATGCAGTTTTCTTCATTCAGCCACTTAGGACTTCAAGAACTTGTATCCAAATCACCATGTTGCTGTAGCCAGCAGTGGACCCTACTGCCAAGGCTGCACTGAATCTTTTTCTTCCAAATGTATTTTTCTCCTAATGTGTTCAGCCTCCATATTACTGCTAGCATCACCTTCAAATCCTAAGCTGATGATGGCCATGTGGTTTGATCCTTATGATATAATCCTTTCCTTATCTTTTTCTACTTACTCAGGTACTGATCACCAAACTGAATCAGTAACATCTCAGTGTAACAGGAACTGGAGTGTAGTCCTTGCTCCCAAAACTCTAGGTTATTTACATATACTGATACTTTTTATTTTCTTATATACAGAGGAAAAAAACAGTTTCTAAGGAGATAGAATATGTGAATTTATGTCTCAATCCTTTTCTAGACCTTTAGCTGTCTCAGAATATCTGTCAGATCAAACCATTGTTTGGATATAAATGTTGGTCTGCCACCTACATTTCTAAGTATAAGGGGTTGTTGTTAAATCCTAGAGAAAACAGCTCATGCTAAACCTGTCAATCATTCTGCACCTCTGCATATTTAATTTCAGTTATATTTCTGTTCCCTGTGATGAAAACAGTCCAGCTAGTTTGAGAAGCTCAATTAAGATAGCCAAAAATACAATAAAACCAGAAAAATTGTGTTAGGTATATCTAGTGTCCCACGCCTAGACAACAGGGAGTATCCAAGATTTGCAGATGCCCATGTTTGAAAAGGAGCAGCAAAAGTCAAAAGGGTTAAAAAAAAGAAAACCTTGCTAAGTTTATTAGCACACTACACACCTGGCATAATGATGATGAAGAAGAAGAAGAAAGAAGAAGAAGAGGAAGAGGAGGAGGAGGAGGAAGACAAAGACAAAGACGGAGACAAAGAAGAAGGAGAAGAAGGAGGAGCAGAAGAAGGAGAAGGAGGAGAAGAACAAGAACAAGAACAAGAACAAGAACAAAAACAAGAACAAGAACAAGAACAAGAACAAGAAGAACATTCAGAAGAAGAAGAAGAACAAGAAGAAGAACAAGAAGAACAAGATGGTCATCTTTGGCTCTTCATGAAAATTAGTTGGCATGCTCAGTCTATTCTGGAGGTTTCCAGAAATGGGCTGGAAGGCTTTGAGGGTCTTTAGGTCATCTCAATATCCCCTCTCACCAGCATCCCACCCCCTCTGCCCCACCTCTATTGGTCATGCCTGCTCCTTGACCCCACTTCAACGCTTGTGCTGGATATTGTCTGTCAACATGGACCTGAACAGGAAAACTGGCTCCAGAACGGTGCTGTCATACCTTCATACTGCCTCCCTTTCAGAGCACATCCTGTTCTAACTTACCCAATTGAATGGTCATCGGTGTTTGAGTCAAAGCAATGCATTAACTCCTTACTGGTCTGGCATCTACAGGGTAATTAAAATGGGATAAACTTGGTAGAATTATAAACTTAGAAAAATATGTGGTACGTGTATATGCAAATAAAAATAGTTGCCAAAGGTAATAAATTCACTCAGTAAAATGAAAACTGAAGAATTTTCCAGAATCTGCATGTGAAAGCCTGAAAAATGAGAATTTCACTTTAATTTGAGTGTGTTGCTGAAGACCGTTTTTAACATATAATGGATTTTTAGTTTAAAATTTACGTTATGGTGAAGATTAAAATAATAATTATCCCAGCCAAGGATACCTATTAAGTTTAAAGAAGGGGTTATTACAGGGGAGTGCTTTAGTCTTGATTCTAGACTAAGGTCAGGTGAGATCATAACTGATCTTTAAATTTGTCTTAAGGAGCTATGTCTAAGTGTCACCTAGTACTCATGACAAAATGACATATATGCTTGACAGCGATAGGCCATTAAAAGAGAAAGGGCCGGAAAGCAGCACTCATTTCTACTTAGTGTTCAGCAGAAATATTTAGACAGAAAATCTCATCAAGGACTGAAACTCAGTCCTGGGACTGTTGAGTTACAGCTGCTGCTGTGTTACGGTGTTTGCATGTCCTTTCGCATTGGAGAAGTTTTTTTTCTCTGAGGAGCAGTGGCTCAGTAGCCAAAACTTACCCCAGCTGCAGTAGTAACCTTCCATAGGGACATGACTTTTAAAATCCAGCCTGAATGCACACCTGCTATGCTATTCCTGACCAGAGGAAGCTCTGCTTGACTGTTCATTATTTCACTATTTCACCTTCTTCAATGATTTTTTTTTCTGTTTTTTATCAATATGTCTTATTTTTAAAAAAATTTTCTTGACCAAAAGAATGATCATCCTTAATAATGCTGGTACCTGCACGTTCAATCCTACCATTTAAAGGGCTGTTAAATCAAGTGCTATGATGCCCTTCTAATAGATTCTTGTGCAGGAACTGGTAAGTTACACCCTTATTCCTTTCTGCAGTTGTGTTAAATGATCAGTCCTCACTGCACAAGACAAGAAGTATTGTACATGGAGAAATTATTTTTAGGATGCTTGGTAGCAATTTCATTCCAAAAAATTCCATATAGACATGTACTACTTTTTTGGAAGACTGTTCATCTGATCTTGGTTCTTCTGATTTCAAAAAGCTACATTATTAAAGATAAAAATTAGCCTGCAGACAATAAATCCCCATTTTACTTTGATTATGCTATTTTTTTAATACTGAGTTTTATTAATCATTTTAATGTCATAATTGCCTTTCCATGCTTATGTTTTAATTTTGTGTACAATGCGGTTTTTTCAAAATAAGAAATTTTCTTCTTTTTTCTCAATTGAATTTAATGAGAAGTAGCTGCCCATTCAAAATTAAAAGAAATTAAAAAAAATATTCCTCTTGGAAAAAAATTCAAAATTGTATTTTTTAAATTTCTAATTGAAGTGCAAATTCAAAGGTTTCCACAGGTAATTATAACATTATAAATCATAAAATGTCAAGAGAATATAAGTTTGAATCCTGATGGAATAAATATTACTGAGATTTTAATAGAAAGAAAATAAAAAAAATAAATTGGTATTTGCAGTCTTGCAAAAAATGAAATCTAGTTTGTACTAATTTTCAAGGACTTTCATTCTGCTCAACTGAAAAAAAGGCAATTATCTTGAAGCTATTATGGCTTATGGGTAAAAGTTTTATTTTTAATTAATCACTGTTTTTTTTCTCTTCTCTGACTATTTTGACTCTTTAACCTTCTTACCTGTAAGAAGCACTTCAGCACTTCTCTTGAAAGCACTTTTTTATGAGATTAGTAGAAATTTGTTTCCTGACATACGTTTAGAGTGTTATAATTTCCTCCAAATTTATTTGTATATTTACAGATCA
This sequence comes from Poecile atricapillus, assembly GCF_030490865.1. Taxonomy (NCBI): domain Eukaryota; kingdom Metazoa; phylum Chordata; class Aves; order Passeriformes; family Paridae; genus Poecile; species Poecile atricapillus. Next base: position 99,076,991 of record NC_081250.1, on the reverse strand, counting down.
GCCTCCCATTTTTATCTATATTGATCTCAATCCTGTTTAAGCAGTATAAACCAGGCAGGCTGTGTTTTGAGTTCTGCAGCAGGTGATACAATCAAGTGATTCTGTGAATCCATGGTTTTGATTTAATCATCTTGCTTTTATGTACCTTCAGGAAGAAAATGTGAAGTACAAAGTTGGTATTGATAGAGAGTTTTTGCCTGTTTCTATGAATCTTATGATTATTCCTGTTATTATTCCTTTAATAAATACTAAGACAGGTTTGATATAAAAATCGTGGATCCTGTGTCTGAGTATTCAAAGAAAAAAAATGAAAAGAAAAAATGCCACAGGTGCCCTGCTCGATTCTTGTTGAAAAAACATAGTCCCAAACATGTCACAAGGAGTCCTGTTCTTCCTAAATCCTCCCAAGAAAACTTGTATAGCTCAATAATTGTTTTAATTACTTGCATTGAATGTTTATCCCAATGGGGATGCTTCTTAAAAATTCAATTCAAGTCTGAATTAATACAGGAATTAATAAGGAACATTTAGTTGTATTTTCATTCTTTAATGTTCATCTCAAACTATTCTTTGCTGTCTGGGTGTTTTTTTTAAGCCTTACAGCTGCTTTATCAGAAATGATTTTGACAAAACAGAGCAATACAAAGCAATACTCTCTTGACTGACAATATTTTTATTGCTTAGTACTAAGTGACTGTTGTCTTACCTAGCCTCTGTCCTCTTTTCTCAATCAGATACTTTTACTCTGATATCACATCCACTTCAAATTTCATAAATTCATATCTGAGCTTTTTAAAGATTCCCTAAAGCTTTTGTTATATACAGAGTTTTAAAACATTTCTTTCCCTGGGAGAATAAATGCCCAAATGTCAGAAAAACTAAATGCAAATTTTAAATACACTCACCAAAAAGAATGAAGTTAGGAAATTTTTCAGAAGTGTATAGCTTAAGTGACAATTGTAAAATTGAATAAGAATCTGTTAACAATGAACTATGAAACATTGATGGTATTAAAAGAAAAAAATATATGTTAAACAATTATGATAGAAATAATGTCTTCTCATTTATCTCTGATGTTCAGACATGTACAAACCCTACTAATCCTAATTAAACCTGGCTTAAGAGAGTAAACATTTATTAATTGAAAGAAATAGAACAATATAAACTTGTTTGTTTAAACCAAAGGCTAAGTAGTACCAAATAAATCAGATTAGATGTATTAATTGCCTGTATGCTATTAGAAATCTATATATTCAAGTATTATTTTTGCTTTTCTATATCAACAGAAAAATACCATCCTTTGGTGCTCAGTCCCAATCTTCTGGATTTCAGAGAATTGTGATTATAGAATCAAATTTTTTTAAGAATTTTAAAGTCTGAGTAAATACAAGAACATCCCTCTGCTGACCCAATCCAAGGGAATTATATGAAGTTTCGTCAGGGGAGGTTTGGGTTATGGTTGGATTGATGGGCAGAGTCCAATAAGATGAAGTTTAATAAGTGCAAGTGCTGAGTGCTTAATTTTGGCCACAATAACCCCTTGCAATGTACAGGCTGGGGACGGTGTGGCTGGACAGGGCCCAGGTGGAAAGGGACAGATTGGCAGCTGCCTGAACATGAGCCAGCAGTGTGCCCTGGTGGCCAAGAAGGCCAATGGCCCCTGGTCTGGATCAGGAATGGTGTGGCCAGCAGGAGCAGGGAGGTCATTCTCCTCTGTACTCAGCTCTGGTGAGGCCATACCTGGAGTGCTGTGTCCAGTTCTGGCCCCTCAGTTTGGGAAGGACTTTGAGACACTTGAGCACATCCAGAGGAGGCAACGAGGCTGGTGAGGGGCTTGGAACACAAACCCTGTGAGGAACAGCTGAGAGAGCTGGGGTTGTTTAGCCTGGAGAAAAGGAGACTCAGAGGTGACCTTATCACTCTCTACAACTCCCTGAAAGGTGGCTGTAGGCAGGTGGGGATTGGTCTCTTTCACCAGACAGCAACTGACAGAACAAGAGGACAGTCTCAAGCTGCATTAAGGGAAATATAGGTTGGATATTAGGAAAAAGATTTTTACAGACATGGTGATAAAGTACTGTGATGGTCTACCCAGGGAGATGGTGGAGTCACCATCCCTGGATGTGTTTAAAATGGATGTGGCACTCGGTGCCGTGGTTTAGTTGAGGTTTAAGGGCTGGATTGTACTCGCTGATCTTGAACATCTCTTCCTACCTAGGAAGAGATGTGATTCTGTGATTCTGTGATGTTAGGAAAAGATTCTCAACAAGAGGGTTGTTGGGGACTGGAATAGACCTCCCAGGGAAGCGGTGTGCACCAACCCTGACGGAGTTCAGGAAGCACTGGAAAATGCTCTCAGGCACATGGTATGAGTCTTGGGGCTGTCCTGTGCAGGGTCAAGATCTGGACTTTGGTGATCCTTGTGAATCCTTTCCAACTCAAGATATTCTATGGTCTTTCTATGTAAAACTGCATATAAATAAAAGGTGAATAAATGCAAACTGTCTTCACAGAAATTTCCAGAAAAGTTTTTTTTTTTTCTTCAGGAGACAATTCATAAATAACTTCCAGATTCTGGAAAGAATTTTAGAGCTTCATATCAAAAGAAATTTAATGTCCTGCCATGGACACCTCACTAGGCCAGGATGCTTAGAGCTCCATCCATCCTTGAACATTTCCAGGGATGGGGCATCTACAAATTCTCTGGGATACCTGTTCCAGTGCCTCATCACTCTCACAATAAAGATTTTTTCCCTAGTATCTAATCTGAACCTATTCTCTTTCAGTGTGAGCCATTCTCTCTTGTCCTGTCACTACCTGCTCTTGCCAATAGTCTCCATCTTCCTTGAAGGCTCCTTTCAGATGCTGGAAGGCCACGAGTTCAACCTGTTGGTTTATCTTCTCGTTTCTAGGCTGCACAAATCCACTTCTCTTTGCCTTTCCTCTTGGAAGATGTTCTGTGTCCCTCTAACCATCTTGATGGCCCTCTGGACTCATTCCAAGAAGTCCATGCCCTTCCTGTGCCGGGACTCCAGAGCTGGATGCAGGGTTCCAGGTGGGGTCTCACCAGAGAAGAGCAGAGGGGCAGAATACCCTCCCTCACTCTGCTGCCCACACTGCTTTGGATGCAGCCCAGGACACGTTTGACTTACTGGGCTGTGAGTGCACACTTCTGGCTCATGTCCAACCTCTCACCCACCAGCAGCCCCACGTCCTTCTCACAGGGCTGTTCTCAATCTGTTCATCCCACAGCCTGTGTTGATACCAGGGGTTGTCCTGACCCAGGTGCAGCACTTCACACTTAATCTTGTTAAATGTCAGGAGATACCCATGGGTCCACCTCTCAAGCTTGTCCAGGTCCCTCTGTATAGCATCACATCCTTCAGGTATGTCAACCACACCACTAAACTTGGTGTCATCTGCAAATTTGATGACAGCGCAGTCAATCCATTAATATCAGTATTTTAGGGGAAATGGCTTTGGACTTATTTTTTTCAAATACTCAAGAAGTAAATGATTCAGAAATACAACCAGGTACATGTGTACATTCTTCAGATTTTGACACTTGCTAATGTACCCTGACAAGTTAATGTTTTCCATGTCTCATGACTGGCATTATTTAATTAAATTTTTAAAAGAATTAAGACTTTTGGGTATGCTTTCTGGGCTGTTTTAGATAATAATCACCCTATATGTGGCTATATTACTGTATATATATATATATATATACACAATTATTCTATTCTACTCTCTTCCTTGCTTCTTATGTTGGCTGCTCTCTCTCATATGAAGCTGAGATCATTGAGTGTTTTAAACAGAAGCTGTCATGCCTTCACAGATTCCCCATAGTGTTCCATATGTCCAAGTCCTGACTTATAAAACATAATGAATAACACAATATTATAAAGCACATCATGCAGCAGGTTTTTTCAATGCTGTCACTAACTATGGGTTATAAATATGATTATTTACTTATATCCACACAGATACACATTTGATTTTTTTTTAATTCTCTATGAATAGAGGTTTTTACACTCTTCCTAATAGCCATTTAATAGTAAAGTGAGGGAATAAGTGCAATAAATCTAAAAGCTGTACTAAATACATGCCTGTTGAATTGTTTTCCCTCTTTGTGTGTTTCATGTCTCATAAGAGATCCTGAAATTTAATTCTGAGTGATGAATTCAAGCTGTTACAACCAGAAACAAAACAGGCACACAGGGCTGATTTGAACATCTGGGTCTTTCAGGCCATCTATGTGCAATTGTCTTCAGTGAGTCAATAATGTATATCATAAGCATGAAAGATTTTTTTTTTTTTTTTTTTTTTACCTCATAGGTGCATAACAGCAACAACAAAGATACCACATGTGCATTTTCATAACAGCAATTTTTACTTGTAAATACCCCCTTTCTCCCTCTGCTCACTTTGAGAACTAATTAGGAAGACATTTTCACAGTTTCTACAATATTATCTGCTGATATCAACTTTATGCAACCAGAGCAGTAATAGCAGGTTCTTTTAAATGTATAATGCACAGCTCAGCAGTGGCACACTGCATGTCTTGACCAAAGTCAGGAACTCTGACAGCAATTGGGAGCTACTTCACTATCAGCCAGATAGCAAGTCTTCCCACAGATATCATTCAATAGGTAAAAATTAAGGCTTGTGTGATCCTGCACACCCAGTTTAGAATCTTGAGCTGAGCTAAATCTTTGCCAAACAGTTTAAGGATCAATGAACCAGATTTACAGGTCTGGACTTGACAATTTGATGTCAACTTAGAGAGTCTGTATCTAGAGCATAGATTTATCCTTGGTGACTGTTTCTTTTGGACAACAAAGATGGGGTACATGTCACATTTTAGCCATCTTTGTGTCTTATCAAGACCAAAAATCCGGGCTCTCTTATGCACCAGAGAGAGAAAGATGTAATTTATACATTTTTTGTCAGACCAGTTTCTCCCTGGAGCTGTTTTTCTCTGCTGACTACAAAGGTATTTTTGAATCATATCCACTAAATGCTGAGATTATAAATCTAAAATGAAAGCAGGTTAATTTCACCACAAGTAAAGAACTGGCAAAATATTTTCTGTGAAAATGTTGGTAAATGTTATTACTTTGAATAATTGTCAAGCTTGTCTCTATATGACTTGTGTGTTTTGTCTGTTATCCTTGAAATGTGTGAAAAAGCACCTTCATTCTCATCTGTTCTTTTATTAAGATGCATTTCCACACAGCAGGTATTTAAATTCAGAGAACTTCAAAACACACTCAAAATTAGTGCATGATTAAGCATTTCCTTGAAACAAGAACTAATATTTTTCTCTCATCAGATTGCCAAAGGTTTAAACCCTGACTTAATGAAACAAAAGCTGTGGGTGTGAGAATACAGCAAATCCATTACTGAACACAGTCCTCAATTAGTGATGAAGGTTGAATGCAATCTTTGTCATTACCACCGTAGCTACTTTCCTTGCCCTCCAAGCTGTGGCAGCTATTCTCATACTGTAGTCAAGTATGCAAAGCTGGTAGCAGCATTGCAGAGAAGACAGAGGTTACTGACTGCTTTTTGTGATTAATTAAAAGAACTGGATTTTCTACATATGTAATTATTCTCCCTTCTTTCACCTGTAGTGTTTTGTATTGTTCTGTATAGTACTAACCTTAATGATTTGGATATACAGTGTACATGCCATAAAACTGAGGTCATAGTTGCTTTCATTTTTTATATCTTCAAAGCTGGCTTTGAAAGCACAACAGCCTGAGCTGTCACTGTGATTAATTGGAAACCATGCTCCCAAAAAGGTGGAAGGGAGGTCAGGTCATGCAAAGCGTAGGAAACTCAAAGTCAGACATTTTCTAACTTTAAAGTGCTTAAAGTTTCAACCATAAAAATGTTTTTCTTTAAAAATATGGTGAACAAATGAAAATACAGTTTTACATGCTTCTGTGGCTCCCTAGCCAAGGAAATATTTTTAAAAATAAAAGACTGAAATTCTATAATTTAAGTTCTTAAACTATCACCAATCTCTGGATCTCTGAGCTAATGGATTAAACAATATCACACAACTCCACATCATATCCAATGAATGATGTGATAAGGATTAATAATATACAACACTTCCTGAGGCTCACATGTGGCTTAAGTTTCCTACTATGCAAAAAAAAGGACCAGAATCAGGATTTTGGTCCAAAATATGAATTTTATTCTAAAATAAAAAAGCAGAAACCAACTTCCCTTCATTCACATATTTTCCCCCATCAGTCTTTTCCAAGCTGATGCTGCCTAACTGCATTTCCTCTTAATTTCTCTCACCCTCACTATTCTTTCCACTTCAGCAGTTCCAGACATTTCACAGAACCACAGAATGGTTTCATGTTGGAAGAACTTTTAAAGGCCATCTACTCCAAACCCCTGCTTTCATGGGCAGGGACATCTTCCACTAGATTTGACTTCTCAAAGACCCATTCAGCCTGAATTTCAACACTTGCATCTTCAAGTTGTTCATCTCAGGATGGTTTGAAAACACCATTTTACAATGCTGGAATGGCATTCACATTCCCAGCCTGTGTTCTCTGTCAAGCAGGGTTTCCTCATATCTTTCAAGTCCTTGTTTCTTTTCCCAAAGTTCATACTGTACTTACCTGTCCCTCTTACCCCTTTTGCCCAGTAAAGCTTTTCAATATTGCCTTGTGATTACATCCTTTAGAGGCTCCTTATCCTGTTTGTCTTCTATATACTGCCTGATCTCCTTATCCTAAGGCAATGAAACAGATTCATTCCTTCAGCAGCTCTCTCCCTCCACAACCTCAGCTCCTTGTTTAAAATCTATGTTTCAAATAGCCCCAGAAATCCTGAAGAGAACTGAACCGAACAGATCCCATTCTCTGGAATCATGAGTGAAATACATAACTCTTAAGAGGTTACAATTGCTGAAGTGTAAAATGTCAATTCATAACATTTGCAGCACCTTCTGAAGAGCAGGGATTTTTCAAAGATATTTAAATTAGCTAAATTTTGGCAGAATTCCCCAGTACATATTAGAAAAAAAACCCCTGACTAAATGCTCTATTGTAACAAGGACATTCTTTCTTTAATCTAAGTTTTAGGTCTAAGTTTTAATACTTGTTATATATTTACATGTTGTGGAAAAGGCCTTTATGTCCTTGCTAGAAGACAGTTAGGGAAATATGAACACTTACAAAAAAGATCAATGTTGTGCTCCAGGGAAAAAAAAGGGGGTCTTTACAACTTAAACTAAATAAAATTTCTTCTTCATCCCATTTTTGGCTCAGGTTTTTGATCTTATATATGCAAATGAGATGCAATTACCAGAGAAGCAATACATTTTTTTCTCATAACTGGCCACACCAATATTCCCTCCTCATTAGTTTACTTCTAATCCCGATCAAAGTCTTGAAATTCAAAGACTAAAAATATTTTACAAAATTATATGTCAAAAGTTTTCATGATAGAAAAAGAAATTATATCTGTATATATTTAAAAAAGACAACTTTAGAGCATGAGTTTAGAACATATGTTGCATGATCCAACAAAAGTGATCAAGACTTATTTCAATCCCGCTTCTTACTTTAGCAAAGTACATTTTAGTATTTGACTAAATTGTTTATTAAATTTAGTATTTAACTAAACTAGTTTGTAACAGTTTGCACTGAATATTTTTATTATTTTTTTTTAATTTTTTAAAAAAATACTTTTTCTTTTCTCTTCTTCTGACCATGATTTTTAGTCTTTACTTATCTTTTCCATTTAACTGCAAGCATTTCTGTATATTCTGTCTTTTAGACACTAAACAAAAACCCTTCTGGTCAATCTTGCTGATTTTAGGCATAAAAGAAATCTCAAATTGTATGACTATGTTTCATAGGTTTCATGTCAACACAAACCAAATCACAGTAAGACTTCTATGATGCAGACAGATTTGGTCCAAATCTGTTAATACCCAGTTTTCAGGAGAGAATCTGTAAAGATTTTTTTTAACATGTTGACTGTATTTATATACAATATTGGTACACACAAACTACATTGGATGCCAAAATATTTGAATATTTCAACATGTTTAGAGAGTTCATAGACTTTCTCTACTTTTAAATTATTGTCTCTAAATTTAAAAATTATTAATATATTGTATCAATTACTAAGTCTCCTTTGGTTTGCCTATATTTAAATTTAAAATACATTAAAATATATATATTTAAATAATGATTAATATTTTTTAACATCTGTACATGTGAATTTAAATTATTTTTATATTAATAAAGATGCATAAATCTATACATATACATACATTTGGTCATATGTATAAACAATTACAGAAGCACACTCTTGCAATGAACTACATTTACTATGAAGTCCAAAGCTTCCCAGGCAGGAAAAGCTCCACTATTTAGACACAGGTTCTTCACAGAATTATGTGAATTTTCTTGCCTTGGATGATGATGGCCTTCAAATTTTTGTAGATAAGCTGCACCTGATGTGGGTACAAGAATCTGACCCTCTAAACCATACCTATAAAAGATAATAGCTCTGTCTCTGAATGTAAGACAAGGACAAAAATATTTCCAAACAATGTCCATTGATACTAAAAAAAAAAAATAAAATTGCAATTTAGCTTAACTATAAGGCAAGATTTCCAGAAATGTGCTACCTAGCCAATTTAGTATAGCACAGCCATAGTGTTCTTTACTTAAGATAAATAAAACTAAAGCTTCCCAATTAATGACAAGTTTTCATGATTTCACTGTCAGACAAATTGATTCAGTTGTACACTCAATTTGATTTTGTGGTGAACAGCAAATGACTTGCTTAGAAAATAAAGAAATGTGGTTGGAACAGGGCTTTAATTAATTCTATTGAAAAATACCTAAAATGCAATACACCCTGAAGAAATACTCCTCCAACTATATTCGATAAAGGTTGTTTATCAAAGTAATTATTTCCTTTAGGGAATTTCTTAGAATTTTCTCTGTAAATAAATGAAGGCTCAAAAAAAGAAGACTTTTACTTCTGTGACCTTGAAGAAGCACCTTAGTAAAGAAAATTCATTTCAGCAGGAAATAGAAGAGCATTTTACTTTTAAAAATATTTCTTTGCATTTGTTACTAAATTTTATAATAAATTAGCCCTTGGATCTCTGCTAAAATGTTTATTTTTTTTAATCCACAGTACACCTTTCCAGATATGGGAATACATTACAAAGGATATAGAATGTAATATGTAATATAGAGGGCATAATAGCATAGATTATATTTATATGTAATAAAATCAATGTTCTTTTAATATAATACTTGTTTACCAAGAACCTGCTGTACTTACACTTACATGTAATTTTTTAAAATCATTAAATATTCTCTTAACATAAATATTTTTGATTGGTGGCATTGATAATGGCAATGATGTTGACTATCTTGTGCTTAATGGTTTGCTAGATTCAGAGTAATAAATTGGAAATCCAGAGGAGTTTTCAGATAGGATTGAATTGGAGTTTTCAGAAAAATTAATTTTATTATCTAATTGGGTGCACTGCAAAGGGCTTCAGTTGATGGTTCCTTTAATAACTACTTAAGAAATTCCAAATCAGAGAGGAAAGATTTTCCATGAAAAGCAAAATTCCAAGCCAAAAAATAGAGAGAAAAATCAACCCAAAAATCCACTGTTAAGTTTCTACATCCAGAAAAACAGTGGAATGTGACTGAAAACCTCACAGATGGTTCTAAATAAATACATATATGCGTAAAGACCCTTGGTGTGTAGACATACATGCTCCATTTTGTGGATGAAGGTGACAGAGCTGAGAAATCACAATCCTTTTATCCACTTGTAATGCTTCCATTTCATGGTGAAAGTTTCCTTCTATCTTATTGAGAAGACTTCTGAGCAAACTGCTTTCCAAGTTATTTCATGCAAATTACTGTACTGAGAAAGCGAGACTAAATTTCAGCATGTATTTTTACATATTGCCGAAATGGCAACAGAGAAAGTTTCCTGTTTCCTCTAACTACTGAGTAGTTTAAATGCAAACATTTGAATAAGGTTGACGGACTCTGTATTTTTTAACCTTTCCTTCTTTTAGTGATTTTCAGCAGAGACTGTAAAGGCATAAAGAAAAAATCAGTTATACTTAATAGCTCTGAATTCTTTGACGAGACAGTTTTTCCTCTTTCCATTTTCCACTAAGATATTTCAGACTCAACTTCATATATCTTTCTGGGGAAATGAAATTCCTTGTATGTACTAAGTCGTAATTCTGAGGCTTTCTATCTACTTTTCCCTGATGTACTTAGACAGAACAGGACAAGAATTTCCACAGTAAGAACCACACCTTCTCCAGCTTGAAGTGATATTTTCAATACTTTCTTGTGATTGGTGAGTCCACACTTAACATGTCGGTTGTTTGGTGGTTTGTTGTTTTTTTTTAACCTCAGGCAAGTAGGAATCGCTGCTTGTTACCCTCAGGTTATATATTTAACTTAAAATGAAGAAGAATTACTATATTCTTTTTGCCCCTGGGGTTTTCCAGCAGCATAAAATGTTAGCTTCTGGCTTCCATGTTAATTTGCAAACACTAAATCTCATGGGCTTTTTATCAGAAAGGTCTCATCCTTTTAACAAGTGATTTTCATTTTGCTGTAGATATTAGTATCATCATCTCCAGTACTTTTAAAAATATAGAAGAAAATACGCTGATTGTGAATATTTTGCGGGGAAACCAAACTAATTACTTTTAATATTGATATATTTAATTTTCATGGCTTATTAACTCATTGAGACAGCATAGATGTTTCAGGCAATGCTCAGCAACCAGTTATCCTGGTTCTCAGGGTCTGGGATGTGAGAAATAAGTCTTATGGAAAGACACAGTGTGTTTTTTTAATTACAATCTAGCTAGGTTATCCAAGTAACCCGCTTACACTGCAGAATTGATTAACACAACTAAAAACTGACAGATTTCTCCAAGTTGTTGTTTATTGTTTCATTTCATCTTTAGCCTTGGGAACTCACAGATATGTAAACCAAAACGGTAAATAACCTGCTAATTACAATACAACCTCTATGCCTACACACTTTGACTCTCCCCAATTAACATTACATTTTTTAAAACGTTCCTAGCTTTTTCCTTTTCCTTTTGTTCCAGACTTAAATTCTTGAAAACAGTCATTAAATCAGTGATTCTTTACTGACTTATTCCTGCTTTTATATAATAATTTCTTAGATGACTGAGAAACCTCTCATTAAATCTTCACAGCTATGTTTTAATTCTTACATTATTTTATTCCTTCCTTTTATAGCTCAAAACAATTACAGTGTCTCAAACTTTAATTACATCTATTTGCTTATTCACTGCAATCAAGACTTGTTTGTTATGCATCTCCAATTTTACTTTTGGAGAAATCCGTGGGAGCTCAATTTCTGATATTTGTGACTTCAAGATATAACTTTAATTATCTCCAAGCTTGCATTCTTGAAATATGCTTATCTATTCTAACACATGTATTTCCAGTATAAATGAAAAATTAAATAAAAACAATTATAGTTTATAAGAAAAAATAAAAAACTATCCTTCAGCTATGCCTCTAAATGTTTAACATGTAAGACCTGCCTCCTTTCACATAACTTTTTTCACACCCAGTGAACGGAGGGAGGGAGGCAGGGAGGGAGGGAGGGAGGGAGGGAGGCAGGGAGGGAGGGAGGGAGGGAGGGAGGGAGGGAGGGAGAGAGGGAGGCAGGGAGGGAGGCAGAGAGGGAGGGAGGGAGGGAGGGAGGAACCTAAGCTGCTCTTCAATGAATGAAGGCTAGGGGTTGCTATGATGGAAGGCATTTTGTCACAGAACACTTCCTACACATGGTGGAAATGTAACTAACCCCATGTAATGGAGTGTTGTGCATATGGCATCTGTCTGGGAGGCAGGCTGCTAGGTCACATGATACAGTTCTGATAAAAACACATAAAGCAAACAAACCGGAACCAAAGGCAAGGTGCTTCCATGTTAACCTTGGTTCAGCTAAATAAAGCATATCAAGAAGGTGACATTCAAGTATTTCTAAATTTAGAGGGCTGCTATACTGCTTAATCTGAGAAAATCCAGTTATTTAAGGGATAAATTGTTCATTTTGCTTGCCTTGCTCTTTGCTAAGAAAATAGATGTGACATTTGATCATGACATGACTTGTTCTTAGCTTTTCATTGTTACTGTTATTTTTTTACAAGCATATTAATAAAATAAATGTTTACATTTAATTTGAATTAAAATATAATCAATTTAATTTTTCATGTCTAGGGTGAAGTTCATAATGGAAAATATTCTGAAAGACTATTTGGGTTATTTGATTAAAGCTATTAGCTGGAGTTATTTTAAATCAATTATGTTACTCTGATTTTGGACGAGCACAATACTTCATTCTATTTAACTGATATCATTCAACATCAGTTTGAGCAAATAACAGATTAACTGATATAATTCAACCTCAGTCAGAGCAAATAACAGGTTACTTTCTCAGCTTTACCTGTTACAAGATAACTGATTATAAAAATTTGCATTAGTAAGACCATTGGGCAAATTCATTCATGGTCAGTGAACCCAGTAATGCTGATGAAGTTCTATCAGGGATGAATTCTGTCTTGAGAATATGTCTGAGTGATGAGGTACATTTTAGGTTTAACATAAGTGCTATAATCCTAGAACTTGCCCTAGCACTGATAAATTGGGTGTGTGCTCAAGACTGGTTTATGAGTGATGGAATACATTTTAGCCTAATACAAGTACTCTAAACCAGGAATTCACCCTAGCACTGACAAATTGGATATAGTCTCAAAACCAGATTTGTCCCTGATGTGACCTCATTGACTCTGGTGTGGTTGGTAGATATTACAAAAACTTGACACAAAGTAATTATTGGTGTGCTCTTTTGACAGATTATGTAACACAATCTTGAATTTAGAGAAAATTTCGTGTGAGGAATTGCATTAATTCTTACAATGACTTGATTGTCAGTCATCTGTGGTGATTCTTTATCAGCACTTAGAAATTTACATTACTTGAAACCTTCTAAAGCTCAGTAGACTCCAACTCTATTCTGTATATATCTGTAGAGATGTTAACTTGAAGAATTCATGTTAATTTGAACAATTCTTTTGGCATTTTAATCTTTGCCAATCTCTTTATGTTTGTTTTGACTAAACAGGTACTACCTCAAAGAAAGAGGAACCAGTCATTTACAGTCTATACCAGGAGATAAGTAAATCGTATCCTCTGATTTTTGCATGATCACCAGGAGAAAAATATTTACATGTGTTCTCAAAGGAAGGAATTTGCATGGATAGAACAAAACTCCCAGACTGTATATTGAATATTTCCAGGTCAAGATCTATTAAATAATGTTGCATGTCTCTCCCCACACTGATTTTCAGTCAGTAACATTTATTTCAAAATATCATGGGATGTCCTTTCTCCTGCTGTGTTGAAACATTGCAGTTTCTTTCATGTATCACTCATATATATCTCTTATCTCATATATACCTCTGGGTTTCAAAAAACTAGTCTGACAAATCTTCTGGAATTAACTTCCTCTCAGCTAAAGACATGCCATACTGCCACTGACAGACTGAATGTGGAGAGCTGTTTTCTTTAATCTACAGCTATTAAGGACTTTTTTACCTCTGGAAAAAGATATTGATGAAGAAGAAGGTTTTGGAGTGATTGTTTCCCAAGTAGCTTGCTCATCACCACGGTTTAAAATAGATTTTCTCTGTGAAAGCATTCTTGTCCTTTTTCTGTGTGGGGGATAAGGTGTTAAAATGTACATCTTACCAGAGTGTTCCTATCTTTTGAATGAATGCAGATTGTAGCACCTTTGAGGTCCTCAAAGCACACCCTTCAAAGCAGTTCTGAAAACTGATAGACTTCCTCAGTTTTCAGATATAAGGCTCTGTGTCAGGAGATTAAATCTCAGAAGAACATCTTTTGGTTAAAGTAAAACATGAGTTTATTTGAACGTAAGGAATCAGAACAACAAGGTCAGCACCACTGTTTGTGTTGTGTTTTTTACCTACTGAGGCTGTGAATTTGCAAGTCCCAGACATCGTGCTGTTCTGAAAGTAGCTGTATAAAATCACACCATCTTTAATGAAATTTAGCAGTGTAGTTTCCCCTGCATGTTGTCTTTCTACCAAAGAAAGATGCTTTAGTGTTTAAATACACATAGATTTTTCAAGGGCAAGTGTTTTTTTCAGTATAAGTCATTTGACAAGATTACACTGTGGCTCATGCCAGTCTCTGGAAAATACTTCTAACACTTGCTTTAAAAATAATAGTTTTTCTTGTGTGTGATTTCTTATATTTTAACAATAAAATGATTTAATCTTTAAAATTTTCCCAGATTTTTTTAAAGATTTGTTCAATAAAAATTCATACATCTGGAACTAAAATTTCCTTTGGCATAAGGTACAATTGAACCACAGATTTACACCTTCTGACACATGCAAAGATCTTTGTGCATTATATCCAAAACATACATACCTGTAAGAACATGATCATTGAAGTTCAAAATTTCTTCTAATCAGAAAACAACAACAAACTTTCAAACATTTTTGTTGATATTTGCTTGAATAAAAGATTTATTGAACAGATGTTGATATTCAGCACCTACTAAATTTAATACTCCACACTACCATATTTTTTAATTCAATTTCCTAAATTAAAAATTATTGGGTTTTGGTTTTTTTTTGTTTTTACTTTTCCCTAGGGTACTTCTTTTCTGATTTAGCTCTACTGTTTCTTCATTTGAATTTTCCATTAGTGTTTTGCTTACTTGTTTGGTATTTTGTTTTTCTTATTTTTAACTATTTTACTTACAGTTTCTTAATTTTGTCACAGATTTTTGATTTTTTTTATCATCCGGTATCAATAGCCGTCTATTCTACTTTTAAAAATACACTAGGAAGAAAGTCAGATCATATCCCTTGCATGCCACTGGAGATTGTTTTTCCATGTATACTATGTGTATATGAATGGTTTTACTTAAATACTTTTAAGACAAAAAGTTCTGCCAAGAATGCAATGAAGCTATCAGCGCTATAATGAAATTCATGTATTTTGTATTTTATCATTACAATATTTACTTTAGTTAATATTAGCTCTGAGAGTTTCTCTTTGCATATGAAATTAAATAGAATTTAATAGGTCCAATCATGCTAAAAAAGAAAAATCTCATTTTATGAAAAAAAGTTGACTTTTCCTACTGATTAGCTACCTTTTTTTAGAGTAGGTAGCTGAATCATAGATTTATCTTCAAAATCATTCTATTTTTGTTCACAATTTTTAAAAAAACAACCCATGAGCAAAGTTTGTTTTTTCTCTAGGAATAAGCAGTCTATTTTGCAAAATCATGTCAAGTTGGCCTACTAATAATTTTTAAAGATAAGCAGAAATATTATTTTCTTTATATTGAAAAAGGATAGCAATTAACTTTTGCTGCTCACCAGTGCAAATCTGGTAGGAGAAGTCAAGTTTTGTACAACAGTTTCAAAGCTCAAGACCAAAATATCATATGGGCATAACAATATTGTAGTAAACCAGAATTGCTCTTTCTGGGTTAAGTGGGAACCAACTATGAGTGGAAATAGCTTATTGTGTGATAAGATGAAAAGCAATTACATACACATCAAGAATGAGAAACAGCATAACACAGAAAAGCCCAGTGAACACTTAATGGTGTCTGAACTGTCTAAAAATCACATTTTAATGAAGAGGAAGTTTAACCCCTTTTTAAATTAAACATTCACATTTAAGTTTTTGTCTGTGATCTTTTAGAATTAGCTGTATCATTAGTATTTTAAATATTTTGTAGTAACAGATTGTAAAAATGCTTAGTTGTGCTTGCAATCTCTGCATGCATGCTTGTCAACCATAATGTAAAAGCTATTTTCCACAAAAAAGTATTAATAATTAAAAAGACATTACTAGTCTAAAGCAGCAAGAATTAATTTGTTGTTGCAGTTATATTTAAATTTTCAAGTTCCTTTATAGTCGGAGTCCAATGCACATTTGTCCCAATTATCAAATTACTGCTAGATGACATAAATTTTAAACCATGGTTCTAAATTTTATTGCTTTTTTTCCATCACATGTTGAGGATTATTCTCTGCAAATTTTTTATATTTACTTTCATTAACAATGCCATTTTGAAGTACATGGAATAAATGTGTTAAAAAAATTCCAAACTTTTTTTCTATAGCTGTCACTGCAGGACACCAATGGATATAAAAAATAAAAATTTGGGTTTTTTTTAAGGTGTATAACCTTTGAATGATTGTTGTGCTTAACTTTTTTAAACTGAGTTTAAAAACCATTTTTGAGTTTACTCTGCACAACTTTCCCAAGATATTTTAATTAATATTACTTAAAACTATGCTTCTGACAGAGATAGATTTGTTCTAAATTAACATTCTCTCAATATGACCAATGGATATATCAGTTTTAATACTTTTAGAAACATTTCAGCAAGATGAGCTTGTTGTCATGCCTGATATGGAATATTCATCATTAAATGCCTCCCTGTCATACATATTGATGCTTTCGCTTTCAGTCTTTTTTCTGAAAACTTGAGCTAAGTAACATGACAGGAGCTCATGTTAAGAAGAATCACATTTTACAAATGATGTGGCAAGGACAGGTTAAGGCATAATAGGGTTCAAATCATTGATTTTATCTCAACATGTTCTACAACTTTACTTATAACAGGCAACCTCTGGCTTCTGCTGTTTTGATGGGTGTTTGATATTCCTAAGCCAGAGTGAGGTTAATGTGAAGTTTGACTCTGCTGTTTCCTCAGCTGAGCTATTCTATGAATTAACAGGGTGATCCATCACATATGCATTATCACTCAGAGGTGTACAGTGTGTCCTACTTTAAAGAGCACATCAATTTATGAGTCTTGAAAAAATGTCCAATTCCACGAGTCACTGGCAGGAAAGAGGTACTAACACTGACTTGTTCCCATTTGTGATGGTGATGAATGTCCTTTGAAAGCAAACAGATAACTCTCATGGCAGAAGCCTTCTCAGTAGTTCTGCAACTGCTTGAAGGGTTCTTCCATTCTTCTAGGAAAGGCTGGGTTTGTGTATGGTATGACCAAAACCTATCCAAAAGCCCTATGTAAATGTCCAGCTGCCTGCTCAGCAGGAATTCTGTCGATGCTGTCTTTATTAATGGCTTCAAGCACTGTGTGGAGATAAATACAGAGCAAGGGCATGACCTAGCTTTTTTCAAGCTATGCTACCACACTTTCTAAGTATGTCATTGTCAAAAGATAGAAAAATCTTTCCATCTCTCTAAAATATACAGCAGACAGATCCTGTAGTTTCTCAAAACCCATTGCTCTGTACTCCATGAAGCTGCTCTACATATTTGAGATATTAAAATATTCTGTCTTCTGGAGTGCTGCCGTCACTGCTGTTGAAAGACAAACATGGATTGCACTTTCTAGAGTCTAAACCTGCCTACGTTAGGATTGGCATGATGAGATGATGATCACTTATAAGGATCATAATACAAACATGAAGTGCTTCTTTATGGACATATCCCCTTCCTCATGGTTTGTTTTACCATATTTAATATGTAAATATGTATCCAAACAAGCCACTTCAAGAAACAAATAGCACTGTCACACCAGAAATCCAAAAGGCTTCTGATGGAAGTATCACTAACTTCTGCAAGGCAGCCTTTACAGAAATGGATCAGTGGGACTGGACTATGGGGATTCTTAAGAACAATCAGAAAACCTGCTTGGTCCAATATTTTGTCCATAGATGTATTCTGAAAAGTAAAGAGGAATCTCCATCGTTTATAATTAGCATTTCTCTCTGAAGGAATAATCGAGCCCTCCAACAAGGTAAAGATGTATGGAATGTAATTATGATGAACAGTTTTTCCTACTCACATTATTTTAGACAGTACACAAACAATGAAACCCTGTTAAGACTTCAAATTAATTACAGAAGGGAAAAAATGGTGGCAAAAACCCCTGTTTTTTATTCAAACCATGCAAATTTGT
Organism: Poecile atricapillus; assembly: GCF_030490865.1. Taxonomy (NCBI): domain Eukaryota; kingdom Metazoa; phylum Chordata; class Aves; order Passeriformes; family Paridae; genus Poecile; species Poecile atricapillus. The sequence goes on along the minus strand of NC_081250.1, from coordinate 99,058,916 downwards.
TGAAATGCATCTAGGAAAAATACTAATAATCAGCAGGTAAAAAAATCACATTAATTTGTATACAAAATCAATTGTCAAAATCTCTTTACCTAGAAATGCAAATATAAAGCTGTCTTAAGATACAGGAAGAATATTTGAAAACTTATAATTAAAATATATTTAGAAATTATTCTGAGAATCATTATTTGGAAGAAAGTGATAAATTACAAATACAAATGATGCATAATAAGACAGTAAATTATTTTTGTGGGGAGTCATAATTATGACATTAAAATAATTTAGAAAAAGAGTTATTTATATTTATACTTATCCAGGAGAACCTGGAAATAGGTGAGGACTGTGGACAATTTCTTTGTCAATGTTCATCACCATATTCTTTCCTGTGATTCAATGAAAACTTCCCTGAGCCATTTCTTTATTCAGAATTCTTCAATTAAAACAGTGACTTCTCTTCATGTAGCATTAGCCAATTTCTTGCCAAGGACTCTGCTTCTCTTTCCTTGAAGAATTCTTTATCATCCTGACCTACCTATCTCATATCCTACCACCTGCATTTAATTCTCTGTTTTCTCCTTTGTTTCTTTGCAAAATGTCTAAATAACTATGTATACATGTATTTATACACATAACAGCAGCTGTAGCCTTTCTTCTCTTCCACCTCCCTTGCTTTTACAAAGAATTGTTCCTTCCTTCCCCTACAACAAAAACGATTTTGTAATTACTTTTCAGCCAAGATCAACTGTTGACACAAGAAAGATAAGTAGGTACCTGGATAGATTTGCTGCCAAGGGTAACAAAATGTTTAAAGTCGTACCCAGTTTACTCCAGAGCATAGGGATGCTCATTTTTTTCCCAAAATAGATCCTGAGGAGAAGATTAGAGACTGTGAATAATGGCCACTGCTTTTACAAGAGAGCTCTCAATTTTTGCAACAGCCTCAGTAAGAATGACAAGCCTAGAAATTCCCCCTTGTTTAGTTTCATATCTCCAATGTACATTTCACACCCAAGGTGAAATGCAGAGGGTCTAGGAAAAAACACACCTTGAGAATAAACCCTTCACTTTTCCCAGACTTCACCAAAAACTGTGAGATATTGGCATTTGAATACCCTGCTTTTATTCACATTGATGCAAAAAAGGTCATTCACATCATTTAGGCAGATTTGAACTTCTCATAGTAGGATTGCTGCTTTCACCTTTGGCCCTCAAAGAAAGCTGGAAAATACCAGACATTTGTAAGAACCCACACTCATAATAATGAAAAGTGAGACAAAGCCAATGTTCTCCTTGACTGAGCTCTTTTACCTGTCGTTCTCCATTGTAAACACATCTCTTTACGTTTTCGTATCTTTCCAACATTGCTTCAACACTTTAATTCAGACAGTAGTTTCAATTTTTTATTCTGTTATATATGATGCTGTGAGATTTCAGTGGGTGTTTCCTCAAGCAAACTCAAGGTTCTGCAGAATGACATCTTTCATTACTGGAAGTTTATGCCAATGCATCTTTTTATTTTTAGTAATACTTAAATCAGAATTACCTAAATCAAGGATTTTTGTGAAGACAATGAGTGTTAGCATTATTAAAAGATATTAAAGAGATGTCAAAATATAGCTGGTTTTGAGTTACAAAAAACTAGTTCTTGAATCAAGGGGAATATTACTATTGATATGACCCATCACTCAATCAAGATTTATAGTTAACTAATTTTGGGAGTTTTGATAGCATAAGATTCCAAAACTATGTCAGACAAACTTGCATAAATGTTGAATCTCTGGGTTTATTCTGACTGCTAGAAGTGAACAAGTACCTTCCAACAGTTGTTAAATTGTCCTCCAAATTTTTCGAGAATAAAATGCCAAAAATATCTAAAAGCAGTCTAACCTCAACTAGTCTTTCAAAGACTGCAAGGTATTTTAACATTTAGTGACTTCTGATGGAGAAATAATTATTTTCAGTTACCGTACTTGATTCCAGAGCATTGAGTGATCACAGAATTTTATACCTGCAAGTCTGAGTTCCCAAGAATATAAATGATACTAATACAAATTGAGCAGTGATCAATCTTCATAACAATTGCACTCTCTTGTTTTGACCATTACCAAAGGTTATTTAAACATGAAATATTTTATTCCCACATACAAGCACTAACACACCTCATAATTCCTCTCTTGAAGGTGTGTTTCGCAGATTTATTACCAAGATAGTAAACAAGTTCATCTAGGATCTCAGGACTAATCACATAGTATTAATTAAGGTGGTTAGATTATTGTGGGGTTTTTAGGGGAGAAAATAAATCTGATTTCACCTATTAGCCAATAGATAAAACCAAGTGAAGGATGATTCATCTGACCTATGCTAAACAATGATTTTTGGCATGAGATGAGCTATCTCCTGGAAATGCTTTTTACTCTCCTTTAGCAACTAGCAGAGCAATAAAGATGTCATGTCCTGCCTTTTGGACATCTAATACTTAATCTCTTGAATCTGAGCAGATAAAATCTATTTTGTGTTTCAGATGTGGGTTCTAAAGCTTCTTCCAAGCAATACTTCCCATAATGCAATTATCCCGTTCATGAGGAAGTCTGTGGAGCTACCTACTCAGAAACCCCACAGCACTGATTCTATGTTTACAACTTTTATTTTCCTCAGAGAGTTTCTTGTTTTGGCAGTCACTGAGAAAGACTTTAAAATATAACCCTATTATATCCAAAGGCTTGCAAAAGGGAATTGAAAATTAAAATTATGCATTTTTCTTAAACATTTTATTTTTTTTTTAAGTCAGTCTCTGATACTGGGGAGTTCACTAATCATCCCTTTAATGCAAACAAAACTCTTCAGACTTGTTTATAAGCCATGAAGAAACATAAACCAAGACAAATTCCTTTCTCCCTGGAAATAATCCTTAAAATGTAGCTACGGGAAGCGTTTCTGTCTGAAGTATTTCAGAACTGAAACAATTTATCTCCACAGCTATCAAGCCTCATGGCTTCATGACTTTTAAGAAGAAAAAGCAGTAAATGCTGTGCTTTTACCTTAGGTGATGCGATACATCACCTGGCGCAGTACTTGAAGTTATCTTCAAAGCAAAACTATCTTACTTTATCCTCACTGTATTTTTACCTTTGGAAGACTAATACATTTAGCTGGGCTAAGATAAAACAGATAAAAAAATAAACAGCTTTTAGAGCACCAAAATCCCATTGTCACAGAGAAGCCTGATCTGGCTTAACTTTGTGGCAGAAGAACGGTGGTGACCATGTCAGAAGCATCCACCCTGTGGATATGAATCAAACCTTCTTCTTTAGGAAGCCACAGAGTGAAACTAGGCCATTTTTCTCTGTAATGTGTTGGACTCTATGAAAACTTCATTTTCCAAAATTCTAATACTTTAAATGTCTGAAATGGGGCTGCTAATAGTCTTTGTTTTTTTTACTATACTTCTAAATTTAATCTTCCATCCATTAATGCATCCAGAAGGAAAGTTCTGTAGTCAGTTGCTGAAATTGTTATATTTTCCTTCTTGAAGGATGGAGTTACAATATCTCAACTCACCCAGATCGAGGATCAACAAACTCCGAGATCTAAAGCACAGTCTTACATAATGGATCCAAGTTTGTTAGAAGGGCACTAAAACCTAAAAAGTGATTCCTAACCAGTGAATAGGTTGTAAGAGGAAAAACATGGCCTTTCTAGTCAGACATGCTATTTTCATAAAATTATATTTACTCCTGCATGCACAGGTAAATTACATCAAAGCAAAATTTGTTATGGGGAACTTGGTGAATTCTGTATCCTTATACTATGCAAAAAGAAAGTATTTCAGCTTTTAAGTAGGTATTGATAAACAAAGTTTTCTGCAAACATCAACCATGAAATCACATTGTTGCAGTTGGTCATAAATGAATAATATTGCAGGAAACACCAAACACACAGAGGGAACAGTAAAGATTCAGCCAACAAAGTCATTGAATACTGTGTATGACTAAACCCCCACTAAATAAGGCAAGTCATATCCCCCGAAACAGAAACTCTAACCTCATTAAGCAAGTGTAAAACTGTCTGAAGTGATGGAAAACCACTTTGTACTTCATCTAATAATACAACTGGAATCCACTTTGAAGGAAAATTGAGGCAAAAGCTCCTGTACAAATCAGGGAGACTGCAAACAAACAAAGCATTAAAGTAAAATTGCCCAAAAGAAGACAACAATAAGAATCTGTAATACCCTGAACAGAACACAAGTAGGCACTTAAAGAGGCATTCAGAACTAATGGTGACATTAACTCGATAAAGGCATATGCATCCAAAGAGTCCCTGAAGCAATCTATACCCAGTGACTATGGCATCAGAGTAGCTGCATTTGAAAAATTAACACCCCGTTACCATGGAATAACAACAACGTTCAAAGGCTTTATAAAACAAGACACAAAACTTGGCAGTTGAACTGCAATGAGAACCCAAATGATAGAAATTGAGAGGGAGAATGAGAAGTAAGAACACATTGAAATAGCTTTTCCTTGGCATTGCCTATTATAATAGGTAGGGAAGAAAGTCTCAAATTCATTCTGGGAAGGTTTTGATGTTGATGTAATTTCTTCTCATGATGTGAACATCAAGACAAATAGAACTCTTTAGGCACTCATTTCTATCACTGTTTGCAAGTGATTCAGGAACCTTCATGTGTTTACAGCACTAAGTGTGTTCAAGGTAGGAAATGTTTATCTTGGTGAAAAGGAAGGCTCAGAGGTGACCTTACAACTCCCTACAACTATCTGAAAGGAGGTGGCAGCCAGGTGGGGGTTGGTCTCTTCTCCCAGGTAACTAGGAACAGGAAAATGCAGTCTTAAGGTGCACCAGAGAAGGTTGAGATTGGATATTAGAAATCCTTCACAGAAAAGGTGATTATATATTGGAATGGACTACCTGGGGAGGTGATGGATCCATGTCCCTGGAGGTGTTTAAGAAAAAACTGGACATAGAACTCTAACCTAATTGATTTTGTGATTCTGTATTTTAATAAAATGCAGTGGATGAAGTCTTTTTTGACATCTAAAACACATAGAAATAATTAATATCAGCTTTATTTCTGAGATAATTTCTTCCTGTTGAGAATACATCTCACCTGCTCTGACTACAGATTTCTATTTATTACTTCCAGATCAGTAACTCTGAGCTGAGGACAAGAGAAGACTGACTAATTATTACCATTACTATTACTATTACTATTACTATTACTATTACTATTACTATTACTAATATTACTAATTATTACTAATAATGTGTTGCTAAAGATCTGTTTTCCAAACCTTTTGTCCAGACTGAGAAATATGTCATGCATTTGAGTAATTATTATTTAGAGTTCCTGTGTCTCCCAATAGGTTTCACTAGTGTTTCTTCTCTAAATGTCAGTAAGTCCTAGCCTTATTTGTACTAGAAAAGTATTGCTGAATGTGCAACAACTTGCCACATATAAGTGTTATGGTCTTGGTATACATCTTATATATATCTATCTTATATACATATATAATCTTATATGTATCTTATATATATATATATATATATATATATATATATATATATATATATATCTTGCTTGGGTTAGAAATAAATAACCATCAGAAGAAAATGTAAAACAGTAAGGTTCTGGTTTTAGTTCCTCATAAAGCTCAAGAATTATGTTAGTTGATTAGAACTTTAGTTTTATTATATTAATTGTCCTCTTCCCTGTACAATGGAAGAGAATTCTTTGAGCACCAGCATCACAAGAGAGACATCCACATGAAAATAATTTCTTTGGGAAAGCCTCTCACTAGGTCAAAATCACATTTTAAAAGTAGACTTGCCTGTGTTCGTCTTTCTTAGTTCATGAAGTTTCATAGATATTCTAACAGTTTCAGGGATTGATAGGACATAAATTTCATATATGTCTATTCTTTTAAAAACATTTTTTATTTGAGCATTTGTTACTGCCATCATATGCACTTGGTCAGGAGTACACTTTAGGTTTTGAACAAAAGTCCATTGAATCAGAGAAATACCATCTTTTCCTAGATGAGTATCAGATTTCAGTATTGATTCTTTGGTAGAATCTTTCCTTATAGTTCTCATTTTTCTTATAATGTCAGGATTAATCTTGACTTTCTAACATCTCCAACTAGAAACCCCAATATTTTTTCACATCACCAGAGGGTTGAAAGACAAGGTAGCCAGGAAACACTTCATCTATTTTTGATACATCACAACAGAGAGGATGTTATCATTAGATAAATCCTTGGCAGCATCATGCCCTTAGATTAAGCCTGAAAAGGAAACCTAAGGACAAACAAAAGCTTTAAGTATGGCAGCATAAATTTCAACTTCTTTAAAAATTTTCCTTTCTTCATTAAATAATAAAATAATTTGCCAGATTTGTTCTGGCACATGTTATTGAGGTGATGTAGTTTCTCAAAACCATCACACCACAGGAGATTTTGTGTCCCCTGGGAAAAAAACATTCCCTCAGGAATGAATATTCACAAAAAGTGGTACTGAGGTCACAGGAGACAAATAAAAGCCAATGAATACAAAATAAACCAAAACTGAATCTAAAGTAGAATGTTGGTTGAAGCTTATTAAACTGAACTACTGAAGATGTTTGCACTGGTTAGGGTCAGGCAAATACCAGCTGGGGTCTCTAGAAGCACCCATCATGTGAAGACAGAAACCTTGGAGAAGCATTCTTACTGCAGCCATACAGGAGGGCTCGATATTTTAATAGATATGCTGGAATAGGATTTGAATATATTTTGTCACTTTTAACTAGGGATGTATGATATTTCTGTAATGTGTCTTTCCAGCATAGACTGTTGACTATGTGCTTTGAGTGGGATTTCATCAGGCTAGCTGTAAATATTTTCTACCCACATATGTAATGCTTTTTTAATATATATTTATCTGTTTTCTCAGATCTTAGGTTTATCTTTTCTATGTACCCATGGGTTTCTAGTGCTACAAAGATATTTAGTTAAAAGATTTCTGGCCTTACATGTTAAAATGCAAGGTATATCTTATTCATTTTAAGTCTGGAAGACAATTTTTAAACATGAATTTTAATCTTCAAGGTGTTAACACCAAATAGTGCTTTCAACAGGAAAAGATAAAGATAAAGAATTTGCTTTTGGTTATTTTACTCAGGAAGAGCAAAGCTTCTGGGTTAAAATATACTTTTCTTTTTCTCATAAAAACGAAGCAGATCTCTGTGACTGGTAGGTTGGGGGAAGGGAGTGGGAAAAGAGACATTAACAAGGAAATCTCAACTGCAGTTCAATGAGGGCACTCTCTGAAAAACTTCTCAGTTAAAATTAAAGTTCCTAGGGAAATTGATACATAGCAACATAAGTGTTCAGTGTTGCTTCAACTTGAAGTACAGCATGCACTTTATTATGTGCTTACCTCAGTCTTAATAAGATTCTCCAAGTGAGGAAAAGTATTATGATAAAAACAAATGAAAATAAAAATTCTGGTTGCTTAGATTCATCTTTCTCGTTTTCTGTTTGTTTTTCAGTGTGAAACACATTATTTAAACTGGTATAAGGGTGACCCAGAACTCTTGTTTTGTGCAACTGGATATAATAAAGATATAAGTAAAGAGTTGAGAGTAGTTTTGTTTGTTCCCCTTCAGAATAGCTACACTTAGAGTTGGAAGCTTCTCTAATAATCTCTCTAAATGCTGGTTTGTCTTACATGAAAAGACCTTAGTTGTTTTCCCACCTTAATTCTTATTTCTAAAGATGAGACTGGCACATTTTAAGAGAGCAAGTGATAAGGTAAGGGGACACAATATATGTAGTTATGTGTAAAGAAAGTTAAAATTTTATTATATATGGGTCCTTGTCTGATTCAACAGAAATGATAGTGATAAAAATGTGTCCTTTATGGAGGAGAATGATTTAAAGAAAAATTTCTTATTATGAAAAGTAATGCAGAATGGGGAAAAATGTGAAACCAAATTCATGTAGTGAAAGCCCTGGCCTCATTCTGATTCAGTTGTTGAGGGAAAAAGAAAGCTTAAGAATTTAAAAATAACATCAACAACTCTGCAAATATTCTAAGAATCAATCTTTATATTAATTGAGTGGAAAAGCAAGAATATCAAACAGTAATACTGCTGAGGACATTGTGTGAATTTTCCCTCTTATGGCCAAAAATAGTGAATTATTGGCTAGCCAAAAATAGTGATTTTTGCAGATTGTTTTTATGAGAAGCTGGGATTCATGACAGTAAGGTCAGGTGACCTTGATAAGTATAGCTAGTAATGGAAGAATAAAAGAATCAAGAGAAACTTTCTTGCTTTGCCTGCCTTGGCAAACATGCTTCCCCCAAGTCCCATACTTGGGCTTTTCTCTTGGTGATTATGTGCTGTGGTGGAGCCTACTCCTCTTTTTTTACCAAATTTATCTCTCTGTGTTTGCTTCTCCCATCTCCCCTTTTCACACTCTACATCCTAAAACCATCAGCACAGTCTCCAGAACTCATCGTATAATTTTTAAAGAATCTTTATATATAATTTTTGGGATGAAGACTTTGTTAATTAAGCCTATTAATTAAGCTTAATAGACTCCTTATAGGAGCATATTTCATGTATAACAGTACAACATTGTTGTACATCTATCGAGTTCCCAGATGCCCACCCAGTCAGTCTCTTTTCTACCCACATATGTAATGCTTTTTTGATATTTCTATATGTCAAAATGTTTATATATGTCAAACTCCTTTTCCTCAATAGGACAGAGGTAAAAAATAAGATGAGAAAGCTTCTGAGTTGAGAAAATGACAAAGAGATCATTTGTCAATTAGTGTCACAGGCATATGTCCCCCCGTACTGTGCAGCACAGTGCAAAGGGGATGGGAAATGGGGAATTACAGTCCATAACATCTTCTCTCAGTCAGTGAAGATAGCAAAGAAAGGCAGGATGAGGGCAGGGGGGTTGTGCTTTGGTTTGGGGTTTTTTGTTTATTTACTTTAACCAGGAGTCACAGATTTTTTTTCAGCTAATTACAGTGCAGGGGTACTAGTATATACTCACCCAGGATGATGGATTTTCAGCAAGGTGACAGATGAAGCTGATTTTGTTGTAGACAGCACAGAATATACACCACCAACAATGAATTCTGCCTGTTCCATTTCAATAATGAAAACACTAATTATCAAGCTCTCAGAAGAGCTAAATTGTATTTTACTGATGACCTTGTTCCTGTTTATAGACTCAGTGGCCTGGAGGCAGAATCTGTGAGAGGAGGAAAGCTGCGAGAAAGGTGGACGGAATGATAAAACAAACAAGAAGCACGACTTCCCCTGAGCTAGTTGAATCTATTAACATTTGTTTCATTTCCATATGTCTTCTTAAAAAGTTTATTACAATTTCCCATAACAGCACTATCTGCAAATACTTGACATTTCAGTTGTGAGGCTCAGCTCTTGGCAGTGAATTACTGTAACCCACATCTACCCTGGTCAAACCCCCTTCCTCTCTCTGTGACTATCCATATTTTTCAGCAGTTGGCTTATTTTGGATGCTATCCAGTCTTTTCTACCAGAAGACTTTTCACCACAGGGACACTTCCAAGGGTGTACATCTGGTGGATTTCTGATATCTGTCTTTATCTTTTTTCTTGAGAAGCAATTCTTCAGAATACTTCAAACTTTCTGAAAAGTAGAGTGCTGTCTTGAGGAAGGAAGAGAAATAAATAATAGGAGAATTTTCATTGGCTTGGTCCTCTAGAGTTGGGATTCCAGGGAAAAGTAAAGGAAAAGGTCAACAGCTACTTACTGTAAGGTCCACTAATTCTTCATCCTTGTATAATGGAGCTGAGCATGGGGAAAGTAAAGTCTGGTAGTTTAACACTGCAGAGGTAAGAAAACTCCAAAGTGAAAAAGGCAACGTTTTCTGTTAAGAGCTTTGTGCAAGCAAACTATAACTTACTTCTCAGCTCAACCCAGCAACAGGACAACTTTGAACTGATTCTTAATGATTCATGGCTGTAGATTGTAAATAATTTGTTGTGCGCTTCCTTTCCTAAATTTATTTATTTAACTAATTCTGATGTATGAGAATGTCCAGTTTTGGCCCCCTCACTTCAAGAAAGACATTGAGGTGTTAGGATGGGTCCAGAAATAGACAATGAAGCTGATGAAGGGCCTAGAGAGTAAGTCTTATGAAGAGCAGCTGAGGGAGCTGAGCATGTTTAGCCAGGTGAAAAGGTGCCACGGGGGTGACCTTTTAACTCTACAACTGCCTGAAAAGAGGATGTAGCAAGGTGGGGACAGCCTTTTTTCCCAGGGTGTTTGTGACAGGACCTAAGAGGAAATGGCCTCAAGCTGTACCAGGGGAGGTTCAGGTTGGACATCAGGAGAATTCTTTTTGTAGGAAGGGTTATTAAACATTGCAATGGAATGCCCAGGGAGGTGGTAAAGGCACCATCCCTGGAGGGGTTATAACTGGATAATTAATAATAATAACTGGATGTAGCACTTAGTTAGTGCTATGGTCTGGCAAGGTGGTGATCAGTTAAAGGCTGGACTCAATGATCTCAGATATCTTTCCCTATCTAAATGATTTGTTGATTCTGCACAATAATGCAACACCTAATCTGGATTCATTTTTCAGCTCTTAACTGAGGTAAACTTCTCTGGAAAGCCCTTGCACTCTAACTTTTTATAACATTATAGAATATAGGTGCTATTTTTTTATCATGTATCCATTGTTTATTACAAAATAAAAACAAGGAAATTATTCTATTCAAGGGAATTATTAGACTCCTCTAGGTTGGCTACCAGAAGAATAGACAACAATGTAGATGTTCTCTCCTTATTTGTGTCACTAAGCCAATTTTTTATTTTTATAAATATTTATTGAATTGAGGGTTTGAATGTGTCAGGGAGCAGGAAGATGGGGGAAATAACTGCAACACCACCAAAAAAATAATCTGTTAGTGGAAACTAGGTTTTATAAAATTTAGAAGGACAGAAAAGTGATGAACAGATGATTTTTGAAATATATTTGTAGACTTAATTCATCTACCTCTTTTAGCTGCTGTTTTGCTGTTCCATCTCAGCTAACAAGCAAAACCTCCTGTGGTTAAATAGCATTTATCTGCTCCTGTTATCAATCTAATACAACAAGCTGCACACAGCTCTCTTTCTGCAGCAAAACTCCCACTGATATCAACAGCCAAGAATCAGTAAATACAGCACCAAAGACAAGTTCTTCATGTACAGTTAGTTTCATCACACATTTTGTTATAGATATTAAAATACTATATTTCTACTTTATGTTTTTACTGTCTTTTTCTAGTTCAACCTAGTAAGGAATAAAGCACTAACACAAAAAGAGTTTTGGCACAGAGAAATAATTCTGGAACTTCCTGACATAAATTTGTTAGTGCCCTAATTCTGTATTTGGATAATAGCTTTGTTGACTGTTGCTCCTTACATCTGTTTGATAGAAATATTAAAGATGTTATTCTATTCCTATATTCCCTTCTTAAGAACTCTTTTAGGGAATATGTAGGCATATATAGGAAAATTATAACCTTTATAGGGTGCTAGGATTTCATCTGCCATCCATTTACCTGATCTAAAGAGCCATCTCTTTTTGATTACTTTATGAGAAGGAAATACAAACCTGTAATCTTCTACTCTCTTGTAGTCTCTAGCACAATGCTTTCTAGCAATTTTTTCAGGATTATCATTGACAGAATGTCTAGAACAGACCTCATCTATTGTTCATAAAATAATAAAGATGAAGTTTATTCATATGGATGTATGTTGGAATTGTTTTCCAAAGCACCTCTAAGAAAAGATGAACAAGCCTCATTGATAGGAAAATTTATATAAAAAGTGTCCAGTGTTCCCTGATCTTAGTAAGAAGAGAAATAAAATCTGATCATTGCTGAATTTGCCACACTGCTTCATTTTAGTAGTGCTTGCATTAAGGTATTTTAACTCCTAGGTAAAACTGAAGAGTATGTTTGACTATTTATTTCTTTCAGACAAGTACTATTTCTGATTATTACCTTGTATGCAGTAGCAAAATTCCATGGACAAAGCTGAGGGATTTTGATTTGCAGAGGTTGTGTAACTGATCTTTTCTTTGTTGTTCAGACTTTTTGCAGAGGAATAGTTTAGCCAAGTACTTTAATTTCCACATTTCTGAGTAGCAAATCTCACAAATCTATATATATCTGGATCTACTAAAAGTAAATTTTAAGAGCATTGACTTAAAAAGATATTAAAAGCATCTAGGGTTTGTTTTGTTTTTTTTTCCCAAAATGTGTTTTTTACTTTTTTGTTTGTTTGGTTGGTTGCTTTTGTTTTGTTGGGCTTTTTTATCTAGATTAATCAACATAGAACTTCTTAGGTTAGATTAATCATTAATTAATAATTAGGTTAGATGAATCAGAATGTTCAGCTTAACATTCCTTCTTTTGAGTGTTATGATCTCATGTGAAAGCTGTTCCACATTTTTTAAATACTTTGTCTTTTTGGGGTTTTTTTTGAATAGGAAAAAAAAAACATGGACTTTTTTTTTATTCTGAAAATTTAAAATATTAGAATATTTGAAATTTATTAAAAATATAAATATTAGATTTCTTGCTCATGTTATGCACTTCTCTGAAGCCTGTTTTTGACATATGATTGATTAATTCCACTATAATGTCTGACAGAGGGTGGACAAGAGAAAGAGATTGGATGGAGGCTGAAGAGGGATGAGTGAGAGAGAGAGAGAGAGTGAAAAGATCCCCTTGTCCCCGGTCAAGATATTAATTACATTTCATTTCTTTGGATAGGTTCAGGAATTAGTGGAAATCAACAGCAATGTAAGGATGTTCAAGAATAAAAATGGAAGCAACTATGGACCATGTTAAAGCTTTGCACAGAAGCAGCTATAGACAGGATTAAAGCTTTACCTAGAAATTCAAGTAGTGTTGAACCGGAAAACAATTGCCCTTTGGCTGAAGCTGTATCAGAAATCTTGCAGTTCAACGCAAGAAAGAATAGGTCTATAATAAAACAAGGGTAAGGAATATTTTTCCCAGCTGGGACACCTTTACTGGACAAGATTGCAATATGGTGCCTTCAACAATAGTTAAGTCCCTACTGGAAGAATTGAAAGAGCACGCAAAAGTCATTCCCCTCACTGAACAGATGCAGCATATGCCTGAGGATAAAAAAGTCCTCATGCTGCTTCCAACCTACTTCCCAGACCTGAGGGCTTGATTCAATGCAGGATGAGAGGATAATTCTTCCTCCAAGGTCTTTCATTTCCTAGTATCTCTGCAGGGACTTCCAATAAAAGAGTCAAATTATTGTAGTGTTTTCTGTGAAGTGGAAACTTGTCTTGTGCCTACCTACTAGAAGACACAGCAATCAATTCAGCTCAGTAAGAGGAGAGAGCTGCAGAGCAGCTGTCCAACAGCAGCCAATTAACTCAGAGAACAAGATACAGCTCCCACAGCTCAATACTACTTCTTGAGTGTTTTGTCTCCTTAGAAATACAGAGGAAAGTAACAAATTTAAGTAAAACAAAAGGAAAAAAAAAAGCTCTAATAGCTCTAAATTCTAAATAATGGGCTGTGACCCCTGGTCTCGTATTCTCTTTACCAAAAATGTCACTGCAATTTCAAGCAGTGCATACCTATATCTATACATAGCAATAATATTTTTGTGTAATCAATTGGCCCCAAATGTAAGCAGTGACTGCCTGCTGTTGGGAAGTAACATCTGCAGGGGATGGAAACACAACTGATTTGTTGTCTTGGCATATTTGTTGCTTGCTAGTGGCTCAGGTCTATAATGTTGCAGAGAAACTGCTGAGGCTGATTCAGTCTGCAAGCTATTATCCCTTGTTGCTCATCCATACAGAGACAAATGATGCTATTGGGGAGACCTTTAGTGTGTCATGAATGATATCAAGGCCCTTGGGGTGATAATGAAGGGCATGAGAATGCAAGCAGTGTTCTTGTTCTTGCTGCTGAAGGGGAAAAGCTTAGTTAAAAGTGCACTGCAGGAACAGCCCGGTTTCATGGCTGGTGCTGAAGCAGAATTTTGTATTTTAGGAGTGTGGAATTCTGAAAAGCAAGGACTTCTAGGGACAAAAAGGCATGAGGAAGTTGCAAAGTGGGTCAAGACCTTATTTTTTTGTTTGTTTGTTTTGTGGGTTTGGTTTATTTGGTTTTTTTTTGTTGAGGGTTTTTTTTTTTTGGAGGGGGTGTGTTTTTTTTTTGCCAACAGACCTGCTAACCTAGTGAGGAGGGCTTTAAATTAGATTCATTTGAGGATGGTAATGGCAACCCAAGAGACATGGAAACAAAGGAAGGCACTGCCCAGGGCTCAGCATAACACAAAGTTATGCTCCTGCTGTTCATGCCTAAGGGACTATCACATATGACTGTATGCAAAGTCGTGAACCTTGGGAACAGCAAGAACTTAGAAGTCTGTGCACTCTTGTAGAGCTATTATCTTACTGAGATTAAAAAGAGATGATGGAACAGCACCATCCTCTGGACTCAAGTTGAACAAGGAGAGGCTTAGATTGGATTTTGGGGAAAAAAATCTTCACAGAAAAGTTTATCAAGCATTAAAACAGTCTACCCAGGGAAGCAGTTGAGTCATCATCCCTAGAGTTATATAACAAAAGTGGAAATGGCACTTTGAGACATGGTTTAGTGGTGGATGTGAGAGTGCTAGGTTAACAGCTGGACTTGATGATCTCAAAGGTCTTTGCCAAATTAAACAATTCTATAATTCTGTAAAGGGATATTTCTGTAGTTTGACACAGGCTCTTTAGGAAAGACAGAGAATATAAAATGGAAAGGTTACTGTCTAGGCAAAAGATGAGTTTGAATATGTGCAAACAAGTGAAGAGTCAGATGAGATCTTATTGCTAAGGATCAAAAAGCAGATGAAAACAGCAGACATCCAGGTGTTATGGACTGAGAAGGAAGTATTATATTAAATGTGTAATTATCATTACAACTGGAGGAAGCCTCATGATTACAGGCACTAGAACTGGTGGGAGACTTTTAACTACACTGCTAATGTTCGAAAGGGCAATATGTGATTCAGGTTTCTGGAGTACGTTAATGAAACTGGCAATCAACGAGCCAACCCTGCTGGTTACTATGAGTTAGAAAGGACAGTGCAACTTGTGAAGGCTGAATTCAGCATTGGCAGAAGATCCTTCAAGACTGTGAAGTTTAAAACCATAAGAGAAGTGATCAAGACTAATAGTAGAATTATAGCCCTGGAACTGAAAAGAACAGATATTGGCTTATTAAGAATCTGCTTGGCAGAATCCTGTAGAAGACTGACCTGAAGGGCAAAGAGGCCCAAGAGAACTTCTTGATAGTCAAACTGATGTCCTGATGCATGAAAACACTCTGTTTCAACTTGCAGAGAGTTACAATCATGGCAGAAGGCCAGCACTGATGAATAAAGAGCTCCTAACTGAGCTCAAATACAAATAGAAAATATCCAGAAGGTAGGAGAGATGAGCTAGCAAGGAGTAATAAAGAGACAGTTCCTGAGCATACAGAATTGGAGTAAGGAAAGAAAAAATCTCAGTTTTAACTCACATAGGATGTGAAGGACAGTGAGGGTTTATATAATACACTGAAAACAAATGGAAAGATAAGGAAAATGTAGTCCCACTGCTCACTGGAGTCAGATACTCAGTGGCAAAATATAAGAAAAACCTGATGCATCCAATGTGGAGTTTTTCCATTATTTTTACTGGTAAGTTTGGGCAGTAACTTACCCTAAGTTAGGGTCCTTAGGACTAGAGATAGAATCTGTCAGAGCAAAGCATTTAATCACAGCAGAGAAAGAAAAAGCTAGAAATTATTTGAAAAAATTTCACATAAAGAAGTGCATAGGATCAGATGGGATATACCTGAGGGTGTAGATGAAGTTAATCAATGTCAATTGCAAGACCACTCTTAATTAACTTTGAAAGGTCACGGCAATTAGAGGAGGTTCCTGATGACTGCATGTAGATCTCATCTCCATCTTCAGCAAAGTCAAAAAAGAGGATCCAGGGAACTACAGACTGGACAGCTCAGCCCCATTCCTGGAAAGACTATGAAATAAATCCTCTATGAAGCCAGAGGTATATAAAAATGATAAGGCACATGAGAAGTCACAATCCAGCACATGAACAATTGTGGACAGTGAGCATGATTTAACAAAGACAGCTGGTGTCTGAACAACCTAATAGTTTTGATAGAGCTAGCTGGAAACAACAGCAGAAGAGGAAGAAGAGTGCATGTGGATAACTGAAGCCAGTTACTAGTGGCAGTCTTCCTTGGTTGGTACCAGAGTCAACACTGCCAGTGTCTTTATTCAATTTAAATTAAAAATTTGCAATATATTTCTAAATTTGAAGGAAGACACAAAAAAAATTAAGCATGTATACATTAAATATATATTGCAGCTTGCAAAAACATAAATATTACTAGAATACTCTGCTTCTCATACAATGCCACTTTTACTTGCAGCTCCATAATCTGTGGCAACTGAATGGGCTTTGCCAGCAAAAAAAAATAATTCATCTGATGTTAGCTCTGTTACTTGAATTTTATTTAGCCATTACAGTATCAGTTAGAGGCATTCCTTATTCCAGTTCCTAAAAATGTAAATTGAATGAACATAAATTTAGTGCAAACCATCTTATAATTTGATATTTTAAACCACTCCAATTTACAAAGAAGTCCCCAAATGGGAAATTTAACAACTGCAAAACCAAGATTTTTCCACCATCTGAAGAGACTGAGGAGTCAGGACTCCATCTCTGCCTTCACCTTTGCTAAGAATCTGTTATTAATGCTGCCTATATTGTTTAATTAGATCTGTTCTCACCCTTGGATGGAGTGCTCAGCAACATGATCTAGTAAAATGCATCCCTGCCCATGGCAAAGGGATTGCAATTAGATGACCTTTAAGGTCCTTTCCAACTGAAACCGTATCTATTTATTGATAATAAAGGTTACAATTTATTATTCTGAAATATATATTTTCTATATAAATATTTATATACACCTATCATTTATTAAAAACTTATTGTAGCTGTGACGGAATACTGTGGAAGAAGGACATGAATAACATTTTTTTAAAGAGCAGGCTATAAAAAGTACGATATTCAAGTATAGAAGAAATGCCTGATGAAGTAAAAAATCATGAATAAGTATATTAACTAAATTCTGATAATTTTTGAATGCACTGAGTCATTACTATCTACGCATGTGAAACAGTGTAGAAGTTTATAGGAGGAGAGAAATTCACCAGTCAGTTTTATGACCCTCACTTGTAGCTTCATTCAGAAGTTACTAATTACTTCTTATTTTAAATGTCATTCCTATGGAGATCCAGGCTGCACAATATTTTATCTAAACTTTTATTTGTATAATAGACTATTGGGGACAACTGTCAAACAATTTTTAGTGTCACTAAAATGGTAGAGATCTTTATGTCTGTTTATCTATCTGCAGGTGATTAATTACTCTTCTGAACTTTTAAATCTTTCTATGTCTCTCTTTACCGGCCCTCAGATATTCCATCTAGGAGAGAAAATTAGGTAATTTAATTTGCCTCTTGCATAGCATGAACTATATTATTTGACCAATTTATTTTGTCATTGAATCTCCTAATATGTGCTTAGATAAAACACTTCTTTCTGAAAGGCACCAAACTGACTTGAAAGTACCAAAAATCCTCTACTTTCTCTCATAATTTGCTATAATGACCAGTCCCTCACCTGCTAAAAAAAGAAAAGAAATGCCTTTTACCTCAGAGTGAGTTTGAGCATCACAAGAATATAATCTATTCCTCTTCATGCATTTGATCTTCTCTTACTCCCTCTGGGAAAAACTTAATTAATATTGCAAAAATATGAGGGTCAAACTTTCATTTATAAATGATATTTAAAAGTCAGTATAATTGGCAGCATCTTGCAGAATGCCAGGTGGACTTCCTTTTGCGTTATCTAGAGAAGAAAATTTCATCCCACATACTTCTATCACTCATATAAGTGCTTTTCTATTGTAGTTTTAGCTCTGTAACCTACTTTACATCTTCCAGGCTGTAAAATATCATGCAAAGAATATAATTTTTTCTGGTTTACTTACTAAACTTTCAGTACACTGCATGTCTCTATCTGTAAGAGAAAAAATCTAACTAGAAGATGAAAACTCACTTAAATTGCAATGACAATATTAAAATAATTACAGTTTGAGAGTTTTGACACTATGTAATGCAGTTTCACCACGACAGGAAGCTACCACTTCTTTTTTAATGGACATGTCCCCTTTAGAAAAGATCTATTAAGAAGCCAGGGACAGAGTCCTGACAGGCATTTTCTTCTGCACCTGCAGAGAAGCCAGCCAGCAGAATGGCCAGGGTAGGATTAATTACTTTTCATTAGCTGCATTTACACTCCTTTATAGGCAGCGCTCTTCCCACTCAATTACATGTGTTTGTTTTTAAATTTTCTTTGAAATGCAAAGACCAACAGGTTTATGCTGAGTTAATCTGTTAGGAAATGACATCTTAGGGATTAACTTTGAACCTGTAACATTGTTCATAATGTAGAAAAGTGCAAATTGATATCTATATTCTTTTATTTTCTTCATCTGCAATATTAATAACCTCATGCTTTCCAAAAAGTCATTTTTGTGTATTGTTCCTAGCATCATCATTCTCTTGAGTCATGGGCTCCCAAATAAATGTCACCTCTTCTTGAAACACCTGCTGCTGAGAACATGTTCAAGCTGTTATGCTGCTTCTAGCCTGCAAAGATGTTTATTGTTACTGACCCTGGTTTATCTTCCTCTTAACGAATTACAACTTCTCTTCTTCACAGAACTTTTCAATTATATTCTTTAAAAATAAAACATCACATTTGTTTTAGATACCTGCAACTGAGTCTAGATCACTAGATTTATCAATTAATTTAAATGATCAAATTAAATGCCAAAATAGATACAAAAACATTACTTTCTCCTTTTTGCCGGAGGTAAGATGATAATATACTGTGACTGTGAAAAAAGCTTTTATTTTGGGAAGAGGGAGGTAGACTTTAAGTAAAATACTGTGATGTTTCACACAAATTTATTATTTCAAACAAAGCAGAAATAAATACTACAGCATAAACTCCCTGGATTAGTTTGGATCAAATAGAATGTTTGGCTCCTGAGATAGACAACATTAACAAATTGTGTCTTGTTTGCTTTGAAAAACAATCACTGTAAAAGAAGCATAACTAAATAAAACCCAATCAAAGACATAGATAAAAAGTGAAAATGCCCACACAGGGAGTTCTACACCCACCTGCAGGTATTCCAATACGTGAAAGACTGGATCTTCACAAGTGTTTTAGCATCTGAAAATTCTTCACTCAACTTCAGGAAAAAATGCATCATTAGAAAAGTTTGTTAAGTTCTCTCCTCTAATAGTAAATGTTACCAGTAAAACAGTAAGTAAATTACCAGCTAGCTGACAGCTCATTACATATCAGCACAGTGATATGCATGTGAGGTTACAAAAAGATACCCTCATAAACATGAATCTGCATATGATCTATTTCCTTCTCCCCTCCTTTATTCCCTCTGTTCTTTCTTCCTGCCTTCCTTCACACTTTCTCCTCTATTTAAATTAAAGGTTTCTGAGTTTTAAGGAATACTAATACACTTAATGACTTCAGTAAATAAGAATCTTTGCAAACCCATGTATTTCTATCACAAAAGCTAACATGTCTAATGTCAGCTTTTGATGGATGTTCACAAAGAGAACAGGGCAGTGGGTGTGCCCTTGGCAGGGGTTGAGATAGAATCAGTAGTAAAGATATTTTTAAATTACAGAGATTTTGATTGATTGCTGTCATATTCCCTTTCCAAAAATCCCAACAAAAAGCTGCTCACAATACTGTATGTGGACAGAGTGCCCAAAGGATAGAAACCTAGCCAAAACATTTGATTTATTATTAGTAAAGTTTTAGGCTGGTTTTTTGTTGTTTTTTTTTTTTTCTGTATCCACTTTCCATCTAGATTGCATGAGAAAATTATGAAAATACAGAGAATTACACTAAAGTCCACAAAGAAATCAGGTTTTGAAGAGGATTTTGCTTTGTCTTATCCGGTTACACTTAGCACCTGCTCAATGTTTTTAAGATTCTGGGCACACTCATCTTCTCCTGAAAGTAGCTCACTTATTAGCTCACTGGCTTCAGTTCCAGATGCTAAACCTAGAGGGATTTAAAGTATCTCCTCAGTTCTGTTCCATGATTGATCTCTTCATCGCTACAGTAGTTGGAAATGAGGTTAGGGAGGTGAATAGGTATTTTGCTCATATGACTAATTTGTATATAGTTCTGCCTAATATATAACATGAAGCTAATTTGTATAAATCCCTTTTAAACAGTACATCTATATATTATTAGGCAAAATACGTAAAATACTTAAATATATAAAAAAAAATATTACTCTACACTTGTGAAGCTTCTGCACTTTCAATTACTTACTTCCAAAAGCTGTTACAATGAGCACAAAAAGGTAATGCTTTTGTTTGTGAAAATTTAACAATAGTATTTTGTACAACTTCTACATGACATATGCAGCTGTGTATGTGTGTATACAGATACACAACAAAGCACAAGAATAATATTTTGGAGAATGAGTTACTGAAATTTGCTGACCTACTGTGTGTTCTCTGTTTAGCATCTGATTTAGTGAGAAAATTGACATGAAAATGCACTGAATTCCAATCAAATACATTGTTTTGCCTCAGACCTGGCAAGGTTCAGCTTCATGCAATTATACATGGGGTTCTATTGATACTCTTCCTTCTGTCTTTGGGCTTTGGTGATTAATGTTTTTTGTACTTCACTGCATAAGTAAAAAAACCTCAGACTAACCGAATAGCTAGGTGTTTGTCCTAAGTATTCAGAGTGGGAGTTCGAGTGACTTATTTGAAAGGTATATCAGAGAAGACACTCTGAAAAGAATCCATCATTGCTCTGGCTACTCATTCACAATCAAATTTGTCCTGAATTTTATTTCTTTCAAATATCTTATTTTTAAAGCACAAATTAATTAGCACATTCAAAAAAACTTTTATGGCATAAAAATCCTATGAAGAGTGGGTAACTTTCCTGAAAAAATCAAAGTTATATCAGTTAGCCAAAGTCACCTCAAAATACTTCTCTATTTTTGTTTCAAAAATATTCTCTGATATTTTTTCTTCATCCAGGTATTGTGCAGTGATGTACAAGAATAGCACAGTACGTGCAAATGGCAAGAGTTTGTGCTAAGTGCTACCTTCCTCAGTATTTTTAGCAGCCTTAAACAAGATTCTTCAAGTGGTGTCTGTGTAACCAAACTCAAAAAGAACACTCGATAAATTTAAAGGTATTAAATCAGGCAAATACATTTACAAAGATCTGGAGCCAGTGGGTTGGCTCATTTTATATGAGATGTCTGAATTATGTTGACAATCTAATAATGTGCCTGAGTAGCTAAAGGCTGATACAGGCCTGCAGGAGCCGGTAATGTGGCAGTAACATCTTATAACATTAAGGACATCATGGAGATAAATGAGACTAATGTAGTCTGAAAATGAACACCTCCCTTGGTTTAAAAAATAAGTTAACTATAAAACTAAATATTGTGCATTTACCATTTATATCTAGAATCTTGTGTGCAATTTATACATATTGATGTATATAAGTTACTGAGATAAATATTACAGTAAAATATTCACAGTTTCTTCAAAAAGCAAAAAATATAATTAGCAGAGGTGGAAAGCACCATTTTCTCTTATTATCCAACCATAGCTATTACTTTAAGAAAAATCATGAAAGTGACATTAGACGGCAGAAGTAATGAAGTGTGGGTGGAAAATCAGCTGAGTTGACATGCAAAATGAGACACTTCAGGACTGTCTATGCTTGTAAATGAAATGTAGTCAAAATATTGCTCTATGTGGAATCTCATAAAGAAACTGAAAAACTTACTTTATCCAATTTGGAGCTGTAGCATTTATTAAACTAGAAAAAAATTATTATTAAATATGCTCAGTTTTTCTTGGTTTTTTTTTCCTTTTTCCCATCTTTAGAGGGGTTTAATTCCTATGAAATATTTGCTACAAAGAACTCAGATTTTTTTATGATATGACAATTTTTTTATTATGATTTCCACCAACAAAACATATAACTTACCTTTGGTCAAGATTTTGGATGGATTCTAGAAACTAGCTAATGAGTTAAATATTATTTAAATTATGTCATTTATCTCTTTAAATGTAATACCAGATGTCACATGAGTAATATTTATTTTCAGCACCTCATGACAGGTACCATGCTATTATGCCTCATTAGCAAAATAACAGGAAGAAGACTTTAATTAAAGAAGCATAAAATACAGAGGCAGAGCTTGACAATTATCACCTGTTCAGGAAAAACAGTCCTGAACATACACATAATCCTAGAACCATAAAAGTTCTGAGGCTATGAAGCACCTCCAGACATCATCTAGTCCAACCCCCCTTTTCAGAATAAGGTCAGTCATCCACAGGAGGCTGCTCAGGGTTCACATCCAGTTGGGCTGTGAATATCTGTTAGGATGGAGACTCCACAACCTCTCTAGTTGCTCCTGTGTTGGACCACCATCACAGCAAAATAGGTTGTTTGGTGTTTTCTTTCTTCTAGTGCTTAAACAAAATTTCTTGTATTTAAGTTCCTGTCTGCTGTCTCTCATCCTATAGCTGAATAACACAAAAAGAATCTGGTACCATTTTCCTTATGCTCTGTAAGCTCCAGCAATAACATGTTTGTTTTCATACCTGTACTCTTTCTATTTCAGCAGCAACCAGGTTGAGGCACAAAGACAGATCACGAAAATAGGGAGGAAATAGTAGCTTAATTATTCAGATTAAAAATAAAGAATAGTGAGAGTCAAATATTGTCTGAAATTAAACAGCCTCTCCTTTTCTTCTTAGCATTTTTACCCTGCAACATCTTTGAAAATGTGACAGGCTAAGGAAGACTTACTTCCAAAAGCTGTTACAATGAGCTGCCACAATGAAAACTCCTCTGGTTCCCTTTCCACGCGTTACTCATGCATATTGTATTTTTTTAATAGCTGTCCCTATGAAGGCAGGAAGGACCAGGCCTTGGTCAACCCATGTGGCAAGTCAGCTTCCTACTAATATTACATTCTACATGATTTCCATTGAGTACACCAATACACAAATTACATTTGAAATGCATGCGTGTGTGTGTCTGTTTAATTCCTACCACATGTGGGAGTGGAGTCAACATGGCACTCAAGAGGTGCCTATATTTGCTTTTCTTATAAAAAATATAAAATCATTGGGCTGAAATGAATGCTAAGAAAAGAATTAATGAGATAGGTAGGGATGGGATGATGGTTATTTCTGTTGAAGCTTGAAGTTGTCTTACATATCATGTTTTATTGGTATAGAACAAAATAAAGTAAAAGGAAAGAATAGAAAAGACAAAACACACATAGAAACTTCCATCAACAAAGACCAAAAGTGTGTGAACTTTATTGGTATGATGGGGAAGTATAAGCAGGACATATTCTTGACTGTTCATCTAGGGAAAAGGTAATTACATACTGGTATACCAACATGTTCCTTTGCCAGCAGCCGAAGAAAAGTGACAAATGAAGGAAATGTTATTGCATTTAAAAGAAAGTAGAAGAATTTCTAGTAAAAGAAATTCAGTTTGCTTGCCTGAATAGATTAAAAAAAAAGTTATCATATCCTCTTTCTACACTTGAGTCAGATTGTATTTCTTGTTCCAGTACTGACATGTACAACATAAACTTGTTCATCACTCCTGTGATGAAGCAATCTACCCAAATTTAGGCTGTTCTAGGGTATAAACTCCTAGTAGAGATTTATGTTACTGTTGTGAAATACATGACCTTGAATTCTGTACTACTAAACTTTCACCCCGTCTTTTTTATATTTTAAATAATTTCTGTTTTATCAATTATCACAAAATACATATCTCCAATTACATTGTTAGCACACACATATTTTAGGCATCTATCTCCCTGATATTTAAAATATTGAAAGTGTTCTAGTTAAACACAAATTGCTTTGAAACTGCATAAAACCCTTCTGCCTCTTGGTTATTTCCTTTCCCAGCACATCCTAGAAACACTGAAGTTTTTTCTATAATCAGCTCCCCATCCTTTCTCTAATGCTTCCATTAATTTACTTCCCTTGTGACACCCTCTTATTTGAATCTAAGCAAATTTGGAGAGAAAATTTCCCTCCTATTACATTCAGCACTTTCTTTACTAGCAACATTTTTTCTGGAATATGCATCTTTAGAAGCTAAAGTCTACCATAATAGGAAGGCTGTCAGGGTTATTAGTATTTCTCATAATATTTCAGTTTTCTTTCAAAAATAGGAGTTTATAGAATATTTTTTCAACTATACTTCTTTACTCTTCTTCCCTAAGGAGATTCAAAACTGCCTTTTGTTTTATTCATGCTATGTTCTTGGGTTTTATTAATGCCTAGATGTCATAGAATCCTAGTACTTTTGCTTTCACTTCTGTCTTCTCTGAAAGGAGAATTGCTACCCTATTTCATTCCCAGTTTTGTTGGGTTTTGTTTTATTTTGGGTTTTGTTTTGTTTTGGTTGGTTGGTTTTTTTGGATTTTTTTCTTTCCATTCATCTGTTACCCCCTTAAATATCCAGTGTGACATTTACAGCCTGCAATTCAGATTTCAACATTTTGTAGTCTTGGGACACAGGCAGAAGAGATAATCTCGATGCTGTTCTCTTTTCCCAAGTGACTAAGATCTTAAGCCACTAAAATCTTAAATTCCCTGCCCACATCTCCCTTTTTTGCTGTGTTTTGGTTGAAGTCTGGTTAACTAATAGCTTAGAAAGGATCTTGCAAGCTTGTAAGGCACAGTGTTATGGTGAATATATCAGGGGAATTGTTTTACAGGATTACAGGTCAGGTCCCTGAAATATTTGTTGATTCTTCCCAAAGTTAAACTTAATAAACACATATACATATAACCACAGATAAAGGATAACTAACCTTTCAATCCAGTTTATTGTTTTTTTCAAAGATTTCAAACTTCATAGGGGCACAGTGTACCTGTATACCTTGACAAAGATCATGCAATATGAGCTCTTATCAAAATCTGTATCCGAAACAAACTTGAGCTGTTATGCAGTACTCTAAGTGGTACAGTTTCCAAACACATAGTATAAGGAATATGACAGTTTTAGTCCCGTTATTATATTAGTTTCAAATGTATGTAACGGCAGCTTGTATCTTGCCCTTATAAAAGCAGTTAAGTTCCTCCTGTGTACACAAAATAACATTAAATTAGCTTTGATAGAGGGTTATAGATATATATTTAGATGATTACATGACTGAGAAAGCTTTGATATCATCAGTAGTGACATAATGTTACAGAAGAAAGAACACCATAGTATACTTCAGAAAATAAACCAGGCATACTTCTTTTTTCTTGATTATTTAGGGGATTTATATTTTGTACATTGATAAAGCTTAATATTAATCTATTAACTGAAAATTACAATACAGTCATAGATCCAGAGAGCTTATAATCCTCCTATTTTTAAAGTGAGTTTCCCTCCCCACACTCATACTGGAATTTTGCCTTCAGAATAATCAGGTCTTGAGACAGAGGGATTTACTTGGACTTCAGAACCTTGAAAACAAAACCGTTGTAGATTTTCAGTTGTTTCCCTGTAAAGTAGATAAATCTTGCTGCAAACAATAAAATGCTTTGATGAAGCAACAGCTCAGATAAGCAAATTTTATTCTATTGTTTTTCTGAATGCTGAAACAAAGTCCTGGGGTGTAAAACTGTCTAAAAATCAATGAATAGTGAAGTTCAGGATTTCTGCCAATTTCTACCAGCTTAAAATCTGGCCTGAAGTTATACCTTCTGATCTGTATAATGTCATATTTGGATCATATTATGCTTCAAATAAAATCTGTTTAATTTTTTCAATCTACATGCATTTTTTTCCTAAAAATTATAGGACAAACAAGATTGAGGTAAAATTTATGAAGCCAAAGGGACTGAATATATTTGCCTCATCACAATTTGCATGTTGTTGATGTATGTCCCCAAAATATACCTACTTGTTAACACTAGAAAACTGTAGGTGGAAGGCACTGTTTTTCACTTTTTTAAAGCCTAAATGATGCAGATGTGTTTGATTGAGCAGCATGTGGGCTGGTGTTGAAATTGGGATGTGTTGGCCTTTCTCTGACTCTGCCTGCTTACAGAAGCAACACTTTTGTTTAAGCTGTCATTCTAAGGATGAAGAGGATGTTGCAGACTCCCTATCTTCTCCAATTTCCATAGCAGTAGCAATGTGAAATCCCCCAAAGCAAGAACAGCTGTGCTGCTAGAAGCTGCATAAACAAACCCTCTAAGACTGCTCCATCTTCCATGCAAGTTGAAGGGAAGCTGAATGGCAGAACAGCATGGCAGTGCTCATCTCTAAGTGGCAAAAGAAAGGTGAAGCATGATTAAATAAAACATGCTTAACAGATTCATTCAGCCAACTTCCTGCCTCAGCAAGACATCAGTGTTTTGCAGGCACTGTGGCAGAAATGATAAACTGGTTAATCCATATTGTTTGCATCTGGTGTCTGAGCAGAGAGGTTTTCCTTGGGAACAGTTTTTCAGTTTCTTCACAGATCACTTAGCTGTGATCTAGTCTGAGCTCACAACTCTCTTGTAAAGATGATTCTGCAATCATCCCTCGACTTACAGGCATGACTCTTTCTCCTGGTGATGTCCTTCTGGTGGGAGGTAACAGCAAATATTCAGACTGGGATTTATATGGCAGGGCTAGGGCCTCTTTGTAGAGCAGAGGCCATCTGAGTGCCAGTATATCCACTTCTGAGTATTTTAATTATATTAAAGCCTTTTCTGGAGCAAAACAATCAATTTACTCTCTGTATCATTCTCTCATTCTCTTACACACTGTTCTGGCATTGAGGGTGAGGGACCCTCCTGGAGCAGAGAGGGAGGTAGTTTTTAACTGATGGCTTATAAAGAAAAATGTAAGTAATCTTGTGGTGGGGGAGGTGAAGAATGGCAGGGGAAGGAGGTGAAAAAGGCAGAGGGACAAACATGCAAGACTTTGTATCTGAAGTAACAAAGACTGCTCCTGGGCCCACACTGACTGCTCTCAAACCCTGGGAGATGCAGCTTTTTTGAGGGTTTACAATTATCTTTTGAGGACTGGAATGAGCATCCAAAACAGGCATCTCAAAGAACTGAATTCACACGTGGTCCTTCCATTATTAAGTGTGGTTTCTCATTAAGGTTCTTGAAAAAATACTGAATAACTTTCCTTTCTTAGCCACACTCTGTTAAGCCTTAAAACCCAGTAATGCATTTACTCATTTTAGCTGTTTTTTAACTGAAACACAGCAGTTCTACATTGTTAATAATATGAATGGTCAAATTGCATTACGTCCAATCAGTTTTGATTTCTTTGCCCTCTAATAAATGACATGGTTTTATGAGTATTTAAGTGCCATAATTTAAAAACTTTTCTAAAACATATCTTTACTGTTCATGTAAGACAGTTTTTAAAAGGAATCTTTGTGGTTTGGTAACCAAGTAAAAACGTGGTGTACAGGCAGGGGACATTACTTGTAGACTAGTATTATCTGCAGAAAATATCGTCTTTGACTGAAACATGTAATCATCAAATAAGACTTCTGGGTTATACCTTTTCATCATGCTGTAAAAGTATGTTGTAGGAAGAAATAAGTGCAGGAAAAAGTAGGAAGAGGATAACCCTGTATATGCTGAGTAATTTTTCCATCATTATTCTGATGAGCATGGAGTCTATCCACAGGGATTTTTGAAGGTTCTGCTGCTAAAGAGCTGCATGATGCAATATAACATCCCTCTGCCCATATCAAATAAAAGGTTATGAGATTAATGATGCCTCTCATATCCCTCCCCATGGAAGAATGGCTGCCTCCAAAGTGAAGTTGCTTCATCTTGCAAAGGAAAGTAGGAAGGGATATATATGCTTTTATTTTCCTATGAAGAAACAAGATTGCTATTGTAAATTCAGGAGTTTGAAATTATTTTAAAATGGAAAATTTATTACTTTTCAATATTCTATGAAAGCATTTCCTCTGAAAACTCTGTGATAGGCAATATCACTTGCAATGATGGACTACTTCACTCAAAGGGTGGTAAAGCACTGGCTCAGGTTTCCCAGAGGAGATGTGGATACCCAATCCCTGGAAGTGTTCAAGGCCAGTTTGAATGGGGCCCTGGCAACCTGATCCAGTGGGTGGCACCCCTACCCATTGCAGAAGGATAACTGAATGATCTTTAAGGTGCTTTCTAACCTGACCAATTCTACGATTCTATGATTACATGAAATCAAAAGTGTATGGGACAAAATAATTCGCATTCAGTTCACTTCTAGTCTAATATTCCCTAATTTATAGTTCAGTCTTATGGCAGTTACTTACTTAATTATTATTTATTCTTTCTATTGTGTCAAGAAAGTTCTAATTTTGTTTTGTAATTAATCACTTCATATGGACACAGAAGTTAATAATTCTTAAAAAATTAAGGCTGAAAATATGAGCAAAAGCAAAGCAAAACAGAATTCTTATCACATTTTTCAAGTGATCTCAGGGTTAAGTTAAAAATAAAAAACAATAAAACATATGATGATAGCTGAATGTGAGTATTGCAGACCAATGAAATTACTAATGCAACATGTTGGTGCATGAAATAAACAAAAAGGTATGACAGATAATTCAGTAACAAAATATGTGTTAATATATACCACTGTATTCATAAATTTTAATAGAACTATTTATCACAGCAAGAATTGTTAAGGAATTCTGTAGGCTTTCTGCCACTGTGGTAAGATGAATGATGAATCTGATGCAATGCAGGGTTTTTTAATAATTTATTGGGTCATGAGTTATGGTTTTATTCAATTGAATATTATTAGATGGGTTTGCCCCAGGCAGTGAGCATGGTATATGAAAAAGAAAAATGGATTAAGCAAACACTCGATGAGTTTAATAATTTCAAACAGGGCAGAGGATAAAGGCACTGACAGATTTGTCATTAATTCAGCAGATGTTTTTACCTGCACACAACATAATCACAAGATGAGAGTTGTCAGTGAAGCCCTGAAAGTATAATGATAATAATTAATAGTCTGCATAATCTATTATTTTCACACAATTGATTTATTTTCTCCACGAGGAACAACAACGGACGGAACAGAGGGTAGAAGGTCTTTTCAAGAATGGTGGCATAAGAATATTTTTCTTCATCCCAAATCGTTATATCTATTTTTGATAAAATAGTGCCATTCAGCACAATGATAGCTGGTGGTGATTTTTCCTGATGGAGAATGGAATGAATCATCATTGCTGCACTTTTTCCACATTCTAATGATGTCTCACCACAGAGACTATCCATCAAATTTTTATCAAGAACCATTATCACTGGCTTCCCACTCAAAGCCTTACCTGTAAGATGAAACCAAGTCCATTTTTCTATTAAAAATATTAAGCTACTTTGAAAAGAGAGAAGGGACCTGAACTATAGTAGAATAAGATGTATGCCTTCTGTGCTGTTCAAATAAGTAAAGGCAAAGGTCAAGGTGGTGAAAGACTGATCTTGACACCTGCAAACATTAGATTTATTAATTGCTTTATTATTATGTGTATAACTCTTGACTTTTCATAGAACTGCTTTTCCAACATCAAATGAAAGAGCCATAAGTGTCTCCATTATATAATTTTGTTTTTCTTGATCGTTGCCCTAGTCATATAAAGGCTGAGCATTTTCATCAATTTTAATTGTGGCTATAATTACTCAACTCTTAATAATAATTTTTAAAACATATATCTGAAACTGCTTTTCTAGAAAGAAATAAATATGCAGTTCATGAAACAACACTTTGCCTTTCACAGTTACTCAGGGGCTATGTAGAAAGTATTTGATGAAGCTCAAGTTAATACTATATTATCCTACTCCAATGCCTAGCTACTGAAACTGCAAATTACTCTATTATTTTTTTCTCAGTTTCTTTTGGGAAGTTCCAACAGCAGTGCTAATGCATCACTTTATGCAATCAGACATTTCCTGAAAAGTGATTCATTCCAAGGCTTTCAACACAGCATCCAGACCCCCTGAGTAGATCACAGAAATAAAAATTCTATGGACCTGTATATAGGAACTGAATCACATTTATGACAGAGGGAAATAAGTCAGTTCTTTTCCTTGGCCAGAAAAATATATTTCTTTTTCTTTTAAAGAGTTTCATTGATGAAGCTCCAATCCTGATTAAGCACTCTGTTCTTAGGCAAAGAGAAGCAGGAGGTTGTTATTAGGTCACCCAGAGTTAACCTTTCTTCATATAAGTATGTTTGATATTCTGCAGATAAGCAGTGGAGATGACAGTTTCAAAAGCTACTTTTTCTATGTTTCTATGTTTCTATGTTTCTATGTTTCTATGTTTCTATGTAATGTTTGTAGCCTATGAGGTAGGAATATTTTTGCTTTCAAATTTTGCTTTATTGAATCTTTTAATGAGTTTTTCTTTTCAGAATGGTCAAAGAAATATAAAAATACTTACTAATTTCATCTCTCTCATCAGAGTAGGTGATAGCTTAGATAGATCTGTGATGTAGCATTTAAGCATTCTCTGAGTCATGAAACTACAGTCTGTCTTTCTTTCTCAAGTGCTGTAATAAAAATGGCAAGGAATTTGCAGACTGAAGATATGTGAGCCACAGGAAAAGACAACTTCACTGTGTTATCCAGTCAGAATGGATGTAAGGTTTCCATACCCTGAACTAGAGTTGTTAATGAACATTTCAAGAGCAGGTTAGCTACTTAATGACTCTATAGATCACATCTGCCATTCCACATCAATGGCAGCTGTTGCAAGACTCTCTGACTATTAAGAAAGGAACCATACCTGCCATAATGAGAAAAAATTGTCAGTACTTGCCTGGATTAAAATATCTCTGGGGATAGGTGTATATTTTTAATCTGTTGGGGAATAAATCTTAATAAAAATTAAAATGGAAGCAACAACAATGTTATTACTGGTCATGATTATATATAAATATTTTATTCAGAACTTAAAACTTTTCTCATTTTCTTTCCTTGTGCTTCCTTTGCTGCTTTTATTTTCCTTTAAAAGCCTGTTTCCATAATAACTCTTTTGTATTAGTATATATATATATTCTCATTTTTTAAAATATTTTATGATATTTTAATTTCATAAGAAGCCATGTAAACATTCCTCTTCAAACTGCTATCTTTTTGGGTGAATATGTTATTTTAAATATAATTTCTTTGGCTAAAGGAGGAGGGAGGGCAAAAGTAAAAAAAATGCCTGGGGCTAGTAAATGGGGGAGTTAGGATAGAATGCAATGTGGCAGCTTAAGTTTGCTGCTGCTGTGCATACAATGTAAAATGGTCATTAATGTTATTCAGTAAGGAGACTTGCATAAAATAATTAAATGAACCCTAAGGATACCTGTCAAACTGTCATATACTCACTAGCAAGGAAGTCACCAAGTAAAGCTGTCAGTCAGAGTCTGACATTCTGAAATCCTTCAAAAAGTGTTAAGCATTCAAAACTCTGTTAGTAATAAACCTGGCAACAGTAAGATAAGCTGGCCTGCCACAGCCTCAGGGTTCTTTTCCAAATGACACTGCGATATGACTCAGTACCCTTATGTTTGGAAGAATGGAGTTCATTTTTTTGTTTGTTCAAGGAAGAATCAAAGACATGCTTTACTCTTCCCTGCAGCAAGCATGACTATTTTCCAATTTGTAAATAAAGAGCATATTGGCTTTTGGTGAACTGCAGTGCATATTGACCAGTCTGTGTAAATCAACTTAGGGGACATGTAAGCTGTGGTAATTTACATCAGATAAAGATTTATCTGACACTTTTTCTTTTTTTGTCTTTTCTGAACAAATAAATGTATAAACACTAACACTTATATGAGATAGTTTAGCCATTGGTGCTGAAAGCTTAATTTCAGTAAACCAAGTCCTCAATGAAATTAAGGTCACTTGTAGTAATTACTTTAAACAGAGAGCTAGTAATGATCAGAAAATGGTCATTGCCTAATCTAGCATATTATCACTGTCATTTCCAAAGTGCCTATTAACAATAGTGTTAAATGTTACTTTTTTCCATGCCTTTTTTTCTCTTTTTCCTTTATTCTTTCTTTTTCTCCTTTTCTCATTCTTTCTTTCTTTAATTCTTTTCCTCTCTATCCGTTTGTTAGTGTCATGGGGTGACTTTACCTTTAAGATAGCTTCAGGAGCTAAGGAAGTTGAAGCTGCGAGAGGCTGACGAGAGTTTTTTCTCCTGACCTATTATTTCTGAGAATTGACGGCGGTTTTAACCATTGAGTAGTGAGATCAACTTGTGAACACCAAACTAAGATGTAAAGACAAGGATCTCTTGTTCTCTTTGGTTTCCGGCTTCTGACAAGGTAACGAGGCTCTGTCTCGGCCTCCTCCCCCCTCTCCAGGCCGGACAAGGCCCGGGGGGGGCGGGGCGGGGAGAAACGGAGCTGGCCAGCCTGGTTTAGTTTGTAGTTTCTGTTGCTGGACTGAAACCTGACACCATGAACATCTGCAGCTTGAGCAAGACTTTAATTCTTTTACTACCTAGATAAAATGTACAGATTACTCCTTTTTCCCAGAGAGTGAGAGATAACATGAAGAAGACATCATAAAACCATCAAAGACAGTGAAGAAAAGAGTTAAGTTTTAGATGGGGAAGAGAGAATAAGGAGATGCTTTCTAACTGAAATATTTTTTTGTTAAAGCTATGGAAATGGACAATAGTGTTCTGAAAAAAACTCCTTTAATTCATGACAGAGTATATTGGGAGGAATGGAGTGTTCAAAGTGTGAATTTTGAGCAAAAGGTGGAGTAATTGTGATACAGTGAGGTCTGGAAGAGAGGGGGAAGTAGAAATAGTTGAAGATTTGGGGCCTTGAGAGGCAAAGAGAAAACTTCTGTTTCCAGAAAAGCTCACAGAGACAGATGAAGAGAATTTTTGCCTTTGAATAACTCATCCTTAAAAATGACATCCCTAGACTCATTGACCCATACACACCTCAGAGTGATGTGAAATGGGAGGAGTGAACTGATGGCAGATTTTTCCGGGCAGCTGGCATCAGAGAAATAGAAACCTATAACAGAAATAGTTTTCTTGTAAGAAACTGCATAGATTAGCAGAAGAAGACTTCTGTTTCTCTACAAAGGCTGATGAAAAGACTCTAGAAGGAATTGGGACTGTTTTAAGCACCAAAGTTCCAAAGTTTTTTATCTCTATGTTGTCATGCAAACAAGGGAATGGTTGGGTAGTGGGGGAAACGGGTTTTCTGGAAGTTTTATTCTGGTTTCCTTATTCTTGTAGTTTTTTAATAAACTTTCTTTATTCCTTTTAAGTTTTAAGCCTGTTTTGCTCTTGTTCTAATCCATATCTCACAGCAAGAAATAAGTAAGTTTTCTAGTGATTCTTTAGTTGCTGCTTTAAAACCACAACATTTATTTGGTGCATTGGCCGGGAAACAAAATTGGCAAATCTAAACCACTACAGTTTCTTTGTTTTTTATTCTTCTCCATTTGTCTCTCCTTTATTTTTTCCATTTATGATTCCTTCTCTTGTCCTAGATCTTCTTTTGCAATTTACTAGGTTTGTTAATTTTGAAATGTTCTTAAAAGAAATGTTTTGCAAACTATGCTCTGATGGAGAGTTTGTAGGAGGAAAAAGTCCAAGGTTAACCCATGTCAGGATACTTGGTCTCATCTGACTTTGTGAATCTAAAAGATAAAAGGTGAATGTCTAAGTCAGAACCAGTCACCTGACCTCCTTTTGTAGTCACAGGGGGAATGTAACATCTACAGAGTTTAAGTCAACTCATCCTAATCAGGTTGTCTGGTTTGGGTCAAAAAAACAACTCTGGAAAATGTCTTTCTTTCTGCTGTGTATGAAAAAGGCTTGGATAAGTAATATAGACTCAGCTATAGATATCTACATATAATGAAGACATCTGAAGTTGGGTAATATTACACACTTTTGTAACTCCTCTTTGTTCAATGGGTTGGGAAATGAATTCAATCCTTGTTCCTCTCTGATAATTATGCTGATATTTTTTTCTTTATGTCTAAAACTGCTAAAGTGATTTTCACTTGTCTTAGATTCTCATCATTTCGGATGTCTAACTTTGAGGTACCCTTTATTAAAGTTTAATTTAACCAATAATTGACATTTATTGAATAAAGATGCATAGACCTTATCAGTGTCTGATTAGTGGATTTGTTCTTTCCTGCACATAAGTGTGGACATAGTAATTCAAGCATAAGGAACGGTTGGAAAATACTGATAGTTACAATATTAATAAATACTTTGAGTTAATATCCATAGTCCAAACTTTCTTGTGCCATTCTTCAGAAACTTGTGATGAGGGACCCAATTGTTAAAGGTTGATAGGGAAAATCTGTACCCAGTGATTGCCCAGGATGACAGTAAAACTGTGTCAAAACAAAAGTTAGAATCCAGATGTCTCAACTACCAAGAGACAGGAATTTTGATATGCAAGTAGCACAATGCAAAGTGTATTTGCTTTCACCTCTTGATAAGTGAACTTCTTTAGAGGTGAATGAGTTTTCAGTTCTTACATAAATATTTCATCCTATATCCACACATATCAGAGTGAAGGGTGGAGACCACTATAAAAAATTTCTAATTAAATATCAGTGCAGTATCAGGTAAATAGATTGGTGACTAGTGCATTTAATTCTTGTGTATTACTATGCAATTCAACATTTTGGATCATGAAGCGATGAAAGTTAACTAGCACTAGTAATCAGTGTTTCTATGACATTTTCTGAATTAGAAAAATGATCAAAATTGCCTTTCTGGTCTTGTTTTTTAAAAATGCATTGGCCTTCTAGCATCAATATTTAACATGTCACCATTTGAAAATAGTAATAAATTCTTTTCTGAAACTCTACATCTCATCTTCAATGAAATTTGACTAGTTTTATATCAGCAATTTTTCAAGGTAAGCTGTTTGCATTCCTTTGCAATTAAAATGTGTGGTTTACTTCATAGTTATCTCCCTAAGGGATTTTAATATCTATCATCACTATGAATTCATGTTTCCTAGACAGCAAACAAGAATTTCATTGTTTTCTGCTGAAATAATAATTTTTGGAGAATGAGATTTCAGTTTGTTTTAATCCTTTTAGCCTGCGGCTGTTCTCCCTCAGTCATTATAACTCTAACTTAAGTTTATTTTGAGTAACACATGTATCTTTCTAGTCCAATCCATTTCCACACAATTTTTCACTGTCAGTCAAGCTTAGCTAGTAGAAAACAATGAAAAAGATGTTGCTTTAAGCACTGGTGAGTTTTCTATTACATCCCTCATTAAAATAGAACTAAAAATAGATAACATTATAGGTGTGCATGCTGGTATATACAAGGCCCTACAAATATAATTTCCAAAGACTTAAACCAAAAATACTTGATTTTCTTCAACTGCTGTTGGTTGTCTCTTTTCAGGATATGATAGTCCCTGATCTCTGTAGTGATATTACAGTGTTTGATCTCTTTAATTTTTTCTCTTTTTTTTGTAATTAAATTTGAACTTTAAATGGGAAAAATTTGGTAAAATCAAAGTATAAACTGGCTCTACAGAATGGCCATGAGGGAGCAAGATTCTGCCTGAAAAGATTCTGTGGTCTTCTATAACATGATTATGTGTTTGATGAGTTGCCTTCGTGTTTATAACCTGCCTTTTGGCCAAGTGCCAAAAATGTTGCTACACTGAAGTAAAAGGCCAATTCCAACTCTTTTTAAGCTTGGATAATGAATTGTCTCTTAGCCCCAAAACTCTCTAACATATGTTCATTTTTTCAGTTTAGCTTATGTGTGGTTGTAACACTAAACAATAGTCTAAAATCTGTGTCTGTGTTACTAAGGAGTACTCAGGAGTGGTATGTTGTCCCACAGACATCAAAGACAGCAATCTCAGCAACTACAAGACTGGGCTTTAAAATTAAGCTCTAAAGCTGGAACAGGATTATAAACCCCAGAAAACGTGTATGAAACAATAATGTATATAAATCTTTAGCCTAATCCAGCAAAATCTTCTGAAAAAATAATGTTTTTGAAACCAGAGAAATGGGCAAAGACACTCAGAGCAGTGCTGCCACAGCACTGAATTCAGAGTCTGCTTCAGAGATTTCTTTAAATACTAAAGTTAATGTAATTTCTCAGGCTTTATGAGCAATTACTTTTTATTTTATTTTATTTTATTTTATTTTTGCCAATGGCAATTCAATATTTTTGCAAGCATGTTTATTTTTCACAGGTAATGACAGCACATTAAGTATTTAGATCAAAATAATTGCTTAGTCCCTACTCATTCAGACTGAAGCCAGAAGTAATAAAAGACATTAAGAGAGAATATGCTTTGGGTTTCTTTCATTAAAATTTCCATTAAAATCTGCTTCTTTCTTCTTTTTCCCTTTTATCATAATTCCTTGTCTAGGTATTTATCTTTGCATTTTGCATTTTTTGTAGGTTTCTTTCAGCAGACTCCCTATACATGCTCTTACCCCTCTCTACCTCCTCTTTCTTTCTCTCTTTCTGTCACCATCTTTTTTGGAACTTTTTTCCTGCATCTAGCAAATGAGTTCATTTTCTCCTAGTCTGAACCCAGCTAAAACTTTTGCATGTTATGGAGTTGAATGCCGCCTACTGCACTGAGAAAATGAACTAAAATCTTTGAACGTAGGAGAGCAAAAGAGGGTTTTATTATTTAGGAAGCTACATAAGGCACTTCATTTCAGAAGATTCTGCATGACCACAACAGGCTTTCAGCTCTGTGACTATATGCTCAGTTTGCTGGAAAATTAAGCCACTCTTTTTGAAGGCATTTATTTATTTGTTTGTTTATTTTTAAGCCAGGTTTAGTTATGACATCTAAAATATTATAATCATTCTTCATTTTCTCTCTTTTCTGGAAATGTAATTGCTGCTTTGGCAAAAAATTAAAAAATACTTTGAACTTATATTTTACTTTCAAGTTCTAAACTCAAAGTTGTTTCAGACTTGATTAATTATTTTAGCAATGTTCATACTTGAAGGATTCAAAGCATTCTACTGAGATATATGCTTCATCATAATTTCAAGTAAAAAACTTGGAGTTCATTAAGATCTGGAATTAAAGCAATGACATTTTCAACCCTCTCTTATAATTATTACTCCTTTGAAATTTATACTGTTGTAGACTCTTAGGATTTCTGAGCCCTTTTCCTTGGAGGTCATACAAGAAGCAGGACTGCTATTGAGATAATTCTATAAGAGGTATGTGGGAAGACAGAAAGAGGTAGATAACTTCAATCCCCATGTACGTCTTAGCTAGCAGAAGTGATGCTTACAGCCAAAAGATAAAACTTTTGAAACCTTTTCAAAAAAAAAGATGTCTTAGAAAACTAGAGAAATGTGTTTTTTCTCAGTGATGACAAACTGATGAGGGACCTGTGACAGAAATATAAAATTACTGACTCAAACTTTTGAACTAACAGAAGAAACCCTTCCCAACCCCACTGGGTCTGTCATAAAATGCTAGTATTACCTATAGCAACATGACTCCTGTATTTTTGTATTCCTGTATTTGCATCTGTGCTTTACCACCTCAAAACACTTTTTGCTAAGGAAACAGGTCACAGTCAGTACATCACAGAACAGGAGAGATCAGATGCAAGATTTTGATATTCCAAGAACCATCCCTTGAAGTCAGTCTATCCATTATTCCATTCACAAATCCCCATTATTTGTATATGCATGATAAAAATCCCCTCTGCCAAGGTGTTATGATCTGGCTTAAACCCAGAAGAGCCAAAAAACATTAACTCTCTCAGTATAAAAAGAAGGAAAGAGAAAGAAAATAAATGTATGCTGGGGGCGGGGGGGGACAGGGAGAGAGTGACAGGGTTTAGGTGGAAGCATATCAC
Source organism: Poecile atricapillus (assembly GCF_030490865.1). Lineage (NCBI taxonomy): Eukaryota > Metazoa > Chordata > Aves > Passeriformes > Paridae > Poecile > Poecile atricapillus. The sequence continues at coordinate 99,020,770 of NC_081250.1, read as the reverse complement.
CCCTATGTGGGTCCCAATGATGTCTTGTTGCTCTCCTCCATCTGATCTTCTTGATGGTGAGGGTCCCACACTGCCACCACCACACTGAGGAGTATAGAATCCCATGGATTAATGTACTCTTTTGGGCCCGGTGGGAATGCCCAGGTGCCTCCCTTGCAAGGGCCACTTTGACACTGTCCTGTGCAACACTGAGGGTCTGTTTCATCATCTGCAGTGCTCTGCTGCAGGGTCTGGGGACTCTTTGTGGGGACCCTTTGATGGGCTGTGTCCCCCCGCTGCTGCAGATAAATTTTCCCCGGGTGAAGGGCCCCTCAGCTGAGCTGGTTTGCACATCAGAGGATGGGCATTCACTGCCTCCCACCAGAGGCTTCTCAACCCACATCCAAAGCCTCTCTCCTCCCACCCTTTGGTGCAAGGCTCTGTGTAAGCTGGTGGCTGATAGCCCAGGGACTGTGGTCTGCACTCCAAAGGTATTAAGCCTGATGCCTCAATGTGAATGTTTTCTTTCCTCTGAGCCTTGAGTTGTTACTTTACCTTATCTTCACCAGGGAGCAGTTGAGGGCCCCAGTCAGAAGGCCTGTTAAGGGTGTAGTGGTCTTCTCTGCAGCTTTTGTAATACAGTTTTCAAAGTTCTTCATGAAAATGTTTAAGTCATAAACGATAATATTTCAGTCTCTGACATAAGGCAGAAATTTAATCAAATAGAAACTCATGAGATAAATAATAGCTCTTTACTTTCACAGAAGCTTCCAAAGATTACCTTCTGGGTTGTGTGTAACAAATGCCTGAGAGAAGCAGAAGCTGACAGTTACAAAGGGCCTTTAATTTATTCTTCTCATCTCATATGTACAAGTAAATTGTAATGCCTGTATAAAATATCTCTTCATTTTGGAGCAATTTGCACTTTCCATATAGAATGCATGGCAAATAAAATCAATCACTTTAACAAGCAAAAAATAATGATGTAAAATTAATTTGGTCATAAGAATGAATGAATTAGTTTAAGTAAAGAGTGAAAAAGGAAGACTAAAGTAAAACAAATCATTAAAATGTGATGAAAAGCATGGAAAATTTACCAATAGCTTTTCAGTAGCCCACAGTTATATAGCATTCAAAGTGCAAGCAATCTTTCTGCAATAAAAAAAACAAAAAAAAAAAAAAACACAGGGAGGACAAGAGGAGAAGTTTTTGAGTTTTTTTGGTTTTGGAATGTTTTGTTTTGGTTTGTTTATTTGCTTTGTGGTGGTTTTGTTTGTTTTGTTTTGCCTGTTTTTGTTTCTTTTCACATTAGTCTGGGATCTCTTATGGTCTGTAAAATCTTTAAATACCATTTAATTTCTTGTGAAGAGAATAATTTTTCTCTCCTTTTGCTATGAAGGTATATTTACAGAGGGGACACATCTTCCATGAATGGGTAAGATTGAAGGAGAAAATACAGTTCTCAAGATATTTAGTCTAAAACTAATTAAACTGGTCTTTCATTTGGAGAAAGCTGAACAGATATTACTGCTTTAAGTAGTGTTTTACAGAACCAAGATTAAGGGGGGGAAAAACAGAAAACAAGCCAAAACAAGTAAAAACTCCAAATTATCATTTCCTTGCCAGAAATGTCCCTAGAGAGTCAGGGCTGTAATTTCTGCAAACTTTAAAAAAGACTTATGTTTACTGTGAAACTTTCATTGCAGATAGTAACCTTTATGTCTTTGAGGATGTCTGTCTAGAGACACCTTAAATTTACATAGTCTAATAACTATTAGAAGACATTTGGACAAGAAATAATGACTCTTACCAACTTTGGAGAAGTGAAAATAGTCTGAAAAGTCAAATTTACACAGTGGGCTAAGATAGTCCTGATTGTGAAATTTGTTGCTACTGAACTTCAGCAAAGCATATCCTGAAGAAAGGTAGTTCTTGGTAGAAAGGGCTTTCTGAAGACAGAAGATAAACAGAAAAGCTAATTTTAACTCAGACATGATATGTAATGAGAAATAAACATGGAAATGTATAACCATTTTAATTCATACCAGAAGAGTTAAATAGAAATTCTATCAGAGCTCTTTTATTTAACACTTCTTATGCATGTCTCAAAGACAAAAAAAATTGGCCAATATCTTCCTTTGATGAATTAAAGAGGACAAATAAGCAATACTATTGGAAGCAGCTTTTTATTCAAGGTAATCAGTGGATATAAACTAGAGAATTCAAGAACATTAAGAGAACATTTTTCTAATATAACTGCAATTTGGAAATAAAATCAGGTTTTTACCACTAAAGATTTTATCATTTAAATCAGCCAAGTAGACAAAAGTCTTCAAAAGGCAAAAATATTCAAAAGCTAAATCTTATAAAACTGAGGGAAAACAAAGCTTACCTAAACAATAAAATCTTAATTTAGTTTACATAAATTTAAAGATCCAGTGGATTTAAACAGAGTTTCTATGATACACTAAGAAAGAGTGAATAATAATAATAATAATAATAATAATAATAATAGTATTGTTGTTGTATAATAATAAGAGTTAACAAAAAGAGTCAGAAATACTCAGTTACCATTTCAATTTATACAATATTCACTTCATACACTCCCTTTATACACTGTCTGGGAGAATTAGGCATCTAAATAAGATCAAATCCTAAACCCAGTGAGTTCAATAAAACTAGTGCTCATCTGATGATCTCTAAGGTTGACCTTTAAAGTTACCTGTCTCTCCAAAGACTTTTTGCTTTCCTCCTGTCAAGATTGCAAGTGTTTCAATTAGTTACCTATGATTGGGTGTCTGCTCTAAAATTTCAGACCAGACCTATCCTCTCTTTTCCAATGGATAGTCTGCACAGCTACTGCTGAGGTTGCTCAAGCTTAGCAAGATAGGTTTTAGCATTACTTCACAAAATGACTCATGTCCAAAGTATGAAAGAACATGCTTTGCTCTTTTTCTGTCCAAAAGTAAGTCTGAGCTGGACAAGTGATTCAGTTCACCCTGAAATAGAATGAACTCTGAAGATGTAGGAATATGATATTTTTCTGGGAGGGGTGATATTTCAACTGAAACTGTAAATATTTTATGCTACTTGATACATTTGTTTTAAAGCAGGTGTGAGAATTAAATTATGTATTCTTAGTTCTTCAGCTTGAAGTCAAAGCAGAACTGAAGAACTTCTCCAGTTCCATAAAGTAAGCATTGACAGGTCTTTCCCAGAGCTGTGTAAAGCTTTTAAGTCCCTGTATACAATCTAACTTATTATTTCAAAAACAGAGTGGTTTTAATCAATTCATTAGCCCTGCAGTAAAATTATATTAATAGAATATTTTGTATAACTTACTGAAACATTCTGTTCTTTTGTATTCAAGTGTGGTTTCCACAAAACTCAGAAGAATGTGAAAAACCATTTTGATCACAAAATTTTCACTTTTGACAGTTCTAGAGACAAAAGAATGCTAGCCAAACAATGGGAAAAAACCCCCATTTCAACACCATAGCATGATACAGAGCAATAAAAGTGTTGCATCTTTAAAACCAGCTTTCATTGATTATTTGCTTATTTAATTAACATACTGGTGCATAGGTTTATGTTCTCCAGAAGCTGAGAATCTCCATGTTTAAGAAAGTGACTGTTACTACCTGCCATCTCTTCTATAAAAACAATTGAACATATGTGCTCTATTCTAAAATATCTGCTAGCAGAATGCTGAAGACATTTGGCTCAACTTGAAACTTCCAGCAGAAGAAAAATAATTACTTCTATTTAAACAATAAACACATTTGCAAGAATAACAGGAAAGTTTCACACGTTGCTGGTTACAGATTGGTTAGATCACAAATACCTTCTGCTTTTCATATCCGTAGAGAACAAAAGGTTATGTACTTTCTCTTATCCCCTATATTTATTGCAAACTAAGTTAGTTAGACAAGTGTCAGCCATTTAGAGACAAAGAAGGTGGGGAAGGAGCAAGTAGCTCCATGAACCATGAACTATAATTAATACATTAGCATTAGGAATTATTTCTAAATTCTGGAATCTGGATAAAATTCTGTTTTGAGGACCAATTCTTTGCCAAACAGGATCACAGAAACACTGAGAAACAGTCTAAGAAACATTCTTAGAATGGTTTGGCCTGGAAGAGACCTTGAAGATGACTTATTTCCAACCCCTGAGATGTGGGCAAGGACACCTTCAACTAGACCAGGTGCTATCAGAGTGGTTGAAGTTCCCCAAAAGGACCAGGGTTTTTGAATGTGGCTGCTCCTATCTGTCTGTAGAAATTCTCATGATCTTGGTCTTCCTGGTCTGGTGGGCTGTAGCAGACCTTCACTCTAGCATCACCTGTCCCTGCCCCCCTTTAATTCTGACCCATAAGCGCTTGATGCCTCTCCAGGTGAAGTTCCACACACTCCAGCTGATCACTGGCACAGAAGGCAACACTGCCTCCTCATTTTCCCTGCCTGTCCTTGACAAAGATCCTGTATTCTTCTTGGCAAAACTGCAATCACAGGAGCCATACCACCAGGTCTTCAAGATATCAATAAGATTGTAATCCTGCAGGTGTGTGTACATGTCTAATTCCTCTTGTTTGTTCCCCATGTTGGGTGCATTTGCATCAAGACATTTAATTTGGGCCCCTAATGAAACTGAATTACTGAACTGAGTGGATGCAATTGTTTTGCACTGCTCTTCAGGTGCTCTTCTGCTGAAGAGCTTCTTCCTGGGATCCATCTCCAGGCTATGGACATCTCTCACTGGCATTGGCACCCAACTGGTAAGAATAAGATTAACTTCAAGCGGTAGGTAAGACTGAAGTTCCCCTTCCCCAACAACTTTCATCTAAAGCTCTCTTCACCAGCTTGGCAAGCCCATGACTAGAGATGCCTTTCGTATTTTGGACAGACAGACCCCATCTTCTCCCAGTAGAGGTTTCTCAAAAATGAGCCCCATAGTCTAAGAAGTGAAACTTTGGCTGTGGCACCAGTCCTGTAACCACTTCTTGATTCACTGCCTTCAACTGGCCCTTTCCAACCCGTTCCTTTTGACCAGGAGCACTGATGAAAATCTACGTGTGCTCCAGGGTCCCTTATGTTCTCCGATGTATATTCCAGATTTTTACCTTTGACCTTCTGCCACGACATATGCCATACTGACATTAATCCCATCTGATTTCTAGTAGGAATAGCACTGAGATTCCTCCAGTGCGAGGAGGGAATGGAATGCCAGAAACAGTTCCATGAAATCCTCCCATCCTGGTCTGGTTAGTCTGTCAATGGTATGACAATCAGAATGTATTACACTTAAATTGGCAGAGACATATTATCTGACTGAATATGGCCTTATCAAGCAATGAATCAAATACGGTGTCTGTTGCATCTGTGTCTCAGTAGGTTTTAAACTTAATTCAGCAATACAGTAATGAGCAAAACACAAACACTTTAATGGAGTTAAGAGCTTTCAAATTGAGAAGAAACCTCAGTATTTAATCTCTTGTGCATTTACTCTGGCTTATACATTCTCTCTCAAGCATTTAATGAAAGATACATATTAAGCTTAATTTAAGTAACCATTGTAACTGACAGAAGTTGATATTTATACCACATTTAAAGCAAATAGCTTTCTTCTCACTGAATGCATTTGCCATTTTCAGAATATTTTTTCATAACCCTTAATTTAAATTTTCCAATAAAGATAAATATGCAATAGAAGCCAGACATCTGGAAATCCAGTATTTCTGAAAAGAAACAAAATGAAATTGAGACAAAAAGGAACAAGAGACAGATTATTTTAATACTTTACAAGTTTTTAGATTTCTTTCCTTTGTCTCTTTGACCAGAGATAAATCTTATAGGAAATAACTGCTTATATAACAACAGTATCTGTATATGGAAGCAATGTTTGTAGAAAGCAAGTTTTAACTTGTCTATATTTTCAATTTTAATATCTAAATTATATGCTAAAGAGACACAATTAGTACTTTTACAAAAACTATAATTTTAGAAAGGTAGTAGGTTAAGTGCATTCAGCCCACTTAGATGCTTGAATGTGCCAGACAGATATAGCTGTCAATTTATTTCTGTACTTTTTTCTTTTATTTTTTTTTTTTAGCAAGAGCTTTTAAGTAATTTCAGGAGAAATGTCCTTTTCTTGCAGTTCAGAGACAGAAACTTTGGTGCTGGCTTTTGTTTGGTTTGTTGGAAGGGACTGACTTTCTGCAGTGATTACACTTTGTAGGTAAGATCGGTTACAACATAGGATAGATTTTCTGCACATTTTTTTTAAATACCAGAAGAGAAGAAGAAAGAAGGAGAGCTGGATGGTGGAACATGTATTTATGTGCTTTATCATCATAAAAACATATGGCTCAGGTCCATAAACTCAGTTCTTCAAAACAAACATAAATAAACATTGATAAGCTTATGATTTCCAAATAGACAAGGTTACACTAGTGGTTCATTAATTTTTGTTCTTACTGCTATTATGCTTGTTTGTCTTTTACCATTTATTATTATGGGAGTACTAAAAACTCTATAGCTCTGACAGAACCATTCAATTATCACTTCCATTATGAGATACATGAAATTGTTATTTTTATATTTTGTATGGTATATTAAGATGACTGTTACAGGGACTTCATGAACATGTAGAATTATTATAGATGTCACTTTGTATCACTTTATTAATTACTCAACAACTGTAACCTCTGTTTTAAGTGGGTTTTGTTGGGTTTTTTTTAATAAAAATCAGATTAATTTAGAGGTTGATAGGATTAGCTGCTTGCACAAACCTCATTTCTCAACTTGAATTAGGAACTTAGAGAGTGTTCTCACTGTCTACTCTGTTCAAACCTGTTTTTCAGTGCAGAAAACACTGAAAAAAACAGTGCAAAACAGTGAAAAAGAGAGGTTAACCGACTCCTAACTTTTCTTTTCCTCTTCACTATCCAATGTAAAAAGATGTCGATGAGAGAAAAAGCCTTGGAGTTTTAAAAAATAAAGTATAATTACATTGGAATTATTCAAATTCTCAACATTTGCTCCCTGGATCCTGCCTAATGGGTCAATAATAATTCCTTCCCCTTCAGGATATTCTGACATCACCTTACTGAATGCCCAGTGAGATCAATAGACTTAATTAGGGAAAAAATATATTGATTTGATTTCTAACAAAAAAGACCAGGCTGCATTAAAATAATATCCCTTAAGAAGTTAATGTTTTCAATGTTCATAAATTCTCTGTTTTTTTTCAAATTAAGTCTTTTTTTCTTTTTTGACAGTGATTCAGTACTAAAAAGGACACAACAAAAATGCAAGTTCAACCAAAATCACACTTTATGTAGATTATATATTTTAAAATTATAAACAGAACACATATGGTAGCTGCAAACTCCATAATTTTTAACTTTCTTTTTTCACAGTTCTTTGCATTTTAAAAACTCAGCTAGGCAGTAAAAACATTTAAGTTGTGAAGTTAAAAAGTCCAATCAAAGTTGAAAGCAGACCAAAAACTTTTACTACCAGAGGTCATTGAACATAAAAAGATCACTGCATGTATCTTTATTTTGCCTTCAAAATCCTCCTAATAAAGTTAAATTGGTGAAGGTCTATGGATGCTAACTGTGAAGCAGGGAGCACGGTGCCTGTGGAAATTGCAGGCCACACAGCTTTCTCAGTCTTGCCTGAGAAAGTGGCCTGGGAATTCATAAGGAGGAATGAAAGCAATCCTCAGGGACAGAAAACAGCCTTGCAGGTGCTGTTTGTCTGTTCCTTGTTTTCTTGCAAGAGAAGGTCGAGGGGTAGTGTGCCCCACTGACCAATGATGGTGATGTGTTAGTTTACTAACCAATAAGAGTTTCTTTTCTGTACTTTTCACATATAGGTCTATAAAAAAGACCTGAGGCAATAAACCAAGAGGAAATTCTCCAGTTCGACTCCACAAGAGAGTCTGTGTCATTCTTTTCGCTGTTCCCAATAGAGCAACAAGGGGCTGCATAGGGCATTACAAATGCCATGATAAAGAATTTAGAAGAAATGTCCATTGAATGACCTGCACTGAAACAGGGAGAAGTGAAATTACAGCAAAAATGCAACACTTGAAACCACAAGCTGATTACCTCTTCTAAGCTTTTAGTTGCAGTGGAACTGCAGAGGAAGCAGTGGAGTTTGAAGCTGAGGAACTATTTATCTGAAGAGAAATTATATGCTGTGGGGCAGGAAGAGGATTTAAGATAAAGTATTTAACGATAGCAGACTAGCTAACACATTGTGTAAGCAGCTTGTTGTGCCACAGAGAGCAAAAATCACATATGAAACTTATTCAATTAGCTCTTCATTCAGTTTCTAGTGAATTATAACAACAAATTATCCCAAAATTAAATTAAAGTTTTTAATAATTTTTATGGTTTTGTTTGTACTTTGCGTAATGTATCTGCTCCTGCTAATCATCACACAGAGTGATAGATTACCTTCCACGGCTTGCATTCCATCATGATGCATCCAGAAATTCTCAGCCAGAACTGCTCAGAGTAGCAAAGGTACACAGTACCACAGTACACACTCAGGACCTTTGAGACAGAAGTGATAACTGTTAAACCTTGGTAATCATATAGCTGTAAAAATCCAGATTTTTTTTTTTTATGAGTGAACAATGGAACAGAAGCTGTTCCAAGAAAACATACATAGCCCAACACAAGTAAGAGAGCAAAATAGATAATATTCCTCCTGTGCATTTTCTATTAAAGAAGCAAAGGGACCACTGTTCTGCTAACAACGTCTATGAATATCCAAGAGGATTTCACCTATCTGTCTTCTGGCTAGACAACAAACCAATCATGGATTTTACAAAGATCAATTGGGATCAACAACAGGCAGCTAAGAATTTACTATGTAAAGTCCAGAATTTCACCATGATTTTTTTGCCCTGTCTGCTTGAAGTCAGTTTATCTACGGCTTATGAAATACTGTTTTGTGTCTAGTGTTCCTTTGAAAGCTAAAATCTGAAAGTGATATGATGGCAGAGGGAGATAAAAAGTGGGAGATGTACTAAAGGAACATATTTTCAGGAAGTAAATGGATGCAAAAAGGATTCATGTTATATTCAGATGCCAAACAAAGGTGCCAAAATGCTGAGCATTTTGCATAGTCCCTGCAGAGAAACAGTAGATAGGAGTCCAAGCTAGAAACATTTCTTAATTTGAGTGCAATTAGTCAATATGGATACAAAACAAGCTTTCCTAGATTAACCTTCTCCTCTGAATCACTGGAACAAAGTCATGAAAATAGATTACTTTTCTTACTGTTCTGATATGAGGAGTGGAGTTTTATTGTGGGTTTGGATTTTTTTTTTTTTTTTTTTTTTTTTTTTTGTGTGCAATTATGGAAAAAAAACAGGTGTAATTTATTGTGGAGACTTAGAGAACCAAAGTTTTTGCTTCACAGAGTAGAGCATTCAGATGCACTTTACTATGTATAATTGCCTTTTATGTGTTGATTTCTTCTCTTTCCAGTCTTCATTGAGACTTGGTTAACTGAAATTTGTAAGAGTTCTGTAAAGTACAGATTTGTAAAAGCATACTTTTGTATGAGTTAGTCAAATACTAGCTGACTAGTTTTTCAGTTAGGAAAGAATGCTTTCAGTCTTGAGAGAAAAAAAAAAAACAAAATAGAAGATATTTCTGTATAAAGCTAGAGAATTTATGGTAGGCATATCAATAAATATAATTTTTATGGAAACTGACATAACAGTAAAGGGACACAAGCAGATGGAGAAAATTTTTCTTGGGCTGTGTGTGATATCCACTGTAGTATCTAAATAAAACACCACATTATGTTTAAAGTAATGAAGGCTGTTTAAAATTATTACAGAGGACCACTTTTTCCTGTGCCTACATCAATCACATTCAGGAACACTGTCAGTATAAATCACTTTATCCATTATTAACAAGTCAAAGGACTTACCTGCAGATTTCTCATAAAGCCTCGTGGTATGAAACAGCATTACAAGAAGCAACAGGAACCATGACAAACTTCAGCTGATCTGCTGACAATGTTTGTTCTGTTGTTTCTGTAGTGTAGGATGTCGACTATAGTGTGAATCAATACCTGAAGATGGCTGAACCTCTCAGTGTGTTCTATGTGGCAGCTGTCTGAATGCTTACAGCACAAGTTTGTAGTGGTGCAGGACTAGAAGGTATTTTCATTACCTGAAGTTGGAAAGAAAAAAAAAACAAAAACTAAGTAATTAAAATGGAGTATTTTCTGCAAATTAATTAATTAAAAAAAAAAAAAAAAAAAAAAAAAAAGCAAGTGCCTCACATGTCTCACATGTGAACTGATTGCAACCAGCAACTAAGCCTACCCAGCTGCTGGGTCATTTCCTCTTCAGTGTGAGAGTCAAAAGAGAAAAACTGAAAATTCATGGGTTAATAGAAAGGCATTTAAATAGGTAAAACAAATACTTGACACACAAGAAAAGTGAAGCAAGGAATTAATTCATTACTTGCTACTGGCAGGCAGATATCAGCACTTCCAGGAAAGCATGGCTGAAACATGTTTAATGATTACTTGAGGAGACAAACACCACAGCCATGAACATTCCTTCTTTCCCCTCCTTTTCCTGCAGCTTTTACTGCTGGTCACATTGTAGAGAAAGGCATATCCCATTGGTCATCTCATATCAGCTGTCTAGGTCAGGTCCCCTCCCAGACTCCTGTGCATGCCAAGCCTGCTCGCTGGGGTGATTGAGTCAGATATTGGGACACTCACAGAGTCATGCAATGATTTGGGTTGGCAGGGACTTTGAATGTTATCTAGTTTCAACATCCCTGCTCTGGGCAGGGACACCTTCAGTTAAACCAGGTCACTCAAGACCTATACAGCCCAGTGTTAAAGACTTCCAGGGATGGGTATCCATAGTTTCCCTGGGCAAACCATTCCAGTTCCTCACTACCCTCATAATAAAGAATTTTTTTCCTAATATCTAATCTAAATCTAATCTCTTTGTCCTGTCACTACATGACATTGTAAGCAGTCTTGCTCCATATTTCCTCTAAGTTCCCTTCAGGTACTGGAAAGATAATCAAGTGGGGGAGAAAACAGATTGCTTCTAAAGAGAGAACCTCAAACTTGATCTCAGCAGGGGAAGTAAAATAACTACTATATTCCCATTGTGATTTTCATCACAATGGATATAACTGAGTCCTCCCAACACTAACCACAATGCCACCTGTACTTCCTGATACTGTGACACCCCCATGGAAAACTCTTCTATGGAAGGGATCCCAAAGAGCATCTTTGAATCAAACCTATTTGATGCATGCTGAAATAATCAATTTCTCCCTTTCAGGAGTTGTTTGAAGGTTGTCTATCCCCCAGGTGCGAATTTGCCATATGAAATGAAAAACACTGTTAAAAAAAATCTGAATAACAGACCTAAACCAGAAGAAATCTGGGGTTTTTTAAGATTAATAGTATCTTACAAAATTAAAACAGTAGGTTTTCTTTCCACCTATGATGAAGTGGGATGTGGAGAGGGGTATGATTTACTGCATACTTCAAAAATTGCCTCTGTGAAAATCCTTGCATACAGTACAGCACAAACTTGTGCTGTTATGAATCATTTCTCTACATAGCTATAACAGGTGGAGGGAACAATATATTGATGAGTAATAGCTCAGTTTCTAGAGTCAGATCTTTGGCTATGTGTTTGGTGATGTTCAGAGAGCAGCAACAGTTATATTTGGCTTTCTACATCTAAATTCATGATATCTAAGATAGTTCAAAGTTCTAAGAGAGAAGTTTTAACTTTGCTAAGAGCAAAGATAATTCTTGGATAACTTATCTAAGTTCTAAGATTTGCTCTAAATCCCATCTACTATGTACAGTATTACAGAACAGAGACATAAATTTCAATACTTTGTTGTCTTAAAGCCATAATATTTACATATATACAAGAAATATAAATTTTATTAGGTGCACTTCCTAAATCCTTTTCTGAAAAAGGGAATTCCTTCATGGATCAGACCTGAAGTACCACAGCAGAACTTTATTAAAGACTTGGTTCATTAGAGTTCATAAATCATCAGTAGCTTCAAAGTGTCTGACTAGTGCCATAGCGCAATGGAGCTTTGCTAATTTAACTGAAGTATCTGACCTATATTTATTCCAGGGCCCCCTGCTCAAGAGACTACCCGATCAAATAAAACTGCTTTAAGATGTGCTGTGTGTTTTAGTCCAAAGAAATTAATGGGATCACTTGGAGCTGAAGTATCTGAAAGGCAATAAAACTGTATTTCTCAAGTCCTCATCTCAAATGATAGGTTTATGATTTCACTACCCTGTAGAAGCATCAGAGGCAGCAAAGGCATGCTTATCTGACTGAACACATGAGCTGAACCAACTTTCCAATGACTGATTGTGCACACAGACAAAGCCATGATGACACAAAGCCAATCTTCTAGCAATCCTGTTGTAGCTGTACAGCACTGTGCAAATATTTAGGAAAAAATGACAAAATCATATTAAGGATAATAAATATGCTTTCATTCCACTTCACAGTTGATAAATTATTAACAGCTTAACTTTTCCAGATGATGTGCCTATGCAAGGGAAGCTTCACTAATTTTCAGGACTCTGTAGACTCAATTCCTGGCAGCAGCCTCCAGTTGCCTTCCCCTGGTACCTGAGAACCATAACTCAACAGGATAACTGTCATGGCAGAGGACTAAAGGACACTTTAAAATATGTCATTAATTAATGAGTCCATGTGTGGCGCAGTAAAAGCACTCTGTACAGTGACTGGAAGAAAAATTTATCTTTTTCTTGATGTAGCTTTTGCTCAATGTTGTTACAAGGGAATTAAGTATTCAGGCCAACCATATTCCTACATAGACCCTAAAGAGCATTATCTATGTCAAATATATAACTTATGAGATGAGACCAAATGGTTTACTCATGTGACTGGAATATTCTGCTAATCTCTTCAATAGTGATTGCCTATTTGAAACAGATAATGTTTTTATTAACCAACAAACTGTTAATCATAGTAGAAGATGTTCACAAAGCAATAAACATGCTGGAGGTTAGGTATAAAATATTTCTACTTCACTTTTATTTGGATATAAAATTCTTCATTTAGATTTTCAAATAACACCGCTCTTGGTAAATGCAATTGTATTGTTTTATGTGCAATATTTCAAATTATATTTGGCCTTTGGAAGAAATTGATTGTACATTCAAAATCAAGCTGTTAGGTCAGATTTTGTGGAGAAAGACAGCTGGGTGCCTACAAGGTGCTAAATACTCTACAGTCAAGTCTCCTAACTAATCTTCTTTAGCAGCACACCTTTTAAATAAGACAATAGACTAGATAGAGACATAAAGAATATTGATAGATAGCAGTTTTGGAGAGAAAGGCTAACTGCTTGCAATTTATTCTTTGTGACCACTTGAGAATATAGCTACCCAAAATTGAGTTTTGTAGCGCCCTTAGAGTGAAGAAAATAATATACTTTATGATAGATAAATGAGATAAGCATGATTTCTAGTCAACAAGGGGGACACCACTCAAGAAAATGTGATGAATGAATGAAAATTCGTCAATGTGATGAGTGCAGGCAGCATGTCATGTCCATAAATACTTAGGGAAGTAATGTTACGAAAACATGAAATTCAGATGTAAAATTTTGAGAGATGGCAAGGAAACTACTGGCAGTGCAGCCTTAATAAAAATTTGTGTGTCAACAAATATTTAGTATTCTTGCCATAGAATAAATCCCATCCACAGAAAATTAATAGTCTATAGGATATGTTGCAATTTTAAAGGGCAGGGAGGGCAACTGTACAAAGAATCAAGTTAGCACCTAGAATCAAGTTAGCACCTGATGACTTCTAATGAAGTTACACCTTCACAGATTGCAGTCAGGGGATAGTAGGTCTAGAGATAAATTTGCATTGTTTTCTTCAGCTGCTTTAATTCTAGTGGTAAAATAAACATTAGTTATGTCTGTTCCATCAGTTGTATCTATAACTGTTCACCAGCTTCTTGAGGGAAATAATGTGGGTATTTTATCTAGCCAGTATCTACTAGAGCTGTGATTACTGAATGAGTTGATGCAAAAATCAGAGAACTGGAAAATACAAATTCTATTTGATTAGAAAATGAGAAGCAGTGACCTGAGAGAGACCGTAATAACCCACAAAGACCCGTGCCTCCTCTCTGGTCATGTATGACTCTCTACTTCTGTGGTACAGGGCCTATGGGAGTCCATATATTTGATAAATAATTAGTTGGATCATAATTTAATTGACTAACTAGTTCTTCACTTTCTGCTATCAGCAGCAGAATTCATAAGAAAGTCAGTGACTGTAAGCTCCAGACTACAGGGAGTATCAATGGACTTCCAGTAGTAGTAGTAGTGGTGGATGAGAAGAGTTAAAATACACATCCAAAAAAACCCCATTATTCCATCACAAACAAAGGAAGTAAAATAGGAAACAGAACTCCCTTGCTTCATAGAGCTCCACAGTTGACCCATTGCAATTTTGCTGTTCATTTGTCTGATGCCATCAGATGCAGAACATAAGTAAAGTTTGGCAGAAGTTCAAGGGGTCTGGATTTTAAATTTGTAAAGGCTCTGTAAATTTTTTTGAATACACTACAAAGAATGATTACACCTAACTCAAAATCATAATTGAAGGGATAATAGAATCTTCTCACCTACAGGATGTTCTTCAGCTGTGCACAAGCTGTATGCATGTTCCAGTGTAGTGAATTATTTTAATTGCTCTTGACAAATTAAGATGCACTCTCTCATTGAGTCAGTTAGCTACAGCAGATTGGCTGAAAATGACAGACGACATGGTAATGATAGCTAAGAGATTAGGCATATGAGAAAGGTTCTTTAAAACATACCCTGCAACTACTTTACATCACAGCAGCCTTTCTTGTCAATGTGAGTTTTATTAATCAACTCAGACACAGAGAAACATCCTTCATAAACGAAAAGTGTGGAAGCTACCTGTTCCTCCAGAACTCTATAGGACTGTTAAGAGCTAAAGGAAGAATCTATTTTCTATTTTAAACGAGAGCAGATGTACTGTTTTCAACAGTTAAGTATGTTAAGGAGTCACCTTAACTGAAATTCCAACAGTCTGCTCACTGCTTCTTCCTTGTTCTATCTATAATTTGCCTGGAAATGCTAAGTGAAATCTAGAGGCATTCTGAAATTCTTGCATGTCAAAGCATTCTCTGTTCTTGTTATGAGCTGACAAGAAGAATATCAGATGCATTGATCCATGGGTTCTTTCAGACAAGATGGAGTAAAGCCATAAAAGGAGAGGAAAAGACACAGATCCTGTGCAGCTGCTTGACATTACAAGGCAGAAGAGAGAGCATTTTACTATCTATTTGACATTCCACTGCTCTTTGTCTCCTCATCTCTGGTAATATGTATTTAAATATGTATGTCATGGTAGTTTAACCCCAGCAAGAGCCAAGTACCACATAGCCACTTGCTCACTCCACCACCAGTGGGATCAGGGGGAAAAGAGGAAGATTAAAAGTGGGAAAACACATAAGTTGAGATAATGGGAGTTTAATTGTACACTAACAAAGTAAAATACTGCTTCCCATAGTCAGGCACGTGTCCAGCCTCCTCCAGGAGAGCAGGGCCCCATCATGTTCAGTAGCTATTTGAGAAGACAAATATCATCACTCCAAACATCCATCCCTTGCTCCTTCTTCCCTTACTTTATATCCTGAGTATAATGTCAGTGGGATGGAATAACCCTGTGGTCAGTTTGGGTCACCTGTCCCAGCTGTGTCCCTCCCAACCTGCCATGCACTCTCAGTCTCCTCACCAGCTTGGCCATTCAAAAACAAAGGCCTTGGCTCTGTTTATGCCCTGCTCAGCAATAACAAAAACATCTCTATGTTATCAACCCTGTTTTCAGCACAAACCTCAACACTGGACACCATGAAGAAAACTAACTCCACCCTAGCCAAAACCACCACAAATATACACACATATATTTTCTCTCTAGCATGAGGAACTTATTACAGGAAGAATATTTATTTAATCAAGATTTTCAAGAAGCTCAATTGAATTAGATTTTTGAACAGAATGTAAATGAATCAAACATTCTCTAATTGCATATGTAGGAAAATGTGAGTTTAATCTAACAGACAAAATAATTTCTAGGGTAAATATGTGAAAGGTGATGCTGGAAAAATTATCTCACTTTCTGTTAATAAGAAATTTCAACACAGAAAGAGCATACTAACAGCAGTGAATTTCCCTTCAGGTGAGTATGGAGGGAAGACTGTGTGAGAAAGAAGTAAAATGATAAATCCTGAGGCTTGCTTGACTGCAACTAAACCATAATGCAGAGCATAATCATTTAGCAGGTCAAATTACAATCAGGCCTGATTGGTTATGGACCAGACAGGGGAGTTTTGTTAAATCTTTCCAAGGTAGTGAGGTAGATGATGCAACACTCACAGACTGCTTAACCACAACAAAACCTCTTAGTATTAAAACATTAAATCACTTGTGGTGTTTCAGGGGCAGGCTGAGAATTGTCCTGGTGCCCAGTGACTTGGAATGCTGATGGATTCCTGGGAACTGATTTCCAGTGCAGGCCTGCAACCAGCCTGATGAAAAGTTGCTCTGAAATTTAGTTGCTGAACAGCTGTGGAAGGAGGATTATACTGGACTGTACGTGTAATACTTACCACATAACAAACTGACACGCTGAATCACAGAAACCTCTTATAAATCACATTTATCAGGCACTTCTGCCCTAACTGCCTTTGTCCTGTAATTCCTTTCCACAATCTGTTCAATCATGGAATACCAGGTGGGAAGGGAAATTCAGGATCATCTGGTCTAACTTTTACTGGCAAAAAAAAATAGCAAGGCCCAGCACCTTGCTCAGTTTAAGTTGCTTAAGCTCTTTCATAAATTTCAGTGAGTAAATCTTGTACATAAATGGTTTACAAAGAAACAATTTTTCTGCAATTATTGTGGGATGTAGTGAACTGTGGTGTAAACCATGTGGATGTTTTGATGAAGGTTTGAATGACTTGGAAAATATTATCTATGCTTTGAAAATAATCCAGCCATCCTTGTCACAGTCTAAAAAATCTGAGGGATAGTTTTTGTTAATACATTTACTCAAACCCACCATTTTCTGTTTGTATTTCTGTCTTATACTTCAAGCAAATAACAGTCTCAGAGGACCCCATCTGGTCTCATCCGCCAAAGGGAGAAAAGGACACAGACGATGACTTTCCAGGTACAGGGAGGAGAGCAAAGATCCAGCAACAATGTATTCAAGCTAGGAGTAAATTCAGAACCTTTCTGCCTGGCCATGTGCCCCCAGATTCCACCCCACATGATGAAGAGATCAAGGGGGTTCAGCTTTTTTGGGAATCCAGTTGTGGGAGAAATAGAAACTTTCGCTGCTCTGGCTGTTAACAAAAATCTGGTGTCAAAAATCTGTTCTTTGATCCTTCTGTTGCTTAATACTGTAGACAACAAAAGTATCTGCAAAACTGTGCAAACTAGATTTCTTAATTCCTATTCTGGATCATTTTATTAAATCTTTAATAAAGACTAATCAAAGAAGGCTATATAAACCAGATTTCTGTTCTGGTGTGCTAAACATTTTATTAAAACTAGTGATAAACAATCAACAACACAAGTGTTTTAATCAACAGAAAGTAAATGGGTGCTACAGGAAATATAGACTTCTCAGTGAGAAGTGATTTGCACAAAGTCACTCAATCAGTTTGCTCTTGCATCCAATCATAAACATAGGAATCATATAGGTAACCACCAGGACTTGAAGGCACCTTCCTGAATTTCTAGTCAATGCATTATTCTAGTCTTTCTCTCAGCATCAAAGTTTCTTATGGTGAGCAGAATAATGTTTCTCAACTGAAATTTTATCTTGTTTCTTTTAAGTCAGCAGCAAAATTTTTGTTCACTTAAGCAATGCAAATAACAGGCTTGATTGTCCTAATTAAATTAGTTATAAGCACCAGAGTAGCACAATCTGACCTTCACATGTAAAGTGAATATATATAGACTTTCCACAGATAAATTAATTGGAAAAATGATTAAGAGGAAAAATGGACTTAGCATACTTACATCACCCCTGCATTATGGTAATACCTAATATTATAGCAGCACTAGAAAGCTTACCTATCATACTTACATCACCCTTGCATTATGCTAATGCTTTTTGCTTCAGCAATATCAATCTGACGAGGCATTAACATGCTCTATCTCTGAAGAGATGTACAGTAGCACTGATGATATGTTAGCTTAAATCATTGTCAAAATGATACTGCTGTAATACTGCTATGTTCATGATTTGATCTAATGCATTGCTGGAGAAACACCATGCTGACTACATGCCAGCATAATAGATCATTACACTCCTGTCAGTGAGGATACTGTAGAGTAATCCATGGAAAAAGGAGGAAGACAATCTGACTGAAAAAATCTCTTAGAGAAAAACTTCTTTAAGTATTCATTAAAATGGTGTATCTTATTTAGCCACAGAGCATTTATAGAAAATAATTTTGCCATAATCAAGGATAGAGACATATAAGTTTCCTAAATTATTTTTGTAAATAAAACAACAATAAATTCGAGGAATAATGTTAATTTACATTTTTATTGGTCTACAAAGCACACCAAAAGGAGAATTAAAAGCACATGATCTAGATCAGTGGACTCTGAAGTAATTAAAGAGTGACCCCCAAAGACACCTAATACATTGGCTCTTTGGACAGTACAAGGCTCATGTCCTTGGTGTGCAGGTGGATAGCTAATGACTGTCAAGAGACATTTCTCCTTGCCCCTTAACCCAGTAAAACTCAAACAATTTCAGCTCTCAATAGAGCAAAACAGCAATATGTTGTGATACTTCAGATGCATACGTAAGCATGTGGGAGGAGGATTAACAAAGGTCTCTGACTGTATTTGAAGCTAGTGGTTTGGAAACACTTTGAATTCCTCCAGGGAATGCTGACCCAGGAAAACCCTGAAGCTTTGATATTTTCCTTTCCTGCCAGGAGTCCAAGGGCTTCATATTCTTTAACAAGGAAAGTCACTTGAGACCTTAATGACCTCTCCTGAGATGACATACACACAGGTTTCCAGTTCAGGAAAGTAAACTCTTTAGAGCTCCAAACTTTGGGCATTCTGAAGTTCCTGGCTTCCCATGTCTGTATTTTTATAAGCAATTATCTGTAATGAATCACTTTTGTAGTACCTTTTTGTGATACTTTTACCATCACTGCCTGTCAAAAAGGTTAAGAAAAAAAAATCCTCTTTTTAGATGTGCCTTCCCCAGATGAGCTCCCTGTGCATGTTCAATGTGCAAAAATCATTAAAAAGTCTGTGACTAACTGCTGAGACAGTCATCTCTGGTGGAGTCTGCCTTAAAATTCAGTGTGCTTGCTTCTATCCTGTTGTAAGGGTCAATACCAAAATAATAATGAGAAAATGAAAATAGGTATGATTGCATTTGCTGGTACAGCTCATCAGGAGCTAGTCACAACGTCAAGAGCTGCTGAAGCTCTGGGAGGCCACAAGGTCAGACTTCATGGCAAACTGAACTATTCAAAGATAGTGACTTATATTCACCATTTTTATGCTTCTTTAAAAAAAAATAAAAAAAATCCAAATATTAGTCACTCTGCATAACAAAGTGTTTGATAGAGAAAAGAATCTTTTTACTCTTTCCAGGCCTATTCTTGCTTGAGTATGTTTGGGTTTCTGCTCTCTGCAACAGTTTTCAATAGTCTTATACCTTTACTGAAGCCTTTCTTTTATAGCAATATGCCACTGTAGAGAATTTCATTTTAAAATATCATGAGAGTCTAAAGATTCCATTCCTACTGTTATGGTCACTGCTGTGGTGACCTGTGACCCCAGTTAAAGCTGTTTTAGACTTTCTTGTTCCCTTGTAGCCAGAATGAATGTTAAGAGAGAAGAGCATTGTTTGTAATCCTTTTAACTTCTTTATTAAACACCTGTTTTTCACTCATACCGAGAAGTATCTTTCTCTCCTAAGAGGAAGCTGAGGTGGTTATCTCCTAGAGTAATTGAGGAACTCATAGGAAGTGACTCTAGAGATTCAAGATGTGGGAATATTTATATTTAGCAAGTAATCATCAATCACCTTCTGCTGTGCTGCTGAAAGTGACATTTTCTGTATGAAATGGGTAATTAATGTCTTCACCATTTCGGTATTGAACATTTTCAGGAACTTTCACAAAATTAGGAATGTTAATGCCTAGTTACTAGCCAGACTTGGGTAGATAATTATGCCTTTCTATCACAAAATTAATTCTTAAATTTCATCTATATTCTTTTACTTGCTGGTCTGATTAGTGCTCCTGTAGTTGGCTGGGTGGTTGTTGTGTTCCCTGCAAGAATGACCACCTGACAGCAGCTACAAATTGATACTTAATGTAATTTCATGAAGGTTTCACTTAGATTCTTTCTACTTCTGAGGCTTGGCTAAGATTATCTCATAGAGTTCAGCCTAAAGACCATTTTAAAACCAAGAATATTTTTCTTCAAACACTCTTGGTTTATATTCCTACTGCCTGTTTATCTGGTAGAACATTAAAACCAAACAAAAATATCCCCTAAAAAAATGTAAATAATTGACACAAGTAATAGTAAAATTTGCCATGCACTTAGTTCTTCAGGAATGTCTATTGTCTGACAAATGTATTATTTCATAAATCTGTACTTATTCCTGAAATATTACTTCTGCTGTTTGAGAAAAAGGATAAGGAGGAAGCAGGGTACTTTTAGTATCTCCTGCCTCATATACTGTCACATATTTGACTGCTTGAGTTAGTGGTACACACACGAGTGGGGATCCCAACCCAGAGTCATGGGTTTGTTTGATCTCTGCAGTTCCTACTGCTCACACAGGATGCAATGACTAGAATAAAACCTCACAAAAAACAGTGTGCTGTGTATTAGCTATAAATATAGCACTGTTGTTGCTGGTGTATAACTTTCTTTATAACAAAACTGAGCAGACAGCTTGGCAGTCTAGCAACAGTGCATTAGGTTACACAGAAATCCACGTGTCGTGCTCCTTACTAAAACAAAGCTATTCATTCCTTCTATAGCTGAACAAGGAATTTATTAGTGGAAAATAATTACTTTAAAACTTCTCTCCCTGTGGGCAATCTCTGAGTCTCACACTGTGGTTCGAGACACACACATTCACTGTGGAGTTTTTCTCCAGAGCAATCAATACCTTGGTCTGCTTTCCAGCTGCAAAATAGTGGATGT
Source organism: Poecile atricapillus (assembly GCF_030490865.1). Lineage (NCBI taxonomy): Eukaryota > Metazoa > Chordata > Aves > Passeriformes > Paridae > Poecile > Poecile atricapillus. The sequence goes on along the minus strand of NC_081250.1, from coordinate 98,999,457 downwards.
ATCTTCATACTTCGAAACTGAGAGTAAAACTAAGCTTCTGTGTGCACGGTCTATAGATGTTCCATCAACAACAAGAAGACAAACAAGAAAATCATGACAGTTGTGTCCAACCACAAATCTTTTAGATAGATGAAATCTGTGCAAAAAGAAGGCTCTGAACAAAAAAAACAAAAACAAAAAACAAAGACAAAAAACAAAACAAAAAAAAAAAATCACAAACAGTGAGATGTCTTGCACTATATAGGAAGAACTCTTCAAGGTTTCTTTAACCATATATTCAGTCTTTACCAGCTCCTGATGGTGATTGCCTAAGGAAGAATTTAAGAATCAGGAAAAAAATATAGTGATATTTCCCAAGTGTTTTCTCTATAATTTTAGTCTATGAGTTAGCTTTGCATTTTTGTAAATCAGGCTTAAAAAAGTTTCAGTGAAATCATCCTACCTCTGAAGGGAAAAGAGGGAGTACTTCTAATGAATACTTATCAGAAAATAAAAAATAATAATAATTGAATGAAGAAGGAAAATACCCCCCAAACATCGCCATCTGCCTCCCCAAAAGCTCCAGCCAGCAAAACCAATCAACACCCAACAACCAAACACCCAAGATGATACAACAGTAAGGAAAGATGTCAAGGTCAGGGTAAACCTAAAGATTGACACTTTTTTATAAAATAGAAAAAGAGTGAGTGGAGGGATATTCTGCATCCAGATGTTTCTGAAGCCTCCACAGATTCTATTTTTAGGGAAGAGTCCTTGCTACATACAGCACCATTTTCCACAGCAGGGGAAACAGCATTGGTCATTTGCTGCTTCCCTAATCCAACAGGTAGAAATAAGGAGTCACAATAACTGAATGAACTGAAAAAACGCACCACAAGAAAACCAAGAAGGAGTACTGATTTACTTCTGTAAAAAAAAGCACTTCCTTCCATTGTTGTGAACTTAATGATAGTTATTTTGCTCTTCAGCTATTTTCTCCATGTATGGAATATGATTCAAACTTTGAAGTCTTGGTGCAAAAAGCAGTATTTTAAAATTGCTAGTGGATGTTACCCACCTTTTTTTCCTGAAGCTGCATTTCTGAAGCAGGATTTCCAGAGGAAACACGTTATTCAAAGCAATATTCCACTGTTATGAAAGGCAAGAGCCAAACATAAATGCTTTATCCACGAAAACAAACAAAATTTTACCCACAACTAGCAGACATCTAATATGTTTGGTTTTATCTAAAGATTTTCCTGCCAAGTTTAGTTCCTCCAGGAGACAACAAAATAATTGTGGCACATCAGCTTTCTAGTGCTGCTCAAACACAAATATCCCTGCAGCATGCTACTGTACAAATGATTTTGCAAACATTTGAAGTATTTCTAACCATTCAAAAATCCTAATTAATCAAGGAGAATTTTTTGATCAAAATTAGTGTAATTTAGTAAAGGTATTTTTTTATATATATGTCTTGTTCAAGTTTTTCAAATATAGCAATTTTATTGTGTTCAAATCAGTAGATGCAAATGTTTGCTTTAATGAAAGTAGCATTATATCTGTTTTCTGAAATTTCTGCAATGGTTGCTGCTGCTTTAAAGCTGCCCTTCCATACAGAGCCCAAGGGCATTTCAAGTTTATTGAGTGAACAGGCATTACAGGCTGACTTCAATGCGTCTTTACCCTTGTGAGGGAAGATATTACTTAAATTAAATGATGCTGACTGTCAATACCATGCCACGGACCTTACATTTGCATCAATGAATAATAATGTTTGGCGCAGGGTGAATAATCTTCAGCGTTGTTTCTAGCTACTGCAATTATTACCTAAAAAAAACCCAAAAACATAACGGTCAGGTTCTGCTCAATCAAAATTTATGGTTATCCTCGCTTGCCCTGTGGCTGCAGCTCTGCCTCTGAAGGTGTCGGGGTGTTCCAGGCAGCCTTTCCAAAAGTTTGGTGGGCAGGGACATCTAGTGGCACAAGGATTACAGACCTGATGACAGGCTGATTATTCCAGTGCCTGTGACCTCAGGAGATCCAGAGAGGGGGGACCAAGCAAAGGGATGTGAATCCTTCCCGCTTTCAGGGACTGTAAGGGAGAACAGGAGCCACTTGTACTGTTAGCTGCAGATCCCCTCTCACCAAATGACACTTGCTAAAAAGGCAACAGGGCAGAATCTTGCTAGCATTTAAACCTGTCATGTTGCTCTAGTTTCTCATATCAGTGAATAAGTCAACATACGGCACTGCTGAGACTGCAACCAGGAGTGGTGCTATTTATTCTAGTGACAAGTCTGCTTTTCATTGTTTTATGTCCTTTTCTGCACAGGTTTGTATCATCAAAATAACTGAACAACTTCCCTGAATTAATTTTTAACTACGACTAACATTTGTCATGCTTTGTTTTTTCTTTTTTTTTTTTTTTCTTTTGGAGAGAAATGTTGACTGTGAAATGACTTCCAAGCAGGCAAAGTTTGTTTATGACTCTTTGTTTGAATATATGTGTTACTAAACAATTGCACTACATGAAGTGTAAAGGGGTAATTCATTTATCCTTAGTTTGTCAAGGTAGAAACAGGTGAGAATTTGCTCCTTTGAACTAGACTTTTAAGATAGTTCTGACTTTTCAAAGGCAGTACTTGATTTTATTGTAGATAGTTCTGTTATGCTGAAAGAAGAGAACTGTCATTTGTGGACATCAGTGTTTGCACATCGTCTACAGCTGATTGCAGCTTACTGCAAGCAAACCTCACTGACATAAGGTGTCTTTCTGACTTTAGTGATAACCTGGTTTTAAATGAATATGGAACATACCCTGGGGCATCAAATTATGCTAAGCCTCTTCACTGTAGGAAATAGTAAGAACAAAAAAGGAAAGAAAATAGACATAATATATATTCATATGAGAATATCAAATATTTGGACTGATTTGAAGAAAAAAAAAAAAAATGTTCAGCAATGAAATATTCATTATAAGCACACAGAGAGAGTGAGAAAGGGAGAGAACACATAGTTGTGTTATGACCAGCTCCTTTATATGTAGCAAATAATTTAGGCTACATCAAAAGATACTACTAAGGATATGATTTTGAAAGTCTATTTATATTATTAATACACTTTCCTTCTGCCATGCAAAAGTTTCTGTAGTCATGAAAGTTTCAGAATGTTAGAATGTAAAATTCTAGGAAACAAAAGGAATGAAAATGAGGAGAAGAGCCTGCAAAACCTATACTGATTCCTTATAAATTCATTGAGATTATTTACTGAGATAAGAAAATCAGGAAAAGAAAATAGTTTTGGATGGGGTTTTTTTGTTTGTTTTTTGGTTTTTTTTTAATTTTTCAATTGCAAGAAATTGTAATCAGCATTGTTCTGAAAAGGTTAATTCTCATGTTACATAGTAAAAGATTCCAATTGGATTATTTCTATCACCTCTGATTGTCATATTTTCAAAATGCTGGTGTTATTTGGGAAGATACATCAGAAATTATCTTCAAAATGTGAATCATGAAAACCATGAAATCTACAATTCACAAAAATCCTTAGCATCTTCAACTTCTGATATTTCACTTTTTCTGTAACATTCCTGTGTTGGTTTTGCACAACCTGTTTTTTGGTAGCAGGGGGGGTCATAGAGATGGCTTCTGTGAGAAGATGATAGAAGCTTCCACCAGGTCTGGCGGAGGCAATCCCTGATGTCTCCAAAGATGGACATTGCTCTGGCCAAGGCTGGGCCAATTAGACATGATGGTAGCAGTCCTGTGATAACATATTTAAGACTAAAGCAAAACAAGTGGTACAGTTTTAATTCTAGCCAGAGGAGAGTAGGAGGTGAGAACATGTGAGGGAAACAACATGGAAACACCAAGGTCAGTGGAGAAGGAGGGGCAGGAGCTGCTCCAGGTGCTGGAGCCAAGATTCCTCTGCAGGCTGTGGTGAGGCTGTGGTGAAGCAGCCGTGCCCTGCAGCCCCTGGGGATCCATGGGGGATGCAGAGATCCACCCACAGCCCGTGGGGGAAGTGCCCATGCCAGAGCAGACGGATGCTTGGAGGAAGCTGTGATCCAGTGGGAGACCCAGTGGAGAGAGAGGGCCCTGCTTCCAGGCTGGAGCAGCCTGTCCATGGAGGGCTGCACCCCGTGGGAAGACAGACCCATGTTGTGGTAGTTTTTGGAGGACTTTGTGCCTGTGGGAGGGACTCACACTGCAGCCGTTTTGGGAGGACTGCTTCTCATGAGAGTGAACCCACACTGGAGAAATTCATAAAGAACTGTCTCCAGTGGGAGGGACCCCAGGGTCTCGCAGGGGAAGGACTGCTCTCCCAGAGCAGTGGAAGGAAACCTTGGGTGATGAACTGACCAGACCCCCATGCCCTGTCTCCCTGCACTGTTGGTGGGAGAAGAGGCTATTGGGGAAAAGAGGTGATCTTCAAGGACTTATTTTTACTTCTCATTGTCCTTCTCTCTTTTTGTTACTGATAAACTCACTTCATGTCTCTAAGATGAGCCTGTTTTGCCCTTGGAGTGTTTTCTCCTGGTCCTTATCTCAACTCATGAACCCTTTATTCTCCTCTGCCCAGGTGTGGCAGTGGAGGATGAGTAAGCTGCTTTCATGGGTGCTTGGCATTTGGTCAGTGTCAAACTATGACAATTACGAATATTTCTTTGTTGGATCTAGTTGTGAAAAAAAATTCATCGTCTCATTTTAATACAATAATTAATATTCCAGAGCTCCATCTTTCATATTAAACAGACATCTTTCTCCTTGACAATTCATGATATACCTGACATCAACAGGCAAATGTTTGATTCTCATGTGGAAGAAATCTCTGACAGCTGATTACTCTGTCATATTTTCCCCTGTAACTCAAATTATTATAAAACATTAGCCAGCATTCTTGTGAATCACCAAGGCAATATTCACCAGATGTATTATCTGCAATGAACTAATTTTGAATAATAAACTAGAAAATACTTCAGGGGAAACTGCTGTTTCACTCATATGAGTGATATTCATATCACTCATATGAATAGTCTATATACCCAGATCTAGTTTTTAGAACTATAGGAAAAAATGGCCAAGAAATCCAAATGAATATGATATGAATATGAATGGTATGATATATGAATATGAAGTTCAAATGAGTATGATCAAGAACTGTACATCATGTAGTTTACCAAATTATTTAACTATATCCATTAAGTCTGCTACACCGCATATTCAATTGAGCAGAGGGCTCCAATCAGTATTGTATAAAACAGATTCTCTTCTGATGCTTGGAGCTGAGAACCACTGTTGTCCACATTATTGGGAAGAGAGAATAATACAAAACACTGAAAATTTTATTTTTGCTTAAGTAACATTTTAATTTGTACAGCAATGCAAAGATTTAACAGACATTTGCATTACCATGTGATTGAGTAACTGAGATCATATGCATTATTTAGATAATGGACAGGTGTTGGGTGAAACTCAGCTCTGTTGCAGAAAAATTAACAGGTTGTAGCCAAGAGTTCTTCCTCCATATTTGAGATAGGAAAAGCAGCAATTTATTCTAGATATCATGTACAAATATTTATAAGATCACTAGGGCCCTGGGCCCCAAGTACTGCATTGTCCATCCGATCCCATTTCTCTTCCTTCCCCTTCTGGGCCTGGGGAGGAAGATCAGGGCCACTTCTGCTGCTGTGTGGCAGTGACTTCGGATAAGGTCTGGGATCAGTCTCCGTGGGTGTCCTCCTCCCATGGGGGCTGTGCTGGAGCTCAGCCCCTTAGCTCTGGCCCTTGCCTGGCCTGGTACAACCAGCCCTTTGTGGTCCTTGTCTTCCTGACTTGCCCTCAGACATCCTTTGGATAGTCATCCTGGGGCAGCTCTGCTTGGACCTGCTCTGCTGTCCTTGATAAGGGCTGCAGGACTATAGTCCATGTCAGGACTCTGCAGCACCCCATGCAAGGTGCATAAATGTGTATGTGCCTGTGAGAGGGTGTAAGAAGGTGACACAGAAATACTGCTGATAGCACTATTTACCTGTACTGAACAAATCTGAGCTACTGGGAGGAACTGTGGTAATTTCTGCCAGCAGCTTCTGGGGAAAATGAAAAATCACTTGTTCTGTCTCTGCAGAAGCCCATGGGCAAATGGCTGAGAGTTATAAATGGAGAAACTAGGATTGGAAATTTTCAAAACTTCCAAAAATCCTGTTTTGAATTTTGTTACAAGTTTTTTGTCTATTAAGGAACAATAATTTTAAATTATTTCCTTTGCATGGAGTAAATTTCTGCACAGCTTTACCTAATCTTTATTAAAAAAAAAAAATAAATAAAAAAGCCCACATATTCTGAGATTCAAGCCCAGACCTCTGAATAAGATTGCCATAGCTCTTTGCTGTTTGATTAAATGAATCTTGCATGGCTCTTGCTTCAGTGTGAAGTATGAATAATGAGTATTTATTTCCTAACATCATATGTTGTGTAAAATAACTTAAGGGTGTGGATGGTGTGGGGAAAGGGTATCCCAAGACACTCAGCACTGACCTGGTTTTATTCTGACTGAAGTTAGTGAGAATTTTCCAGAGTTAAACAAGAACATCAGTAAGCTGATATAACTTCCTTTAAGAAGTATTTTCCTTAGTACTTCTATGCTGCTTTGAAAGCCTGAAATTAAAAAGCCCTTTAGAAGTGCAAAATTACTGTATTATCATTATATTGAGACTAGTTTACTTCTTTAAAAAAAAAAAAAAAAAAGCCTATTTAAAAGAAACCTTGTTTTCAATGCTTTGAAAACCTTGTTTTCAAAGAAGTTAGGGCTTCTTGAGAAGAATGGTATAAGCAAAGTCTAGTTTAAAAGTCACAGGTTAATATTTCTGGTTTTAGAGAAAATGAGGTTATACACATTATTCTTTATTTTGCATACAGAAAGAAGCTTGTAATCTGATATAAAATTCTGAACATAAATACTGTTCATTTTTTCTAAACCAAGTAATTAGTTTACCTCAGCAATAACAACATTTTTTTTCTATGAGAATTAGAATAAATGTCATGTAATTTCAGAGATGATCAAAAAGTTAGTATTAATACATAAGGTCGAAAATAGCATTTGGATTTCTGAATAATGTCTGAAGAAAGCACAAGGAAATATTTCTTTTATCTGTATTGAGCCTTAGAGAAAGTATTTTAAAAAATCTAGGGAGATGGTTGAAGTTCAAAAAAACTTAAACCCTGAGCTTTGAGATACTGCAGGTTAATATGATTGGGTAATTAAACTCTCTTAAATATAAAAAAAATATTAATCTAAGGTGCACTTCCTTGGACTTTTTCTCAAGTTATAGCTATTGTCCATAACACTATTTCCAAGCTAAATTAAAATCTGTAGTTAAATTTGTTTTTGTTAATATGATAACCAGTAACCTTAGGGCTGCATGGGAAGGAATCAATTGCATAATTCCAGGGCTGCTCCCTTTTATGTGAAAGGCAACTATTTTAGAGGGCTGCTGGTTTTAATCCTCTCTTAAAACACTTTCATTTCAGCATTCTTAATTGCACTCCAACACTGTAAGCAGTACTTATACTCAGTTATTGTAAACACGTAGTTTAATCATGAGGTAACAGCCGTAACACTTAGACAAGCATGCCACAAAGTTAAACATGAATATGCTCACTGTTTTTAGTGCAGGCACCTAACAAGAACCACTGCAGGCCAAAGAGGTCATGAAGATGTAGGTGTCTGTAGTTCCACTATATAAAGAGATCATCAGTAGTGATGAATTCCTGTCTTCCAACTCTGACTTCTACTCAGAATTGAGTAATAAGATAGATATATCAAAAATGACAATTATTTTTTTCTGAAATCCTGATATTACTAATACCATATAAAAGCTTATTAAATAAGTTAATAAAACTTAGCAATTTAACTTGTGTCACAAGGTTGGTTTTCTTCATTTTTTTCTCTCATCGTCTTTAATTTATGAACAGTCTATATCATAACTCATCATTTATTCTGGAATTCAGATCATTCTCAATTAAGGCACCTACATCTGTACAAATTCCCATTAAGTGGGGAGAATGTCAGGAGAAGGACACAAGTTTTGAAAACCAAAGTCACTTTTTTAGTAGGATAACTTTAATGAGAATCCCAAGAAAACTGTACAAAGGAGGTGGAACAAGCACTTGCCGTACTTCTTCAGGAAATTCAAGTTCCTTCCAAGGCTTGAATGACCATCACTCTCTGCAGAGCATGGGAAGACGTAAAAGCAGAAAATGGGAGAGGATTATGTCTTTGTTAATATAGCCCTTACATTTTAAATTAGCAGCAGCAGAAACCTCTCTGAAGTTATTTATTATCTCTTACCCCTCCTTTTCTTCCTGAGTATCAGGAATGAGAGTTTTCTTCTTGCATCCACAGAAATTATAGAAGACACTACTGGTTATTTAAAACATACCTGTCTCCTCACAGCCCTCTTCTGCCACACACAGCTGTTCCAACTTGTACCCTTTACTTTCCATTTTTCCTTACTCTTACCACACTCGAAATCAGCTGATCTTCCTTCCACCCACAGACATTTCCTGTTAATTACATTTTCCCTCCATAACTGATCAACTGTTTTAAGGACCAAACACAGATCATTAAAAACGAGTAATAAGGACTTTTGAATATATTTCCAATTTACAGTAACTGATCAGAAGTATGTAAATACGATGTCATTGTGCTGCCAAGACTTTGTAATCAATCAGAGGGAAAGTTTAGTATGATGGAACCCAGTAACACAAAATCTAAGATTGATTTACTAAGTAGGATGAGTACAAGATTTAAACAACAGTTCCTATTCTATCTGATGTATGCACACACATAAGTCTTCATAGCCTGTCCACATCAGACAAGGTATCCAATCCAGCTGTGATCAGCACCATGGTCTCAAGGGCACAGGGCACAAGTTCCACCTGACTGAGATGTCCAAGCTCTGGATGGCAAAGTGAGTTCTGCCTTTGGCACTGATGAACACATTCATGGGTGTGCTTTCCCCAAGATGAGCGACTGTCTTTGCTATCTATTGCTTTCTATCCTAAAAATTCTGTCTAAGCCACCAGAGGTGTAACCCAAGGTTAATCTCTTGACTTTCTCATGTTGTGTCACAACCCATTGGTAGGGAGTGTGATGTTTGTTATGAATTCTTATCAGGCTGAACAAAGACACTAGATGTGTAGGGGAACTCTAAGCTTTTATTGTATTATCACCTTAATTCTGGCAACCAGCCCACTTATTATACTCAAGAGGTATTAGCCAACAGTCCTTCAAATTCTTAAAATACACTTTCACAAGAATAGTGGCTGAAAAGCCCTTAATTTTTTATAGCACACTTCTTTAAGTTCTTAACTCCCACAACAAACTCCCCAAAGGGGCTGGCTAAAAGGCCACAACACACTTCTACATTTGGCCCATTCCCACAACAGACTTCAGTACAGAACAGGGGGTAGAATATGATGGTTGTGCTTTGTCTAGGCAAAGGAAGCGGGGAGAGAAATGCAGACAGAAGAGGGAGAGAGAGAACAAAAACCACCACCAATCCTTAAGATGCCATATTGGTCCTGCCACATGGATGGTCTGGAGCAGAGGCATTGAGGTAAAGAAAGTGAAAGAAAGAGGAGAAAGTGACTGGGGAGTCCCAATCCGCTTCCCTCTGTAGTTAACGTGGTATGTGAACTAGATTTTTTTGTGCTGTTTTGTTCATGCATATACAGCCAGCTCGTTGTGCTCTCCTCCAGGGAGTGAGTCTAGGCAGAGAACTGAGTCTCAGGGTGGAGCAGGATATTGACTCAGAACAGTGCTGCCCCAGTTTAACAGGACTGTCTTCCAATCCCATCTGTCCAGTTGTAACAGTGAGTATGTATGACATGCTAAGTCGGTTGCCTGTTGATAACCAAATCACTGCCATCTTCTGGAGCTCTACCCTAGATGAATCACATGGATGAAAAGCTGTTAGCACTTTATCTATGCATCTTTCTTTCCTAAATTATTAGAGAAAGGTGGATATAGTCCACCTCTGTAGGGTAAGCCTTCTCCATAATTGTAACCTGTGCTTTGTTAGTGATCCCAGCCCAATAACTTAATGTGATAGAGCTGGGCAGATATAGCCAAGGACTTATTTAAATAATGGGTTTTTTTATAGGCTTCACCATATGACATTTCCTGCCTAATTAATGTCATCTCCATTTAATATATCTGTAATTTACCTTCTTCCTCTTCATACAATGAACTACATCTGGAAGCATAATAAGTGTCATAGGTGGTAGTTTTTGTTTCTTTTTTTAAGAATGAATTCAAACAATATAGAGAGAGAGCTTTAACTTGTGCTCAGATTTTAGAGTGTAATGGATACACATGACTGATAATAGATGTCAGCTCTTAAACAAGTAGTAGCACTGAAAATCATCCCAGAGTGAGGGCTACCACCTGCAAAAAGAGTAGTTAAAATATTTGTTCTTAGTTTTCCATAGAAAGTGGAATTATTTGTTGTCCTTTGAGTTCAGGGACATAAGGAAAGTGCCAGAAAATTATGAATGTACAGTTATCCCAGCCTATTCAATATATAAAATTATAACCTTCATCAAATGCAGAAAAATGGGTTACTGAAATATCAGCACTAGGCTGATGGAAGGAGAGAGATGAAAGGAGATGAGAAGCCATATCCTTGTAACTGATGTCTTGGTACAGTCATGTCCCCTGTAAAAATGAAGGAAAGAGTTAGGCATCTATAATCCAGGGGGTAGAAGGATAGAATAGGCAACAGTCAATCCGTATGTCAATGAATTTAGAAATATTTTTTTCTGTGACTAGCAGTTGTCTTACCATTTTTCCACCACTTCTTAGTCTTTGCCCCTATTCCCCCAGTCAGAATCATCTGCCTCATCTTTAATGCTTATCTGTCTTGCACACATGTTTTTCTTTTGGTTTTCTTCTTTTTCCTCATTCCTCATCTTTAATCAGTAGAGCAGCATAAAGAACAGAAGAGAGAAAAAAAAAGAATTATTCTGTTGAACTTAACAAAGAGCACACCACATCAAGGTGAAATTCAGTGTTCTGTTCCTCCAACTGTATACAAAAGCATGTTGAGAAAATATAAACAGGATAATAACACTACTCCCCAGTATCCCATCATCATTTAAATACTTCCAGTTTAAGAGATTACATTATCTTAATGTATTTTCCTTTTAGAACTATAGAAGTACCATGTATTCCATAAGCAGTGTTAACTTTTTACTACCTGCACCAGGTTCTAAGTCTGTATGAAAAAATTTCCCATTTTCTGTTTTACTTTATTTTGCTTTGGGTTTGGTTTTTTGGGTTTGGTTTTGTTTGGTTTTTTTTTTTGTTTGTTTGTTTGTTTTTGGGGTTTTTTTGGTTGGTTTTATTTAAGGCTGGCATTGTATATTATTGATGCACAAAAATAATAATTCACATGCTACACATAAGCTAGAAAGAATAATGAGGACACAGGGTTTCAGTTTCTAAGGTTTAGGATTTAGGAAAAAATAATTAAAAAAACCATGTGACTGTAACCTCAAGTCTGCTGATAGTTTCTTTGTTGCTGGTGGTAGTTTTTTTCCTTATTCCTAAAGCTTCTAATATGTGTCTTTGAAAGCAATCTGGGGTTCAACTGGTAAAATAGTTGAAGAAGTTTGTTCTTGCTATTTATACCTATACAAATTCTATTTCATATCTATATTAACATTCTTTCTCATCTCAGAAGGCAGTAACTGTTAACAGGCAAGCATGACACATGGGTAATCTCTTCTGAAATTAACTCTTTAAATTCACTGCAACATGAAATTACTGTTTATAACAGTTAACTCACAGATACAATTTAATAAACTTCTGTTTTAATATATTTCTTAATAACGCTTTCATAAACTTCAGAAATATTAATCTAACATGTCTTGCTAGTTCTTTTCAGGGCAACAAGAAGTTTGTTTTGCTTCATCTACAGTACATCCACTTTATTCTGTACATGTAGGAGTTAAAAGATTCTCTGTTTCAGCACTCACAGTAGTTGAAATGTTCCAAATTTGCAAATATATCTATTTAAGTGGAAATAAATCCCAGTTATTCTGTATTCTATGACTCCTGCCAGTGGTATCTTGAAATTCAACTAATCTTTCTCTGACTAACCTATAATGTTGAGATAGTTTCCTCTTTTTTTTTTTTTTTTGCTTGCTTGTTTTCAGAAATTTACTTCAAAAAAAGAAAAATTGGAGAAAACATAAGAAAGAACCATCAGATGCCAGCAAGAATGAAACAAAAACAGAATAATATTTTTTCTCTTCACTATAGTTTGACTTCTTTTATATAGAAATATTTTCTCCTTTTTTAAGCATCAGACACCTTCACATATAGTCTTCATTTTGAAATCTCTGCTAACAGAGGCTTCCCACAACCCAAAGGGATAATGCCACATTAAATTTCTACTTTTGAGATTTAAGAAACCTAAATATTGTATTGAACCCAGATGTTTATTTCAGGGAGCCCATGCTGACAAATGGAAACCAGTACTACAATTAGAAAATTCCAGATATAGCAAGCTGAATTTCAAGGTTATGACTACTCTTTTGTTGAAATCTAAATGAATTTCAGAGAAATTCCTAAGTACTACTTTCCAATAGGTGTAAAAAATGCATAATTCACTGATGTTTAATATTTTTTTGTTTATAAGTTTTCAGGTATTAAAATTTATTTGAGACATGCTGCACTCATACTCCCACAGAGACTTTACTGTATTTATTTAATTCTTCCCCTTCCATTCACTTAAGACCACCAGAGAACTCTCGGTATGCTTTGCAGAGGAAATAGTGATAATACATTTTAAAATCTCAGTAGTGACTACAAACAGTTCATAGGACTTTGAAATTAGTGATCTGAAGCTGAAATTCTTAGATCCAACCATGTTAATATTTATTCATACCTTTCATGCCATCATTTATGCAATGGAGCACAGTCAAACAGATACCAAGCTTCTAAGATTCAACTCATGAACTAACAAGGAAGTCGGACTTATTCTCGCTGGAAATGAAGAAACCTTGTGATGTCCTAATTAAAGTACTGCTGCTTCAAAGATGGTAAATAACACTGATCCAAGTAAGGATTAACAGTTGCAAAAAACATCATGATCTCAAGAAGTAGTAAAAATTTATAAATGATTTATGGTAAAACATTTTCTTCCTTCATATGACAATGTTGTACTTTGGGAACAAATGAAAGACGTATTTTTTATATCTATATTCAGAAAACGTTCAAGAATTAAAATGATCAGAAATGCAAGTAAGGTTTATTTAGGGTTTTTGTTCCTATGCTGTTTTTTTTTCACATAACCAATAATAAAAAGAAAGCTGTTAAGCTTAGTTATATGCTGAAAATAGCATAAGCAGATTCTGGTGTTCCTTTAATGCTTTTCTGAAGAAAGCATTCCAGGGCTGGTGCACACCAACCAGACTGACCAGACCCACTGAAAAGACCCACTCCTCAGAAAGATGTAAAATTATTTTTGATTTAGCAAAGATATTTTTGTAATAATGGATTTCAGGTACCTAAAATGTGATAAAATGTTCCTTTCCTGTTTTTCTCCCCCATAAGTCTGAGAAGCAAGTCTTGGGATGTTTCCATCTTGAAAGCCTTGGGATAGGAATGAGGGCTTCTTCTATGACAAATCTTAAATATTGTTAGCAAATTTTTAGATTGAGAAGATTACTCAGTGTTCTTTCAGGAGTTTAATGAGATTACAAATTCTTTGAGGTAGTGCTCTTAACATGTTAATGAACATATTTAAACATTAATTAATTCATTATCAATATAAATGCCCCTAAATTGTAGGGAAGTGGCTAGTCCTAGTCATTTCAGAGAGCTGAAAGAAGAAATATCAGCTAGGATGCACAACTTCAAAATGGTTTCAAACCAGGAAATTATTTATCATTTAGGAAATAACCAAGCCAACTTTATACCCCTTTATTTTATAGGTGAGAAAGTTCAACATTAATTTTAGACGGAAATAGCTTTTTCAGCAATAAAAATACTGAAGATTACTTCACCTGGGCAGCTTTGGCAAGGACTTCAGTAGCAAACCTGGTGAGCCAATTAAATATAAGTGCTACACTCAACCTGTCCTTTGAGAGAGGAAATCCTATTCAAGAGCAATTTCTCCAATACAATGAAAATGGAAAATTGATTTACAGTCTAAATGTGTCAGTTCTTATAAATAGAGTTATAACAAGGGTCTATAGAATGCAAGATAAAGAAACAGAGGACTGAATGGGGGAACAGATAACACTTCTGTATAAATGAAGTATAATTGTTCAATCAATAGTTTGCTTTAAAGGTTTAGGCAAGATTTCATTAGACATAGATCAAACAGGTGTCTCTGTACAAAGAGCAATGAACTGCAGGTTTATGGTGGGAAAACACTTGCTCAGAAAAGAGTTAAAACAATTAAAAGCCACTAAAATGCCCTGAATGGTAATGAATAGTTTTTAACACCACCTAAATAGTATCCTTTATTTTTCTTTCCCTCTCCTTCCCTGCCCTACTTCTGTGTTCAGCAAAAGTAGCCACTGGGGTGGGTTGGTTGCTGTAAAAAGCTGTTCATTTCAGGTATTGTTGCATCATGGCAGGTGTCATTCTTTAGGTATGAAGCAGCTGCTGCTAAGATTAAAATTCATAAAATGAGTAGCATTGCATTCAGGTGCATACAAATAGATATTTGCCTACAGGGCCATTCCCCAAGTATCAATGCAAACATTTTTAACTGGTTTAAACAGCCCTCCCCCTGCTATTAAGAGGTTCAACAATCTAATCCGGGAGCAATACTGTGATTTACAGCACAACTAAAAGAGCAAATATTCAAACAAATAACAGGAACAGGCATGATTGCTCTCTGTAAATACTCCGGGAATGAGCAGGATAGTAAAATGCCCAGGAGGAGAAATAACTTTTTAAACTAAAGGACAATATTGTAAATTGGCCATAAATAAATTTAGACTGGAAATTAGGAGATTGCTACCTATTAGAAGGGTCAGACTATGGAACAAACTCCCAGAGGGAGTAGTGAAGGCAAAATATCTACTATATTTAAAGACACATACAAAAAAAATTGTGAAAGCTATTAGAGAACAATAAAGAAATATAATAGAGAAAACTGGAGATTAGGCCAGTTTACCCAGATTCTTTGCAGCCTTATGTTATACTTTAAAAAGAATGATGAAAAGGTGACCAGAAATTCATGGGGTGATACCAATTTACATCTCTTTCAGTTGGCTGGAAACAGTATTTTAACTAGGAAAAATTGCCATATTCATTGAATATAGCTTGAAAATCTGAAGTGAAGAATAATTTGATTTCATAGGCTTATTTCCCACAAACACCCATCATGTATTTCAGAACAGGATATGCAAATGAACTGAAGCTTATGCCTGCTGCTATGGCTAGATGGTATGATTTATTGATGGTATTTATTGATTGATATGATAAATCCACATAGTCCCTCAAGAGCGTCCTGTAAGTCCCCTAAGTACAGCATTGCTTAACCTCCTTATCATTCTCTAAAATAAAACTGCTGCAAGACATGTATTAGAAATCCTGACAACAACTTAAGTCACTGCTGGAATTTCCACAGACTTAAAGGGACTTTCCATTCCACTTGGAGCTTGCCAGGGCAGTACAAGACTTTCAAGCCATTGAAGCAAGGCTTTGCTAATTGGATTCAACAGCTGCACAGTGCTGTACTAGATTTACTTGTCTAAAAGTCAAGCCTTCCT
Organism: Poecile atricapillus; assembly: GCF_030490865.1. NCBI lineage: Eukaryota > Metazoa > Chordata > Aves > Passeriformes > Paridae > Poecile > Poecile atricapillus. The sequence continues at coordinate 98,983,678 of NC_081250.1, read as the reverse complement.
TTTTAGTTGATTTATATTTCAGCATAAAATCCAAAAAATCAAAAATCAAATCATAAGTGCCTACCATTTCAAATGTTTAATAGAAATATAGATCTTGAAGTTTGAAAGACAGTGGTAGTCCATCAATAGGGGATGCTACTCCAAAATCAACTTCAATAGCAAAGGTACATCCAATGTGATAGATTAAAATAAAACACTAATGAAATTATTATAGTATGCTTTGCAGAAAAATGCCAGTAAGTGATCGCAAAGCAATTTTGCTGACAGTGCAAGGAGGAGCACTGATATTTTAAATGGTCATTGGCATTTCATTTAGAAAGATTTAAGACAGCAATGAGCCTTATTAGAAGGACAAGCAGCTAATCATTATCCAACGACACAGGACTGCTCCTCTCCATTTGTATCCTTGTAGTCTTTTACGTACTTGACCTTCTTTCTTGAAGTTTTTCTTAAACCCACAAATACTTATCCTGGGACAAAATGAAAGGGGATTGTTCTCAAGTTACTGCTTCCAAAAGCCATCCCTTTGGTCAAATACAGCTGTATGATGGTCCCTTAAACCTTGAAAACCCTTGAATGGATTTCATATCTGGCAAAAAACTGTGATGACTGCAAAGCCAAGCCAAACCAGTAATCAAGGAGGATAGAAATCATCATTCCAGTGGCAAGAGAAGTGTTCTGGTCAGTCACTTAAAAGGAACTATTAGGCTGAGAATTTCAAGGTTGAGAACCTCCTGTTAAAAAGGAAAAGGTTAGGGTTAGGTTAGAGTTAGGTTAGGGTTAGAAGATAAACATTTCCTTTGTTCTGTAAATTAGGATATACTTGATCAGCACTCACAATACAGAAAGAATCCAAGTTCTTTTTCCTTTAGTCTGTGAATAAGCTAACAAGCAAGCTGTGAAGCTGTGCTCTTTTTTTCTTTCTTCCATCTGTTCTTATTCTTATATTTTACTACATCACAATTATGTGTCAGAATCAAAGGAGAACAATATTACCTGAAGCAGCCTAGATAACATTGTCAAAGATTTCCTCCAAGGCAATTAAAAAACTGAATTTTGGGACCATTAGGACTGAATCCTTCTATTTGATAGATATCTAACCATCAGAGAACGAAAAAAAAGATCCATGTAAAAGACAGATTATCATGATAATTTAAATTACACACTCAAAGGGTTTTGCATGTATTTTTTGACTGCTTTACGTCAGTCTTAAGATAGGCAATCTAGCTCTATTTTTGAGAGGATCTGTCCTGTCCATTAGTGGATACAATCCCTTGTAATATTTAGTTAGAAGAACACTAGGGTTCTCTGTCACCACAGTTCTTAGCAGAAGATAATTATTTCCAAGATTCTGAGAAAGATGTATTCTAAAACTCATATATTTTAAACTTCTAGTCAAATTGAAATGGGCTTAACATAGTTTAAATAGTTGTTAGACAATGAGAGACTATGGAAAACTAGGATTTAGAAAAAATATTTTATTTTCTCAACCATAGCTTTAAACTTATTATATGCAAACTCTTTTATATTAGGATTTACAATTCTTAAATCCTTTCTTGGTCTTTTCACTTAGGCTAGTCTCTTGTCATGTACTTGCTCAGTGCTTAACCAAATAACCTGGGTAGAAAACATGGTCAAGCTGAATGTAATTGAAATATTTTCTTAACCAGAAATGAGTACTTTTTGTCTTAACCAGAAAAGAGTATTTTCAAATCTGGAAAAAGATTTAACCTTTATCTCTCAGAACCTTGGTAACAGCCTAATTTCCAAATTGCTGGATTCTCTCAGATGTTGTCTATTCTATCCCTAACATTTTGTGGTGCCTTGGCTACTAGATGTCCCTGGAGAAATCTGTGGATCAGACAAAATAAATATTCAAGTATTTCTCTTCAGAGGAACAGAAATTCCCCTTTAAAAGCCTGAGCATTTTCCAGGGCCAGGTAGGGTTTGAGAGGTATTTTATGGGAAATTTTCCTTATCAGTGACAATTTTATCATTACTTGTACTAAAGGATGTCTTAGAATTATTTAAATGATGTCATTGGAAAAATCATACAAGACCTTTATTAGTCAGTCTGCCAGGTGCTTCTTCCAAACACATGGATGCAATCCCCACCTGCAAAGAATTTCTGAGAACTTGTTAATAAAAATAAAGATGAGTTTTTTCTCTAATTAGGTTATATTGTTGATATGTAAAAGCAAACTGCAACAATTCAGCAACTAAAGAAAGAATGATTTTTGTTTTGACACTGCACATTGCTAGGAAGAACATCTGTGTATCTAATTTTCTGCAACGAGCAGTTAATGGCTAAAACATAAATCATCTAATTAAAAAAAAAAAAGTAATAATTATGATAATACTTGGCTTCCAACTTATTTTTGCCATTCTTTAGAGTTTTTTCTCCTTCAGTACTGATTACAAAGGTGCACTATATTGCTGCTGAGTTATAATCAGTTTAACATTTTTAGTTTTTAATAACAGTTTCTATATTCATTTCAGTTTGTGATGATGATCCCAGCATGTTATAATAATTTGCATCACACTTCTAAATGAGAATTGATTTTGTTTGCATGGGTAATTTCTCAGCAATTCACCTTAATTTCAAGATGAATGTGTTTTTCAATTTTTCCAATTATGTAAAAAACAAACAGCAACCCACCCCCCACCCCCCCCATGGAATCTCTCAGAGTTCCTAAGACCTTTATATCAATCTCTTTTCAATTAATTGTCTTTAACTCTGTGGGAGATTGTTAAGCACCAGCTGGATGTACTGAGTCTGTGGAGTCTCTTTTCTCAGGGATTTTAAAAACTTGATTAGACACAGCCCTGGAAAACCTGCTCCTGCTTTGAACTAGATCTACAACAGGATGACCTCAAGACCTCCCACCCAAATGGAATCTTTCCATGACTTTATGAAAACAGTCATTGATCAGATTATATATCAGCACCATTGTACATTTAAATTTACAGGGAAGTAATTTACACGATTCAGTCAATCAGGAATAAAACAGTAAAAATTTTTAAGTATCTACATTTTTTAAAGTTTTAAAGTCCATGTCTGATTTGTGTGTGTGTGTTTTTGCATTTATACATACATGTGTGTATATTTCTTTCTATCAATACGTGTATTTGTACATATTCTATTATGTTGAAACACCCCTTTTTATACACCTGATTTTGGTGCTGAAAAATTCTTGATATTTGTATTTTATTTCCACTTCATTCTAATTATATATCAGTGTAGTTTAATTAATATAGACATCATCATCATCATCATCATCATCATCATCATCATCATCATCATCATCATTAAAGGCTGACACAATGAAGATTGAAACTAGAGCTAGTCCACAAATGAATAATTTTGATTAAGAAAAAATGAATAGCCTATCCAAAAATGAATATTTTATTTCCTTTGGAAAAACACTTAGTTGATTTGATTTCTTTTTTGTAATGGTTTTGACTTCTTAGTTATTCTAAATAAAATTATCAGGAAATTTCTGGTTCCCATAATGCCTGTATAAATTGAATGCAAAACTATGCATTCAATTTATACAGGCTAGAGTTACAGCTTCTGGTGTATTTATTCAAAACCAAATATGACTCATTTATACAACTAATTATGGAGAAAATAATGTTGTTTTTTGTGGTGAATTTCATCCTATAACCATCTGTTACATATTTCACAACAGGTTTTTAATCCAGAAGGTGCTTTTACTTAGAATGATGACGAATCTATATCTTTATTACAAGGCATATTAATTGCATTACAGCCTTAATATATTAGAATATCATATGTCAAATTCTTTTTTCTTGCTTGCATAAAATCCATACTGACTTTAAGTTCATTACAACCAAAATACCTCTGGAAATCACACCCTGAACATATCATACAACATACAGTATTGAAAGCACAATCTGTTCCTAGTAATTGTCATATCAAATATTTCCTAAAAGTTGATTTTGAACTAAAGGAATAGTTGTTTTTACATAAAGTGAGGCACTTCATGAGTATTTCAATTCTGAGCAGCTTTAATGCCCCAAAGGATTTTTTTTTTTTTTAAAAAAAAGGTTTTTCCTTTATTCCTTGCAGTCTTTGTTTCCATCTTCCCTGGAGATGTTTGTTATGTTTAAGTACGAAATGATACTTTGTGTCTGTCAAGCTATCTGGTTCAGCAAGTGATATTCAATGTAATCCATCTGCTGTTTGTAGGATAGCACTTTCACTCGTTTATTTCTTCTTTCTTTTATTAACAACCTAACAATAATAAAAAAATGCATTTTAAAAGAATTGGCTAATTGGGATACATTTTGCATAGTTTTTTCCAGGGGAAACTCTGATTTCAGACTTGAATTTTCCCAGCTTCAAGCTGATGAAGATATTATGCTCCTCTGAATGTGAACCTGCACTGTTCTGTTTTGTTCTTGAGGAAATTTCCAGCTCAGTGTCTTTGGGGAGAGGGCAGGGAGGGAAGCTTTAAGGAATGTAGATTATTTTAGATGTTAGAGATAATCATATTCTGCTTGACTTGTGAAATCATTTGCTTAAAATAGTGTTAAGACATGTTTAATTTAAAGGTGGAAGAGATAATCCTACTTACATCTGATAAGGCCTGAAGTCTCTACCAGCTATATTGCTGGTAGAGCACTTTGTGATGGAAAGGATTAGCCCACCTGCTTCATTTCAAGCAAACTAAGCTTGCAAAAGAGCCCTCGAGAGAATCCAATCACATAACTGTGTACTGGACTTGTGTCAGCTGTGCCACTTTTGTCAGGCACCTGCAGAATTCATCCAGGCAGCACAGCCAGAATCAAATGGATCCTGCAGAGATCATATTTTGTCAAATTCTGCTCTAAAGCATCTGCATAGCATTTCAAGTTCATCTATCATGCATTCTAGAGAGGCTGCTTTCCTTCTCATTCAAGATATATTTAAGGAAAAAAACTTTGGTTGTTATACACATATCACTGCTAATAAGGAGGACTCTCTTCCTCTCTTACACACATCTAAGTATGTATTTGAATGCAAGATGAATTATTGAATTTATCACCTAAAATATTAACCTTTGATAAATCTTCAAAATAATTTAAACTATGGTCCGAGGACTTCAGGAAAAACATATATAAATCTATGCTGCAATACTAAGGTCTGTTCCATCCACTTTCTTATTCTGATCTCTAAAGAAGACATAGGTCTTCTCACACAGCTGTTATATCCATATATTTTTAGTTTTTGCCGTGTCTCTTATCCCTGCCCTGTATGGAATAGAATAAACTCTTAGACATGCTCATGTCTATGTCCGTTCAGCTACTGTAAAAAATTAACTCTATAACAGGTTCATAAGGTCACTTTCTGTATCCATGCTAGAATGTACAACATGAAAAAAGCAAGGATTTAAATTACAGAGTATCAAGTAGGAGTAAACAGTTGAATGCTCTTAATAAACAGACCAGAGACTATGTTTAAGACAATGGCAGAAGTTCAAGGAAATTCCTTTTTGATCAGAGAAAAATGCTTTTTTTACCTGTAACTTTGAAGCTTCCTGAATCACAAACATGAAAGAGACCGATCAGGCACCTCAGAGATTCTCCAGATTATTTGAGGCACTACATTAGTTCATTGACCATAACCTCCTTGGATTGTTGGGTTTGTGAGAAAGGCTTTCCTCTAATTTCCTATAATTTCCCATATTAATCCTTTGCTTAATTAATGCACTGACCTTTTGTCAAGACATCTAGATAAATAAAAAAAAAATAATTTAGACTTTGATCAAATGGATGAAATCTGAAGCATTGTATTGGCACTGCACCAAAGAGTACCAACAGAGAAATTGGATAATGTAATAAAATTGTCAGAAATAAAAACATTCCATCAAAATTAATCTAGAATTACTCTGGGTTTTAAAGGACAATTATGTCTAAGACAAAAAAGGTGGAAAAGAATATCTCCAAAATATATTATTATTCCCATGATCTCAGAAAAAAAATGATTAAAGAATGTGGAAAACAATCACAAAATTTTGTAAAAATTTTGGCAAAAATTTTCTACTAAAGGTGATATACAAAAAATAAAAGTCAATCTACACTTGATTTAGCATACATACTTATCATTAAATCCGTTGCATTTAGAAGAATCTGCTGTTAATTCCAGACCCCTCCAGCTCCATAACAGATTCTCTATTTAAGGAGGCAAATACCAGTTTTCTCATCAGTTTCATCTACCCCTTTGGCTTCAATCTCTTTGAGAAACTTTGCAATTTTACGATCACAGACAGAATATCATGAGGCAATTTGGCAAAAATAAAAAAAAAAGGCACTGGTTGTAATACTTGCATAAAGAAGTGTTATAAAAGTAAATTGTTCAAAGATGTTGAGAAGAGTTTGCATTTACACAGCAAGAATGAAATAAATATTGTTCCTGAAGGGAAACGTTTGTATGGTACAAATTTTCATTGTTTACTTTAATGATAAGTGCTGTTAGTTGCTATTATTTTTATTTTTATTTTTACTTTTATTATCTTGTTAGTTTTTACTCACTTAACTAGTATACACAAAGCAGATTAGTGGACAAAAATAATTTCCCCAAACTCTAACCGTGTCTTCAGTAAAGCTGGAAATCCTTTTGAGGTTGACATCACTGCTATCAAAACTTACAATTTGGCAGTCTTCACTTATCTCAGAAAGATAAAGGAAAGAGAAGGACAAGAAAAGAAGTAACAAGTTTTTGGCTTAGAATTTTGTTTTATTTACCTCTTCTCTTCTCTTCTCTTCTCTTCTCTTCTCTTCTCTTCTCTTCTCTTCTCTTCTCTTCTCTTCTCTTCTCTTCTCTTCTCTTCTCTTCTCTTCTCTTCTCTTCTCTTCTCTTCTCTTCTCTTCTCTTCTCTTCTCTTCTCTTCTCTTCTCTTCTCTTCTCTTCTCTTCTCTTCTCTTCTCTTCTCTTCTCTTCTCTTCTCTTCTCTTCTCTTCTCTTCTCTTCTCTTCTCCTCTTTTCTCTTCTCATACACTCTGGAAAGTTATATCTATGTCCTTCGGCACAGAATCAGAGTTGCAGAGAAAAACAGCAAGGCTGGGGAAGGTTCTGGAATGTAAAACCTGTGAGGAGTGGCTGAGGGAGCTGGGGTTGTTCCATCCAGAAAAAGGAGACTCACGGGAGAGTGACTTTGTTGTTCTGTACAATTAGATGACAGGAGGTTGTAGTGAGGTGATGGTACTTTCTTAGGGAGATACTGATAGGACAAAGGGAAATGGCATCCAGTTGAACCAGGGGAGGTTTAGGTTGGGTATTAGGAAGAATTTCTTCACTGAAAGTCCGGTAAAGCATTGGAAGAGGCTCCCAGGGAAGTGGTAGAATCACTGGGATACAGTGTTTAAGAGTTATAAAAAAATCAGTGGATGTGGAATTTGAAATGTTTCAGTGGGAATGGTGGTATGAAGTCAAAGGATTACCTGGAGGTCTTTTCCAGCCTTAATGATTCTACGATTCTATGAAAAGTGCTGAGCCCAAGTGACACCCAGTGACCTGCAAGACAAGCCTTTATTCTAGAAATGTAACATAAACGAAGACAAAGCTGGAACCTAAGTAAGAGAACATTTTGGGAACATTTGTTTCACTGAAATTCCTAGAAAGTTTTGATGGAGCCACTAAAAATTAGAGATACAATCACATGGAGAGGTTTTTCAAAAGTTCAATTGGGACATAATTTTTAAAGCCAGCTATGGAAAGGTATTTACCTGGAAAGAGACAGAGATATTGTATGACACATACCCCCTTCCCCCCACCCTTATATCTCACATTAGCGCAATTAAGAAAACCCAATGTCATCGACATTATCAAATGATCTCATCTTTACAGCTGCACAAAATATACAGTCTAGATTTTCCTGTCCTATATGAGTATGCATGAGTGATTATATACGTAAAAATTCTGTGCTTAGAATATAGCATTGAATGCCTTCCAGTGGTATATTTCTTTTGAAGTTAAAGAGGATCTTCTTCAATCTCAAAAATATATTTTTATGTTCAACAGTGTGTGCCATAAACACATAATTACTTTATTTTTCTCCCTCAGCTGCCATTAATACTAACATTGACATTCCTCAATGGAAAAGTTTAATTGAACAGGTTAATAAATCTTATTGTAAGAGTGTCTGTATGGTCATCTGAGGATACATTTATTTTCATAAATATTGCACAATGCATCTACATGATAACTGGAAGGTGGGATTTTCTTTTTTTTTCAGCAAATGGGTAAAATTAATTACTAAAGGACCTAAAAGCCTGATTCTGAAATCCAATATTTATACATATATTTAAAAATATTAATAGTTCAATTGAAAATACTTCCGTCATCTCCTGTATTAAAAAATGTTCACCAAAACATTATGTCCCATGACTCTATCTCCCAACAATTTTAACTGCAGTATTTCATATTAATGTGATGTATGTCTTAACTTTTTCCTTATCTGTTCAAAACTTCAGCAAGAAAAACTTTCAACAGGAAATTTATTAAATTATGCCTTTCACAATCATTTTTCTGAAGGGGAAAAATGGAATCTGCTGTATGCTTCTCTTTATTCCACAAGATGGAGCTCAATCCCTGTACTACAGTTCAGCAACACCCTGAAAGGTGGCTTTTGTCTTTTTGCCATTCTCTTATAGGAATAAGCGACAATCAGAATAAGTAGTGTGATGCAATAGTCCTCTATTTATAGATGACAGAAATTTCAGCAAAAAACAGTGTTGGGATCCTACAGTGATGTATCCGCAACCAAGTATTCACTTTAGAAACTTAAGATTCAAAGGTAAAATGCTATTTTATAAGAGCAACAGTATATTTTTAACAAGATGACACTGAGATACAGAGTCCAGCAATTATGCAATAGAACATCCTAATGATTTGCCATACAGGGAGTTTTATGCTGGGTAAACATAATGATTGCATCTTTGATACAAAAAAAAGAACTTGCCTTTTTACAAAAAACTGAAGTCCAGAATATGAATTACATCCTTTAACATCTATCAACTAGAGTTTTTCTCTGAATATCATGTTTCATTAATACATACTCAAGGGTTACCAGATTATTCTGCTCATACAAACCAAAATGTTCTTTCAGAGCAATGCCTGAGAACCACAGAAGCACAATTTGGCTGGAAAGCACCTCCAGAGTTTATCTAGTCCACCTGCTACAGCAAATCAGATCAGGGACAATTTCATATAGTTCTGGTTATTTTTAATAATGTGTCCAGCTTTCTGAAAAGTGATGACAATCTGTAATCCTGACTGCTCAGTTAAAAACATGAGCTTTGTACTTCCAGTATTTGAATGTAACTTTTTAGTGGAAACATCAATCTTTCAGTTACAGGGTAAAGTGTTGGCGCACTGTGAATTATTGACCACATGTAAAATGTGTGGAAGTAGATCAAATTGAGATGGAAAGGTTTTAGATTTCATTAAAGGACACATCTAAAAGCCTACCCAGTGATGTATGCTGCTTCAGTATCTCTTCAGTTCAAAGAATCACATAGACAAGAAGGTTTTTAACCTTGACAATCATGTCAGTGAGAACAGCTTTAGAATCCAGGAACCTCAGTCAACTAACTTACAACTATGGCAGCCTCATTCAACATTACAACTAATTTTTCAAGTTTGATATGCCTTCAGAGAACTTTCATGCATTCGCTTGAATTATTTTATTTTACCAATTATTTTTGCTTACGTGAGCACAGCAGGCAAGATCCAGAAAAATCCAATTTCAGAAGCACTGAAAAAAATAAAGTGCCAAAATTTTGTTTTCCATGAAAGATTTTTATGGCTCGCAGATGTTTCAGTAAAGTCTACCTATTCCACAGTATTTTTGTCCGTCTCCCACCTTGTCCACATCCATGTTCAGAATAAATGTACCATGTAAACTTCTCACACTGTAGTACTATATCCACCACCTTTATATTCTACAGACTCAAGAGACTTAGGTTTTTTCTGTGTCTTTGTTCTCCTTTTCAAACTAGTACAAATCCAGATTCCCACCCATAATTTTTTTAACCAGCTCTCTGATATACTCCTTAACAAGTGCCATCCTGCATGTTTGTTACTCCCATCACACTTACTTATCCTCCCCAAAACCTTCATCACTTGTGGGCTGTTTTGTCATTTCTATGGCCATTTCTATTGTTATCCTTTTCCATTCTCTGGGACATTTCCTTCATCCTTAGAATAAAATACAATAAAATAAAATGGAACAAAAATACAGCCATTCACAGCATTTTTACTGACATACAATCTTCTGATTTATGGAGACCCGAAATATTTTATCTTTTCAATTCACCTACTCACCGTAGACCAGATCAGTTTGTTGGTACCAGGACACTCCCTTCATCATTCCCTGCAGACCCTCTCAATTCTCCTTTCATTTTCAGCACTTGCAGGAAGTCTCTTCTCTTCTTTACAGCTGCTGCCATGTCCTATCAGTGCCAATCATCTCACTACATTTCAGCTTTCCTCTCTAATTTCAGTCTCAATCTCTCTGCTTCCCACAGCATCCTGCACTTTTCCTTGGCTTCTTTGTTAAATGATCCATTTGATCACTTTTGCTTCCTTTGCCCTGATGCTTTACTTCAGGTCTCTGACTTGCCAAAATGTTCATCCTTTACATTTCATACTTTCATTAAGCGTCTCACTCTTTTTCTGTCTGACTTTTCTCTTGCTGTGTTTTCCTCATTCTAGCTTCCAGCTTTTCTGTCTCATCACTGATGATCAAGCTTCTCCATCTTCCCTTGTGACACTGAAAGCAGTTCCTTTTGACAGCACTGATATGTGCCTTGTGATTACATCCTGTTGGATTTTTCTTTTTCATTTCCTGAGATGGCAATGATTTGAATATTGATTTGGCAATTTTTTAAATATGCTTAATTATTTAGGTTCTTCAAAACAGGCCCCCTCTTTGAACCCCAGAATTCAGAAAAAAGTGTGTTCACTTGGAATACATGAAACATTTTTTTAAATTTCTTCTTTTGATGTTTATCTTTTTTACAGATCATTGTCTTCCCTTTGCCTTAGATGTCAGATTCTGGAAAAAGTGATGTTTTCAATCCAAATGAGAAAGATTGTGCAGACAATTGTTTACAGCTTCTGGCCTTGATGTATGCACTATAAAATGGTGAAAAGATTATTAGATGAAAGCAATTATGTTTCCTTCATTGTCAAGTGAGTATCCCACTCTGTGAATTACACAGAATTTTTTTCCTGACTTTCTCACATCCACAGTGGTTTATTTAATTTCCCAATGCTAAGCTAAACAACCTTGAAACGTACACAGAGATATCATCTATAAATGAAGCCAGCACACCACAGAGTACCTTTCTCTGTGTTACTTCATGAAATGCTTAATGAGATAATTAGAAATTTCCCATAGAAAGTGAGAAATCTGGGTACACAATAACTCAAGAGAGAAAGGATATAAATGAAGGACTCAGTGGATAATGGGATAAAAGGGAGTTGTGAACTGAGTAATACTATCCTTATATTCCTAATTCTCAGGGAATGCTAGAGTGAGCTAGACTCAGTTCAACTAATTGCACTAAGTGGGTGCCATAAAGTGAAGAAGTCAAATGCTTTCTGTCAATCTGATAGTTCACTTTTGAGATTGCAAACTTCCTCCAAACAGAGAAATTCTTCAATAGACGTAATTGAAAGTGGTGTCTGGTTGCTTCCATGTGCAGTGAATGAAAGAAAAAAAATATATTATGAACACTGAAAAGTAAGGACAGGGGTCCATTCTCTTATAGTGAGAACTGGAATAGACTCTGAGTCATCTGGTCAGCAAAGGTTCATACTGCTACTGCTGCTTCACTTCACCTGCCTAAGCAGCATTTGATACTGTTCATAAGGTCACATAGCTGGCATATTTGCTTGATATGGGAAGCCATGAAAAAAAAAAGAGGAGAATAGATATTAGCATTTCAAAATAGTCTAAATATCCTCTCCATTAATTATATCCATGTTTTAAAGTGAAAGGAAAATAGACGTATCCAACAGAAAATGTCAGAAGAAAATTATTCGAAAAAGTAGTAAATTAAGCTCATATTTGCCCACATAATATTGGTTACCATAACAGCTGCAAAACTCTTATGTGTGTGGTATGACTGTGCACTTTTATCTGGATTAATCACTTTCCTTACAAACATAAAAAAAAAAAAATATAGTTCCAAATAGTGGCTGAATAAAAAATAATTCAATATTTTTTTCATTATTTCTCTGTCTTGAATTAATTGTATTTTTGTGATTTTTTTTCTCAAAGTCTGGAAGTGTCAGAAAATAGAATAAAGGGTTTTGAAATGGCTTGTTTGTAATTCTTGGTATTTCATTCATTACTAAATACAAATTGAACTTTAACAAGTTTTGATACAAAAAGAAAGATTCTCAACTCTATGGCAAAGATTTTAGTCATAAGTGGGATTAGGCATCTCTTAAATGGAAGAAGGCTCCTTTGTAGGCAACTCAGCAGTAGATATGTTGACATCTCACATTCCTGCATCGAAGTCTGACTTGTCTTAATTCCATTTCATATTCACCAAAGCAAAACAATCAAACAAGCCAAAGACTTCTTTGGCAGCACTTCTTAGCTCTAGCTCATTCCTAGGCAGAGCAGTGAAAAGCTGTATTGGGCATAAGACTGAACAGATGCAATCTTCAGTCCTTTGGTCTTCTCTCTCATAAACACACTTAGATTCTGTTCCACCTGAAGTATTGATCATATCTGTTACTGCACTCATGCAAAACACTGACTTGGTGGAAGGACTGGAGGAAGGCACAGGAGAGGAAGAGGCAGAGGGTGCAGTCCTTACTGCAGGGGCCTCAGATTTAGAGAGGTACCCGGCTATTAAGGTGTTTTAACAGCATGACAGCTCCCCAACATTTTTCACCCAGAAAGGTGTTGTCTCAGAATTAATTTGATTAACAAGCACATACTAAAGTCCTGCTAGAGCTGAAACACTGCAAAATGGTGGTGACTGCTTGCTTTACTCATTAGATTCATAGCACCTCAAGGTGTGTCCTTTGATATAGCTTTATACTTCTCAGTAGGCCTCCTACTGCTTTTGTTGCAACTGTATGAATAAAAATTAGCAAAAGCCACACTGACCTTTCTTTTGGTCACTCTTTATAATGACTTTATATGCTTGGAAAATTTCAGAATCATTCACTGCTGAACTTAAACCACACAACAGACAAGGGCAGAGGTAGGGAAAAAAAAAAAAGATCCCTTTTGATGTGAATGGGACTCTTTGTTCCAAAGTTACCAAAGTCATTATAATGAAAATGATAATTACCAGTTTTAATTGAGTATTCTGAAATTAAAATAAGGTGAAAAAAACCCAAATAAATTGTGCCATTGCATTCAAGAACATAGTAGGGAATTCAAAACACTTTCAGAAGCTCTTGGGGGATCAATATATTTATATTCTCATGTGGTAATAATCCTTCCCTTCCCTTCCCTTCCCTTCCCTTCCCTTCCCTTCCCTTCCCTTCCCTTCCCTTCCCTTCCCTTCCCTTCCCTTCCCTTCCCTTCCCTTCCCTTCCCTTCCCTTCCCTTCCCTTCCCTTCCCTTCCCTTCCCTTCCCTTCCCTTCCCTTCCCTTCCCTTCCCTTCCCTTCCCTTCCCTTCCCTTCCCTTCCCTTCCCTTCCCTTCCCTTCCCTTCCCTTCCCATTTCTTTTATCAAGCAGAATTTCAAAATTTTATCTCAGTCCTATTAAATAACACAAAAATCAAGATTGGTGTTCCTCTAAAATATGATGGTGCTAAGAATGTAGAAATGGAATTGCTTAGTAATAAAATAAAATTATCTGGCATTTCAAAAGTTCTGCTTCAAAGTTTTTAAGCACTTTTAATGATTTACTTAAAAATCAAATAAAAGAAGCATAAATCTAGATACTTTCAAGTCAAAGTTAGGCTGTTCAGAAACTCTGGCATCAGATTGTCTCATAGCTGGGGTTATGCCACAGAGCTCGGAAAAAATCTTGTCACCACAAGGAAATATTAAAAGGTTTTTCAGCCTTGCTCATCTTTCACCTCTCAGACAGATAAACAGCTGAAAACACAAGGCCTCCTCTGCTGTGTGTTTGCAACACCAAGGTTGCTTTTTTGTCCTACTGTGAATCCCTATGAGTGAGATGAAGAAAGATAAAGAGAAACATACATTAATAAGTAAAGAAAAAGTTAATAAGGAATCTGACTGCTTATGCAAACATATAATGAATATTGATGTTCCTGTGTGAAGGAAACAGAAAATTTCTTCTTGGTTTTATGATCATCTGATTGGATCTAGGTTTCTTGGTTCCCAGGAACTCAACTTACGTGAATTTGTTTTTTTGTTTGTTTTCCTGGTTTACTTCTAAATGTAGATTTTCTGTGGGGCAGGGACAGCCAGTTGTATGGACTATGGAAGGTAAATTGGACTCATAAATAATGAACAAAGAACAGATTTTGAAATATAGTTTGATATTTAAATGCTATAGATTCAACTGTTTAAATGGAAATCAAATATACAAATACCTTTGGAAGTCCCAGAAACATTCTACTGTATAATCAGGTATAGTTAAGAGGAATAAATTGAGAGGTTTTCTTGATTAAATTCTGAACTACTGTTAAATGTGGTATTGTGCCAGGGAATGTGTTTAATGAACCTGGGATTTAAAATACAGAGGAGAAACATAAGGAAAAAAAAGGTAATGTGTTAAAGGAAAAAAAATTAATAACACACAAACTCAGTACTCAGTTTGATTTAAGGCATGACCTGTCTCCTAATCTTCTTTTCCACCTATTGGCTCCTTAGGCAGCACACAGGCATCAGGCAGCCAGACTGTAAGCCAGCATGGCAAAAGGTGGGATGTGCTCCAGCCAATGCTAGTCCCAGGTTTTATAATTGTTTATAAGAAATTCAGAGGTTCTTCGTAGTTGGTTTTTAGCAAATGCTAATGTATCTTCAGATTGTATTTGAAAATAATGCATGTCATCCATAACCATATCCATTTATCTTAACTACTCCATTTTTCACTGTCACTGAGTTTTTTTGTAGTTTATTGTTATGCTACTTATAAGATGTGTATTTTTTTCTTAATAAAACTTCCTTATATTAACTTTTATTTCTCTTTTTCATAGTTTCTTTCACAACTCTTTCTCCTTTCTCTAATGCAAGGTTCTTTTCCTCTCAAACTCTTTTCCCTTTTCCTTCTATTGCATTTTTATACATATTCCCTGCCATACTATTTTGCTTCTTTTTTTCTTTTTCCCTCCAGTTATTTCATGGTTTCTGTTCCTCAGAAGATGTTTAGAAGCAGAAGCAAGGACCTGACACATACCTGTTTTCATAACTTATATGTGTGTATGTATATGTATATGTGTATATCTATATATATCTATATATATATCTATATATATGTATATGTTTGTATATACATGAATATGTACGTTTGTATATGTATATGTATATGTATATGTATATGTATATGTATATGTATATGTATATGTATATGTATATGTATATGTATATGTATATGTATATGTATATGTATATGTATATGTATATGTATATGTATATGAGTCCTATACTCTGTGCTTCTAGATAATTAGATTTTTCTACTCCACATCTCTTTTTTCTAATGCTAATTAGAAATTGTACACTATTTGATTAATTCTGTGATTAACTGATGTTTTAGGAACACAGTTACTTTGGAGATCCCTTCTCAGCAATTTAGGGAAAAGGAGTGGCTGGAAAACTACTGCTCAAGGGCACATATATAGCTCATGTTAATTTTACTCTAAGTTTTCCAATAAGATAGGGGATACAGAAAATTCATGAGGCAAAATATGGAAATCAGATGGAATTATGAAAATATTGGATCTGAAAGTAGTTGTAAGAACGTGTGTAATTTGTCCGCTTTTAGAGTCTGAGAGACAACATTTCATCAGACAGCTATGTTAGTTCTTGGATCAATTCTTATTTTCTTCTTATAGGAACTTATTAACAAATTTCAGTCTCTACAGTAGTTTCTTATTCATTGAAGAAGTATCTACAGAGGGTTTAATTTTTCATTCTTTTAAAATGAGAAGACACACATCTCTATGTTTTTCCTCCTCAACATTATTTATGTCTATTTATACATTTGTTCTTTATTTGTAATGTAAATGGTTTGCTACAGTACAAATGCAGACATTTAACTTTTCATCACTTAACTAAGAATTCACTCTATTGATAATTAATGCATTAATCAATTTTCTTGTCAATTTATCTCATGTAATTTAACATTTATGACCCAAGACATTGGAAATACTGCCTCATCCCTAAGAATTCGTCAATTTAACCCTTACCAGCATGGGCTCATTTCAATAACTATTAAAAAGAAAAATGAGGAGAATTTGTCATGCACTTGAGGGCTAATAATAAGATTTTTTTAGAAAAAAAAATAAAAATGTAATTATTCAATCACAGTAATATATTTAATTGTATTCCTAATACTGAACTATTTTGGGTTAGACAAGAGAGTCT
Source organism: Poecile atricapillus (assembly GCF_030490865.1). Lineage (NCBI taxonomy): Eukaryota > Metazoa > Chordata > Aves > Passeriformes > Paridae > Poecile > Poecile atricapillus. The sequence continues at coordinate 98,967,139 of NC_081250.1, read as the reverse complement.
ATAAAGATAACAGCAATACTGTCAGGAAACAAAAGATCCTAATACCGTTCACAATAATTGTTATTTCAGAATGGTTCAAATTAGATTCCAGAGTGATTAAAATCACCATTTCAAAAAATAAGCTTATACAGGGGAGGTAAGAGTAGACATCTGACAGAAATTACTTTCCTGCATTCCATTATTTGTCACAAAAGAGTAGGTTCTTGGAAGCTGCATGGAAGAAATTTGATGCCAAAGTAATATTACCAAAAAAATCTACTTTGCAATTAGATGAAAAGTTAGACAATAGAGTGTTCACCATGGTAATGTTTCCCTAGCATTTTTAGTTCACAAAAACAAAATATTGGAAAGAAAAAATGGAATAACCACATTTTATACCACTGTGATTCCAATATTTTATCTTTAACATTCTATTATTAAAAAACCCTAATGAACCCTCACTCTTCTACCTGTTCAATCTCTTTGAACATATGTGCTTTGGGATAAGAGGAAAAAAGGCGTATGAGAATACTTCAAACAATAAAGCTCATTTAGAGCCACAATTATATGCATACACATTTAATTGGGATGATGATTATTAGAAATGTTTTCATTGAGAAAAGCATTTATGGAAAAGGCCTTGAATCTTTGACTTAGACCTTATCTGCTGGCATAGCTGTGACTTCTAGATGGCTTTTAGAGTCTGTGCATATTTATCAGCACATAGTCTATGATCATATCACCAGAAAGGCTTTTAAGGTAGATCAAAGAGATGGCACCATAAGAAGTGACCAAGGATGCACTTATGCCTTAAACCCACACCAAATGCATCTAAACTATCTCTGATGTGCTTGCCTGGATGGCTACAGAGGATTCAAAACTAGAGCAGCATCACTGGTTTGATTTTCAGACACTTGTGAGTTAACTGGGTAATACAGGAGGCTCTCAGAAAGCTGAACATAGATATTAGCTCAGTGACCTAGGCAAACTTTACAACAAAACTCAAGGTAAACCAGCACATAGGTTCAGAAGTAAGCCATTGTTTGTTGATTATTTCTGTAGTTGCATTTTATCCAGCTAGGCTGATGAGGGAACCTGTGCTTCTGATATAAATAATCATTAACACATCACCACAACATCAGTAATGGAAATACTGGAATGTGTTACTGGTGTAAGCAAGCACTTGAAATTACACAGTACTTACAGGATGCCAAAATCAGGACAGTTCCCCATCTTAGAAGGAAATATTTGATTTTAGTCTCCCAACGTCTTTTTTAGATCCCTTTAAGACTGCCTATTTAACTTCAGTCTTTTGTGCACTTGTTCCATCCTACTTCACTTACTTAGCATCCACTTTCCTTCTTATAGCTTATCATCTTTAATTCTTCTGAAGTGTACTCAACATTCAGAATGAGAATTAATTTCTTTTCCTCAAGATCAGTTAAGAAATGGATAAACATGTTAGCATAAAACAGGGAACACAATGTACTTACATTTTATTTTCAGCCTTCTATTTTCCAGTAATTATTTGCCAAGGAATTGGCATTTTATCTAACAACATAACATAAGTTTTTAACCTCTGAGTAATACTGACACAAATATTTATATATTAAGCATCAAGCTTATCTTGCAACATAGAGATGTTTCCGTATAAACCATTTAAATGTCTTTTTCTGGGAAAGTAGGAGAGAGAGTGGCATGTATACCAAAGAAAAGCAAGCAGCAACAGAAAAATGAAAATTTTTTTGATACCAAAGGAACAAATAATTTTTCCCTAGTTCTAAAATGTATCTCACAATTTTCTGTTCCCCTGTGTAAACAGCTCAGTCTTTTAAATAAAATAACAATTTCCTCCTTTGACAACATTTCTCCCCTTTGATCAGTGGTTTATATGAATTTGAACTTTTTAATTTCCAGTGTACCATGCTGTCATTATTCCTTCTTGGGAAAACGTTTGAACTTTATGAGAACATGCTGTGGTTGAAAATAATGACCTTGGATTAAATAAAGAAAGCAGAGCCATGTCCAAAAGCATGCAGAACAATGATGCTTTTACCTCCAGGCAGTGTCACATTAGTTGCTCTATACTCAGTAGGAGCTGAAGGCTTTTCCAACATATTTGCTTTGAAAATTTCACAGATAACATTAATTTGAAAAACTGCTGGTAATCATGCAGGAAGCCAATAACAGAACTATAGTAAATGCCATATTTATGTAAGTGAATAAACATATTTTAAAAAATAAATGGTCCTATTTTTCTCATCCCACTAGCTTATATGTTTGGATGTGCATCTGCTCTGGCCAATAATTTATACTGACTTCTAAATCTGACATTTTTGCTTATTCTATGGAGTAAAAGCTTCCAAATTATATTCTTCCTCTGAGAAACCCTTACTGTGTATTTTCTCAGTTAGAACCATTGCTAAGTCACTGTTCCTTCCTTCAAAAATCATCTTTTCTTTGTCTCCAATATACATTAAGATCTTCAGGATTTATTTTCTGTAAACATCAGGGACTTTTATTATACTGACAAAATGTAATGGAAATGAAATGTGGATACAACTTAGACATGCATGTGAAAAGCATTGCCTGTTTTAATGCAACAATCACAGCTCAGAAGGAAAGATGCCACATCATCATGTGGCATCTTCATAATTCATGAACAAATCACGAACAGAAAAAAATGTATCTGAGAAAGCTGTGACCTGCTAATGTGTGTGACAGGATCAGTCTGAGAGTCTGAACTTGGTTGAGTAATGGATGGATTGGGAATGTTTATTTCAATTTCTGTCCAGTTCCTTTTCAGCTGTCTGACAATCTTACTATGCCATATATTATATCATGGTTGTTTAGCTGGCTTTTGACAAGATAGACACCACAAAAGGAAGTCTCGTTCTACTTTGTTAAAAGCAGTTTTTGGACCTAGAAATAAAAGAGCTTTTAAATAAGTTTTAAAAAACAATTTTATTACAGTTAAAAAAAAAAGAAGACATAATTACAGTAAATTATAATTTTTCATTTTCTCAGTGGGTTCTCCTCTGATATTTCTGTAATATTTCTATGTAACATTTGTTGATAACAGTATGACGGGAATAAGCCAGAGAAAGGGCCTGGCAAAAAATATCTTCCTCCTTTGTATTTCCTATTGAAGATGTTGAAGATCAACAAATGGATGACCTGACACAGTATGATAAGTCTTTTGTTCGGATGTATTCTTGCAGAGTTGCTGCTTGTATTTCCCTCTAGCTACCATTCTGTCCATCTTGCCCAAGAATGTTACAACAGGTTGCAATAGAAAATTCAGAAAGGCTTTTATTCTTTCCATTGTTTCAAAAGTGTACTTTTCTACAATTGGCAAATATAAGATACTATATTTGAGAAACACAGTAATTCTTACTAGATTTGTAGGAATATATGAAGAGTCATTCAAAAAATACCTAAAATTGCAGAAAGTTATTTGCAATCTCCTGCTACAAGAAAACTTAGGAGCAAACACATTCTTGTAAGTTTAAAAGTTGTGGATTTAACATGTATTTTTCGGGTGGGGTGTTTATATGCTGTTGTAGTTTTTCAGTGGGACTTTTATCCCAGTAAGTACTCTTACTTCTCAGGGTATCAATCATCTTTTCCACATAATTATGACCACACTATTCAACAATTCTCTGTCTTTTGTGGAAGCTGGTTTAATGATTGTGTTGTCACAGAGATGAGATTATGTTAAATCCTAACATTGTTTTGGTATTGAACACTGCCTGCACGGCTTTTGAAGGAAACAATCAGATTAAGGAAAAAAAAAAAAAAAGTTGCAGATCAATCATGGAACTGAACAAAATTTATCAGCAAACCTAAAACATATACATTAGGCCACAAAATTTTTAAAGGTTTTTTGTTCCAATAACATGCAAATATTCAACTCCCAAATTCTACTGATTCTTGTCTTGAAATAAGTACTATCAGTTCCAGCTGTGTACATTAATGACCACCTTGAAAAGAAGTTTTCATCCAATCTAAATTTAGATAACTAGTTTAGATACTGTAGGAAAACAAGCTTCTTAAATAATCACTTTTTTATTTCTCTGTGCCAGAGAGATTGCAAAATTTATAATATTTTACATTTTAATTTATTTTCTTATGATGAAAAATTCAATTAAGAGGTTTCTGCAGGAAAGGTTTTCACCTGCCAGTTAGTGGGAAGGAGAGAGACATTAAGAGTTCCTCAAAATTTCCTAAGGGTCCTTAAGGTTGGAGGCATTGCTTTTATTTATTTTCATATATAGGCTGGATTGTGCCCACACAGATGTTTTCCCACTCATCCTCCATCAAACAGGCAAGAGGTAAAAAATATCATTAAAAGTTTGTGGATGAAGATAAGGACAGGGACACAACTTAGCAATTGCCATCAAGGACAGAACAAACTTGAATTCTATTCTATTCTATTCTATTCTATTCTATTCTATTCTATTCTATTCTATTCTATTCTATTCTATTCTATTCTATTCTATTCTATTCTATTCTATTCTATTCTATTCTATTCTATTCTATTCTATTCTATTCTATTCTATTCTATTCTATTCTATATAATGTATATTAATGTATTAATGTATTATTTCATGTAATTGCAACAAAATAGGGTAGTGAGAAGAAAAACTAAGTTAAAAGCACCTTTTCCCCACCCCTCACTTCTTTCCACGCTCAGCTTCACGCTGAGTCTTCTACGCTCTGAGCAGTGCTAGGGAATGGGGAATGGGGAATGGGGATTGCAGTCAGTTCCTAGCATTGTGTCTATGAATCTTCTTCCTCTTCACACTCAGGCTGCAGTTCTTCGAGAACTGCTCTAGAATGGGTCCTGTCCATGGGATGCAATCCTACAGGAACAGTCTGACCCAGTGTAGGCTCCTGCAGGTAGTGCAGGTTGATATCTGCTTCACCTTGAACCTCCTTGGGCTGCAGGGGGACAGCCTTCCTGAGCACAGCCTGCGCCCCACTCTGCAAGGGAATCTCTGCACCTCCTCCCCCTCCTTCTTCACCACCCGTAGTGTCTCTGGGGCTGCTTCTCTCGCATAATCTCACTCCCCTCTCCCAGCTGTTTTGGCTGGTTTATACCTTACATACATTATCACAGAGATGCTAGCAGCAATGTTGCTGAGAGACTCAGCTTCAGCCAGCAGGGTGTCCTTTTGGGACCCAGCTGGAATTGACTGCCCAATGTGGGAGCAACTTCTGGGGTCTTTCCACATAAGCCACACCTGCCACCCCCAGTGTTATCAAAATCTAGCCACATAAGCCCACATAAACCCAATACAATACTTAAATCCAAGAGCACATTTTTTTCTTGTTTTATTTTTCTAATAGATTTATAATAAAAAGTAATTATATTTGCTATTTTCACTTTATATTGACTCTTGATTATTAGGAAAATGGTAAAAATATCTTTGCATTATAATATTTGTCACTTGGATCTGAATGATAAAAAAACAGTAATTTGGGGAGCAAGATACATTTTAGGTTTAATTTTGGGAAAAAAGACAGCAAATAATATTGAAATAGAATGCGTGGGAAGTACATGTTGAGTAGAATGTGAAATCAAATTAATCACACACTCAGGAAAATTGAAATAGATACACTTTAAATTTCCTAATTCCTAATTTTGACTGCAAATTATCAGTGCTCAGGGGAAATGGAAAATAAGAGACAACAACAGAAAATTGGGTCTGCAGGCCAGAAGTCAAACAATGAGGGAATAGTGGAGTAAGAACGGTAAACTGACCCAGTGGTAAATAAACAAGGAATAGAAAAAACAAGCTTTGCTTTTGCAAATAAAAGTTTTTTCTTCTTTTTATTTTATTACTTTTTATTTTGTATACTAAGATGAGGGGAGACTCTAGAAACAGGAAAAAGAGCAATATACTTCTCTGTAAAACATCAGCCACTCCTGCAATCATGAATCTCTTATCTATAATGTACAACAGTATGGGGATTGCTATAAAATACTTTGAGAAACAAGAAAAACAATTTTTAAAATTGAGTATTGTCCCTCATCTGTTTGAAGGTACTTATTGGCTTTTCAATTACCTGCATCAGAATTCCAAATTGAAATCCTTTATTACTACTGCTTAACAAAATGTGCTTTTGTAGCAAAGCTTTGCACTAACCACCATTAATCCAGAAATATTTAATGTCTTAGAAGGATTACAGTACATTGGAGGATCAGAATTAAGAAAGGATTTCTCTGTTAATGATTTGACCCTTGGAAAGGGGAAAACTCCTATGCTTATGTTCTGATTTAGTTATTTCTTTAAAATTCAGGCAATACTTACCCATGGCTTCCAATAAAAGCTAGATAAGGTCCAATTCTTTCTCCGCATCTCCCATCTCTCTTTCACATTCCAATAAAAAACCTTGGTTTAGGCTAGTCTCCTTCTTGCGAATGTAAAGAAATGTAAAATTATTTGCAGTCTGATATGTGGCAAATAACTGCAAGGAATATAAAATCAGTGCCTCTTTGCTTTGTAAAGCCAAGCCTAAGAAATAAAACAACAGCCAAATATTATATCTAATATAAAAAATATTATACCACAAAGAAGCATAGGCAGACTTAATCAATTATGTATTTAGTATCAAAACACCTATGAAAAATTATCCAATTTCATAACAGCTGAAGTTTTGTTACTAATTATACCAGATCACCATAATAGCAGGCAGTATGACACATAGACAGAACTTATACAATTCCCTTTTTTTAAATCTAGTGCTTAAATGACAATTTTCTAGAATAAAGGATGCATATTAGTTTTATTTATTTATTATTTGTGGCTTTTGCAAGAGTGGTTCAAGAGTTGAATTTATGCTCCTTAGGCACATCTGAAATTCCATAAAAGAAATGCCAAAACCTTTACACAAACAGTAAAAAGGTCACTTTAGCTCTCTTGCACCAAAGTGAATAGCATCTGCATCTGAAAAAGAAGCTGATGGGAAGACTGATGGGAGAGTCCCTCTCAGACTGACCTTCCATCAGAGGCCAGTGGTGAAATTTACAGTCACAGAAGGCAGACAACCCTTTCATGGACCTACAAGGTTGCATTCCCATGAATTGTCATTCATGTCAGCACATTTTCTCTTCCATAAAACATGAAGAAGCAGTTACATTCAACTCTGATACAAATAACAGAAAAAAGAAGCCCAACCTGGGATTTATGTTCATTAATATTTTCTTTTATTGTATCCCTGTTTCTGTCTCCCAAAATGCCTGATAGTTTCAGATATTCCTAGGAACAAATAATTGTGATGTGAAGAACCTACTGTTAATATGATCCTGCCTATTATATGAGCTACGAAGAGGAGAGAATTTTCACAGAAATACACTGTACTATATATACTGACGTAGATTGCAGATATCAGTGGGTAATATAAAGAGTGATTTATTACATTTAAAACCATTTTGGTAATTTTACCCAGGAAATAAGCTTGGAAATGTTAAGAGCTTCTTTAGGCAGATGATTTTTATAGCATGGTACACACTGTGTGCCAAAACGACCAGCATCAGAAATCGTACTCTTTTCTTGGCCTAAGCCGGAACACTTCCAAAGCCATATAAATTAAACTGGACTATCCTTAGAAGAATTAACTTTAAATCACTCTCTGATTTACAGAGAAACAGCTTTTTCCAGTATGAACATTTACAGTTCTTTAACAGCAGCTTTGAGAGACCCTGTGAGACCATGCCTGGTACCAGGCCAAATGGTCCAGAAGTTTTTTCCTCAGAAGCACAGGAACCACTTGGAATAGTTTAAGCGATTTTTTATAGTAGTTCTACAAAAGTTATTTCTTAGCCTCTGAATTACCCAGAACACCAAATTAAAAAATTTTTTCCATTGTTCCTTTATGTCAACTGAAGAATTTAATTTTGTTCCTTTATTTTGAGTTGACCCTGCCTGACATACCACGTGATAAAATTGAAACACTTCCTCTTCATTCTGCATATAAGCATCACCCTGTGTTCAGAAAGGAAAAAAGAACAAAAGCCCTAATATTAGCTATATTAGCTATATGGGAAAGAAAAATCAAACCTGGCTATAAAGAAATAATAGCTGTTGACTCAAAGAGATGGCTGTTTCATTCTCTCATTCACTTGTTTGTCTCTCAGTCTCTTTCTTACCTACAAATTCAAGGAAAAAGTTTTTAAAAATGGACAAAAAGTTAGACCCTCCTGAAGATTAAGGGTCTTAATATTTCTTCCAGGTTCCAAAGTAAGATATCCCCCATTTTTGGTATTAGAGAAGAAATCACTGAAACTTTAAGACAGGACCCTAAACCCAGTTTGAGTTGCTGGCTAATAAATGTTTGGATCACACAAGCTTATCTGGGTCTTGGCAATCAGATTCTAGTTTAACAAAGTTGAGGTCAGGAAACTGAACTTGTAGAATGGAGCACTCATGCAGAACAGAGAGATTACACAGTTTTTGACACACCATATATTATCTTTTCTTTCCTTTTAATTTTTTTTTGTTGTTGTTACTAAAACCTCCATGTTTTAATGTGTTTATTATAAATTACTTAAGATCAGAGTTTGCAGGTGAAGAAATCAAGGATTTTTTTAATCAAAGATGAATGAGAAGAATTAGAAGACTATAATTTTGTGCAATAATGCAAAGAAATATCTGTAGTAAACTCCTACTAAACATTTAAATTTCCAAAGGATAAAATATAAATGTTTTAAACAAATAGATGTAATTGGGTTATTAATAAAGATGCAACAGGATCTAAAATTCTAAAAGACTCTTTTCTTCTGATTTCTGGAATGGTGTGATGAAGTAGCTAAATTTTCTTCTTAGGCTTTATTGAAGTGCTTGTTCCTCATATACTGTCAAACAATATATAGGGGAAGTGCTAGAGCGATCTTTAGTCTGGTTCAGTGCAGCCATGAAAATACTTCTATACTTACTCATGATCCCCATCATACCACATATAACTAAACTATGAAAGCAAAGAATAACAAAAACACACTAAGAAGTGTGTCTTGTAGTAGAATAATGTATGGCTAAAGAAAAAACTACCTCAGGAAAGGTGTGTGGGACTGGTAAAAGCCTTCTTTGCCTAAGAATAGAGACATTTGGATAAAGTTTAATCTCTAGAACAGTGAAACGAGACCTGGGTAACTCACAGCATTGCTGTCACTGATGATCCACAATGACCTCATAGGTTAAGAATACCGTTATGAAGATTTATAAAATAACACTCCCTAAGGAAATTTAGCATCTTCACAGACAGAACATTTATGCTTTGAAGATACTGTGAGCAACATGATTTGATAATACTCATCCGTAATATATAGAGCATGAGACTTGGGACCAGGAGCTGCCCTCCATGCTGGAGACAGACATCTCCAATGGATCTACTGCAGGACATTGCTGAGGACAACCCTCAGCCAAGATGATGATGCCCCTGGGAAATCACATTTAAGAAATGGTAAAATGCTGCTGCAGCTTCCCCTGCAGCTGGTGCAGACACCACAAAGGAGCAGGCATCTACACTTGAGCTTGTAGAGAAATCCATGCTGGAGTGGGTTTACCCTGAAGGACTGCAGTCCATGGACAGGATCCACTGTGGAGCAGAGGAGATGTGAGAAGAAGAAAAAGCTGGTGCACAGTGACTATAACTCACTTCTCCAACTTCCCACAGCAGTGAAGGGATAACAGGTAGAGAAGCTGGGAACTGATCTGTTAAGTTGAGCCTGGAAAGGAAAAGGAATAGGGAAGAGTGATGTTTTGATTTTTATATTTGTTTCTCACCATTCAAATCCATTTTTACTGGTAAAAAACAAAGTTTCCCCAAGCTCAGTCTGTTTTGGATGTGAAGGTAATTGGCAAGTCATCTCTCTATCATTATCCTCAGCCATCTGCTTTTTCATCTCATTTTCTTCCCCTGACCTGTTGAGAAGGTGGAGTGAGACTGTCTGGAGGGGGTTTGACCTAGAGTCAAGTTATCCCACCACAGGTAGGAAGTCGCAGCTCTTAAGTTATTACCAGAGCACAGGAGGGCACACAATGCCAGGCTGGTGTCTATTCAGGGAGATGCCCACTTCTAAATGAGACTGGTGCAAATATAAAACCTTTCACACATGAATAAACTGCTTGGCCATGTGATTTCTGTTGAAGATTTTCCAAGTAATCTTACCCATGTTGTCGGACTCTTAACTGCAGGGTGACAAGGAAAGTCTTTCAATGCAGTTGAATTCAGCTGCTGAAAGGTCCTGTTTACCATGTTCACACTCCTAGCTTTTCCCTTGCAAGCTTGAGCCCACAGGATGGGTTGGCTGACACATTTGCTTGATAGAAAATTAATGCTCTCTTCCCTCCCACATGCTGAGAAGTGTACTTTCTGTCATCAGTGAGCTGAACCAACTCATCCTTATGGGAAGCTGCATAAAGATAGATGATATAGGGCAAGAGGAGGAAAAAAGACCAGGCAATATGTCAAAGTTATGTCAGATTAGGTATGAAAGGAAAACGTACCTTGGTAAATGTCTGTAGAAGTGCTTGGTGAACTTACAGCTGAATATTTTGTGATTTTTTTTCCTATCCTTCAAAATTAGTGTCTATGTTCTATGTTTGTTCCACGTGCATTTGGAATGGAAATGTATCTGTGGGTGACATAAAAAAACAAACATAATTTTCTGCCTAAGGGTAGTAGTGAAAACATTTGTCTATTCCTGCATTAACACTTAGAATCATTTTGCTTATTTACATGTCTTTCAGACCTAGTATTGCAGTAAGTATGCAGGCAGATTTTTACATCTCCAAGTGGGGAGAACAGTTACATCTGTCTGTAGCAGGTAGTAACTGGAATAAAACACCCTGTAGAATCCACTGTCATTTTAAAAATGTGGGATAGACTAAGTGGCTCCAGATTCCTTGGTAGATGGTAAACACTATATGATGTGATCAGCGACACGTTTTTTAACTTGAAATGGAGTTAACTGCAGGAAAACAAAAATCATCCAAAGCAGTATATTAATAGTGAATTTCATAATTTAAGAAAATTAACAATTTATCTACTACATTTATGACCAGATTTTCTCCAAAATAACTTTCTGAATCAAATAAAATTTAATCTTACATCAATAAGATTGATACATCAAATATATTGAATCTTAGTAAAATTTCATTGATCTTTCCAGCAATAAGAACAGTAAGAGATAATAAAAAAATTGTCAGTTACAAAAGCTACTGATATAACTAATCTATTGGACATACATATGAACATTGATTTAAAGTCAAACTTCAAATTGAAAAAGGAGGCTGATACAACAGCTTTTTGTTTGCCAAAATTTTCAGGAAGAAACACTATCCTGAAATTTAAAATTAGGGGCCCTGTTTTGTTAGCTGGAGTTTCATTTATGCCTCTGGAAGGGCAGTGCCTGTGAGAATACCAAATCTTCTTGTATCAATAAAGGGATCTAACTGGAATGTCCATGGCTATAAAGTCTTGTAAAATGGTGGGGTCTTCTAAGGATCAGGAAATCATTTTCTCAAATGAGTAAAGAATTCATAAATCAGGGAGGCTAGAGGAACAGGTTTAAGTTTCCTGATGTCATGCTGTCAACACCAGATCATCTAACACCGTTACATACCTTTTCTTATTTTGTAGAACACACCAGGGAACAGCCTAGGAGTTAGGAAATGTAGCCTTGGAGATTCTGCAAAGAAGGAGGAGATGAAACTCACACATCATGCACATATGTTGCACCACCTGCTCTTTGTGTAAAAGAGAATTGCACAAGAACTGACATTTCTGGGAAATTATCTTTTTCTATTTCTTTATAAATAATCAGCATAAGTGGAATATTCTGTGCCAAATCAAATATTTGCACTTCTCCTCTTCATATCTCTCATTTTTCGTGTATCACTAGAAAACCTGAATATGAATTAGGTTCACTAAAAGTTAAGCTTGGCTTTTGCTGGGGTCTTGAATACACCAAGAGACTCTGCAGCCATCATCCTTGTCCCTTGTCTGTGCTGTGCCATGAGTATTTCTGCGCCATTTTTTCCCTTATCTTGCTGATGCTGACCTTGCTGATATGACTTGCAGGCTTTGACTTGGACCTCTTTTATCACTGTGGATTCAGACGGGTACGACAGGGCTGTTACCCAAGCTTGTCTCCTCTCATGAGCCTTGCCAGACCACACCCTTGCTGGTGAGGACACCAGTTCTCCCTGCCTCACTCTCACCATTTAGCTTGCATTCTGCTTCATGAAACTGCCCAGCCTTCCTGTGCACTGGCTTATGCTTGTTGTCATTTTGTTTAGGTTTATTTATTTACAATTATTATTCAGTAGAGAGCTGCTCAGCTGAAGCTAAAAGGTCAATTTATGGAGATTGAGTTCTTGTTATTCCCAATTCAGCAACTTAGCAAAAAACTTATTAGACGCTTAGTGAATAAAATATTGCTCAGTGGGGTTGATCTGCATTAAGTCTCTTATTAAAATCAGCTTTAGGAAAGAATGGAAAATGTGCTATTTTTCCACAGAAGACAACAACTCAGAAACAGTTGCATTGTTAAGATTTCTGGCAAAATCTTCAAAGTCTGGTAGAGAAGTAAAAATACACAAAGTGATTGAAAAAAACCCAACATAGGATAATTTTGGAATGAATATAAATATTTTTTTACTCTCAAAGTACAAGTGCTCCATTGAAGATAAGGTAGTAGAAGTTTACCCTACAATAGACATGAGCTGCACCATGTATAATATTTTACCCTAAATCTTCTCAAAGAAGGCATAATCATAACGAATCAAAACTGGTTACTAGAAAGCAGTTGCCCTTCTATCACTGGTGATAATGATGTGGGGACTTCACCAAGAATCACGACAGAACAGTGCAATGATAAACTTTACCTATGAATAATTTTATTTTCTTTTTCCAGAGTTTCTTATAAATAAACATATTTACAAGGATTATGGTTTTAGGACTGAGCTTCCAGATAAAACAGAGGATTTTCAGCTCTTGCTTTGTTTTATGCTAACAGTTTGAAAAATAAGCAGCTCAAAAACCATTCTGACACACTGCCACTGATCACTGAATGAGAATTCTTCCCACCTACTCTGTAAAGCTACCTAAAATACAAAAAAAAGCTTTTGATTTTAAAAACAAGGAATTCTTTAAGGGTTAGATGCTAATGTGTTGAGCAAGTCTTAAATACTTTTGGAGCAGCAGGATGTCCACGTGACCTGTTTTCATGAAGACACTCAAGACAAGCTAAATAAATGAGACTTGTGGGGCAATAACAACATGATGCTACTGCTCAGGGAATTCGGGCTAGCTAACATATGTTTCAAATCCAAAGTATATTCCATGCAGCCACTACAAGACTTAAATTACAGCAGTATTCCTGACCACAAGTAATTTGCTCAGC